>NW_025813484.1:6066059-6666059 GCF_021976095.1 Xenia sp. Carnegie-2017 | reverse complement strand
AAGCGTCGACGATAATTAAAACCGCACTAACTATGGGATATTCATATATGCTGTTATAGTTTTTCACTAACTATGGGATATTCATATATGCTGTTATAGTTTTTCACTAACTATGGGATATTCATATATGCTGTTATAGTTTTTCACTAACTATGGGATATTCATATATGCTGTTGTAGTTTTTCACTAACTATGGGATATTCATATATGCTGTTGTAGTTTTTAACTAACTATGGGATATTCATATATGCTGTTATAGTTTTTCACTAACTATGGGATATTCATATATGCTGTTATAGTTTTTCACTAACTATGGGATATTCATATATGCTGTTATAGTTTTTCACTAACTATGGGATATTCATATATGCTGTTATAGTTTTTCACTATCCTTAAAGATAGAAAGGCAAATGTCTCACCCACAAAAATGAACGTCTGCAAAGTCTTTTTAATAAGTGCCATGCACTCTTTGAACTTCGATATGGCAAAGTAATGAAAAATACAGAAAATAAATCATCCAATATTCTTAATTTAAAATGAAATATCATGCATATTAATATGCTATAACACATCATGCATGTAAGGTTTGAAGTGTTTCCGTAAAAACCATATTTCAGAGAATCCCCCACACGAAAATATCTCTACACTGTTGCATGATGACAATGTCCGGTACAGGAACTAACGTACCTGTAACCAGTTTCCACATGCTGAGTAGGGATGATCCTTGTTTGCAATTGATCCGGTTACGGATCCCGAAACAAGAGTAATTGCGATATCTGTACTTGAACTTTGAAATGTAAAATGTCTACCATGTCGCAAGCGTCCCCTAAACAATAACAACGTTAGACGAGATAAATCTTTAGTAATTAAAATTGCATGCTATTTTTAGAATATTATACGCCACTGAAGTTCCCCTTAGGAATATGAACACCATTCTTTAAGGTTCCTACTTTAGTCATATTTTCCATAGTTTTCTGAACAGCACTGTCAAAAACTCTACCCGCACCGATCTACTACCGCTTAAAAAGTGCCTTCTTTGATTATTTTTTTTCCACCAGCAAAATGACGTTAAAATGCGCGTTCGTAAATTCACATAAGACCAAAGTCTTGTGCCTGAGTTTTCCCATTGTTTGAAGACACGCACCTGAAGGCCAGCGGTAATAGGGTAGCGGCTTCAATGTTCAACCTTACACACACACCACGACATGATCGCGTTCTACTGATCTCGCTTGTCGCTGAACTACAAGCAGAGCTGCGCTCTAAAGGCGCTTCGGATTTATAATGCTGTTTGGGAAATGTACTTGTGGCGTCAATGGGCGGGAGGATGGCGAATTTATTGAAGTGATGATTTCGCGTTGCATCCGTCATGCGCGGTGCTTGAATGATGCTTGATGAAACGTTGTAACCTGAGTCGTTTGAATTGTTTCTATTATCTTTAAGCTCTTCCCAATAGCATTTCGCGTTCACGCCACTCAACGTTGATCCTTCACGTTCAAGTCCTCGCGTTACCTCTTCCTACATGCGCACATATATGTATCACATTATCAATATTATTCTTTACTGGACATTATAATATGAAGTCTCTCAGTTTATTCATTAAGAATCGTGGGCAATTAATATAAAGAAAAACAGGTAAAAGTTGATTGCCAGAGTGAAACGTACCTATATGAACCTAAATGTACTCAAGCGTATATGAATTTACCTTAACCTACCCAAATGTACCTAGATGCACCTACATGCATCTAAACGTACCAAGGGTTCCAAAATGTACCTAAATGTTCCTAAATGTAGCTAAACGTACCCAAATGTTCCTACATGTACCTGAATGTTATTCAAGCAAATGTAATATCTGCAAGTAAATACGATATTTGACTTTCAATGAAATAATTCAGGAGATGTTGAATTTGAATGTAATAGGTTTTTTCAAAGATGTTTATCCGATAAAGCATGTTCCTTTAACTATTTGCTTTATATTCCATATCGTTATAAGCATATGCTGTATGAAAATCTTCATGAAAACTTACTTGTAGAGATGGTTCGAGTTCAAACACGCTCTCAATCCTTTCCATGTCTGTTATTAACCATGGACCACCTGCGCTGGGATTAAGAAAGAATACGAAACACAGATTTACAGTAAACATCCGCATGGTTTTAGGTGGACTGTTTCACAGGCTTTTTTTTACGACGTATAACTATGACCAAATCTTAAAACAACCCCTCCAAACTTATCTTTGTGTAAAAAAACGCTTGTGGTATAGTCTCTCTAACATTTGGACCAAGGTCTGAACAGACTTTACTGTTTACATTCACAGTACATGGAACGAATAGCATTGTCGCTCCATTGAAAATTATTATGTTACTTCCGTGATTGCCTTAATGGCAGCAAAGCCAATTTACATTTTCTGACCAATAGGAACGTTGAAGAATCATTGAGAAGAGGTCGTACTATTGGTTCCATATACTGTGGTCTATAACGGTTAAAACGGTTTAACAATATTCTATTTATTAAATTGCAATTTGCCAAACCTTAGCCGTAGCTTTCATTTTTTTGTGCAAGCGCAAATTGCTCTTGATGCAAACACGAACCGAATGAAAATGTATGCGGGGCGTGATAAGGCAAAGCAAAAACTCAAGACGTCTTTTTTCAGTGACGTAGCCATTCAACATGTTCTAGTCCTGGGGCCGGTTGCACGAAACCTGGATAGCGTTATTCAGTGGATAGCAAATTTTTGTGAACGTTCGTAAAATCTCTTGTAAGAGAAAAATGTACGATTTGAACTGTGCAATCACTGAATTAATACATTGTTTCGAAGATTACAAAATTTCTTTGAAGAAAAATACAAACATCTTTTTTACAAGTTTGAAAATTTCGCTATCCAACGGATAACGCTATCCAGGCTTCGCGCAACCGTCCCCTGCAATGTAAGGTTAAGTTAAGATAACATTCATTTATTAGAAATCTTTTGTTTCACACTACGCGAGCCTAGAAAAATTTGAGTAACGTGACTATATAAACGGGCCGGCTACACTACTGTCTATCTTACTATGGTATGCGTCGTAACAAATCTAGAGTAGAAAATCCATTCCACTGTTGGGCAGCGCACAGTTCATCGTCACATACCCCAACCATCTGCAATGATCAAGTTTAGCAATCAGCGTCGAAGAACATCGTTGACATAAATTGTTTTCCTAACCTGTACGAATTGTAGCGTTCCCAAACTTGATTGCGTTTTTGTAAGCTGAGGATCTTCGGCCAAGAGTATATGTCGTATGTGGGAGTTGTTGGTCGTTTGAGATCGCGAGTGCGTGCGATCCAACGGAATGTTCCACGAAACATGATCGCCTACTTGTAAATTGTTATCTAGAAAAAAGGTGAGTAACTGACCATCAGTGGTTGACACTCTACGAAATATTTGAGGGTGACTGCCCTCCCCTACGTCCCTAGTGTGTCCTTTTGGATCCCATTGTCGTTGAAATTTTGCATGAATGAGTCTAAAGATAATGTATAGGTAATTTAGTAACAAGCAACATTACAAATACATTTATGACATCTTGGGATTGCAATAGTGAGATGTTTGTAAACTGGTGTGAAGTGCTTGGCTGAGTAAGAAATCCCCCAGCATCCCCACCCAACCCCCATTATGATAATCTACTCATATTGAAAACTTGAAATATAATAAAGAGGAATGATGAACCTGTTCGGAAAACATATTTCGCCAGTTCTTGCATAAGCTCTGCCGGCCATGATGGAGGCATCATTTGTCCAGGTACTTTTTTCAGTCGAAATGTCAATTCAAAGCCATAACCGCTCAAACCATGTGGGCCATGGAAACTAGTGACACACATTTAATGAGAATGATCATTCCCGAATAGAAGGTTAACTAATAATGCAATGTCCTTACTCATGTACTCGACCATCACCATGGAGATCAGAAAGACCAGAACTGATGTAATGCCAGTGTGGTGGTATACCATGAAGGGGATCCCCAGGATTTGAAAACATGCTTATAAAGTCTAGTGGATCTGGACCACCTAACCTGTTTGGTATTCAGAAGATATTGTATGAGGTAACATCTAAAGTCTTTAACCAAAACTATTAGTTTCTTTGTCTCTGTTAATGAATTGTGATATGAAATTATTGAGTCTAAAGATTGACATACCAATATTTTACAAGTGCTGTCACTTGAAGTGGATTTGTTTGTTCTGGGTACGCTTTGCGTAAAGCTGAATAGATCGTCGATAATCCTGGTGGAGTTGGCACGCAAGGCGGAGGAAGATCCATGTTTTTCCACAAATATTGAAAGCCGTTTGTATATGCGCTGTGATTTATGCGCCTAATTAACAATTCTTGCGCTTATATTCGTTGTATTTCCGCTTGGCGCATTGTACTTCTTTTCTTACTCGGTGTTGAGGTAGGTATTAAAACCTGGCTATTGCGTCGGAGAAATTAAACAAAAAATAGCGTTTTATAAATACGTACTTTTCGATGGACTAACTTTCCTGTCTGTGATAAAAATTTCGAAGTCTTTCAAATTTAGTGTTTCCACAACGAACATTTCAAACTTCTTTGACAATGCCCCTAAAAAATTCCCTTGTATTTCTTTGAAATAGGATGTGATTTTCTGGACTTTGATTTGTTTGCTCAAATCACTTTGTTAGGATGAAGTTGAAAAAAGGGCATAGGAACTTGGGGACATGAAGTACCCCCCGGGATCGCTAAAACTAGGGGGGCCTTCGAAATTTATAGGGTCGTGGAGTCATGGTTAAAATGTGTGCAAAATTTATTTTTCATCTTTCAAATTTATATTTTATTTGTAGGCATGACCAAATACTATTTTTAGGAAATATGCTATCATATAAAATTTAAAAAACCAGATAGAAGTCTGCCAAAAATGTAATAGAGTTAAGAGTGGTCTTTTCCAGCCGTCAAGGGGATCAGAATTTTTTAAATTTTCGTATGATTTTGCAACAACCTTCTATTTAAAAAGTTTCAAAATCCAGGATTTTTTGAAATGACGATTCATGACATGACGACTTTTTTAAACGCCATTGTCTCCTATATTAAAAAAGGTACACAAAGGTAGACATAAAGGTAGACATAAAGGTAGACATAAAGATAGACACAAAGGTAGACACAAAGGTGCACATAAAGATAGACACAAAGGTAGACATAAGAGTAGACATAAAGGTAAACACAAAGGTAGACATAAAGATAGAAACAAAGGCAGACATAAAGGTAGACATAAAGGTGGACATAAAGGTAGACATAAAAGTAGACATAAAGGTAGACACAAATGTAGACATAAAGGTAGACATAAAGGTGGACATAAAGGTAGACATAAAGGTGGACATAAAGGTTGACATAAAGGTGGACATAAAGGTTGACATAAGACATAAAGGTAGACATAAAGGTGGACATAAAGGTGGACATAAAGGACATAAAGGTAGACATAAAGGTGGACATAAAGGAAGACATAAAGGTGGACATAAAGGTGGACGTAAAGGTAGACATAAAAGTAGACATAAAGGTTGACATAAAAGTACACATAAAGGTAGACACAAATGTAGACATAAAGGTAGACATAAAGGTACGTGTTCTACGTGTTGAGCCTGTTTCACACAAAGTGAAATACAAAAACTATAACAAAAAATGAAACAAAGGCAATCAACGAAGCATGTGAAATAGTCAATTATACAAGTGCAATTAAAAAAAGAACAAAAAACTATTTAAATAAAAATCACAATTTCTTTGTTTTTGTAAACCTCTAAGGCAAAAGATATAAAAGTCTAATCGTTCAAGCTTATGATCAGACACGTGTGAACCAAGCACAAGGTAAGGTCTAAATATTTAACACCAAAGCCTATAAAAGTACCGCTGAATTCAGAGTTGGGAATTAACGGAACAGAAGTAAATGCAATGGCTGAGAGTGTGAGAAATGGAAGTACACAGGAAGAAGAGATAGCAATGATTGGCGCTTTCAAATTACTCGAAAACTGATGATAACTTGGGCGATGAACCGGTCGAGAGCAAGCTGAAATATTTACCGATATTTATGAGACCGCATGTAGGACGACTATTATGTCAAGTTTGGAAGTGATTCTCAACGAAACTCCACTTTACACTGCAAGCTATCAATGCAGAGTTACAACAACGTCCACCAAGAAAGCTATTTGTCAGTGGGTAAACTTCACCATATTTAAGCATATAAAAGGCATGCTGTTTATGTTGAATCGACCATTTCTTGTAAAACAACGTCATGACTGTATAAAGTGTTCTCAAAGAACAGTTAAAATTTGCTCCACATGGACAGGATTTAGAGAAGAATATGAATATAATATTTGAACATCGAGAAGCCATGGCCGAGTACTGGGGATAAATACTACCGTAAAATATGCTGTCAAAAAAGAAGAAATGTAATCGTTTGTGTGCTTGACCCTATCTACCCAAATATTCACGGCATTGCAGTGCGAAAATGGTCAATGTCTATTCTACGAATGGCTTTGTAAGAAAGTCGAAAATTTACAGTTTCTATCCACGTCCTGTTTTAAGTGATATGTTGTATTCTCAACAAGTATTGTACAGCTGCTGAAACAAATCTGTACCGGCTAACCTTAGTGAAATATTGTACAGATACCAAAATTATGCAGACATACTTTCTTCGACGTCTCACAAGAGGATAACCCATGGTTAGAAACTATTAATGTATTGCTGTCGTGTGACCAGACAAACACTAAATGATGATGTCCTACAGCGAAATGCTTTTCGATTTATCTCTAGAGTTGTTGTGAAAATGTCAATGGTTAGAAATTCGATGCTACAAATGCGTGGTTTGTTTTCTTGATTGTCACTTCACGAAAAAAATATTTTTTTAAATCATACTTCAAGCATCTATTACCGTAAATGGACTAAATTTTCCATCTGTTTCCAACGCACTCACTGATCGACAGCAGCCGCAAAAAGAAATCTGCATTGCTAGCCGTAAGAAAACGTGCTGCTTTTGAAAGACTTACTTGTCTTTATCATTTTCAAGAGAAGACATAAGTAACTATAAATGTATTGCTAATGTATTACCAAACTAACATTAATATAAATGTATATATTTGTACTACTCTTTCAATCTTTTTATCAACACTCCTTCTTCGTCTAATTTTTACGAATATGATTTTTGGTTTGTTGCTTTATCTTTAGCTGGAAGTGATCTGTTATAATTTTGATTCGAGACCTTCAATGGTCTATTTTTTTGCATTAAATACTTCAAGGTAGGAATGGCACTTTAAAATGACCAGGTGTCTTCAACGAACTCTCTGGTCTAGTGGATAGACACAACCTTTCGAGGTTGAGAGTGGAGGTTCGAACCCTGTCTGGAATAAGATGTAACTATGCTAAGGATGAATAAGAAATAGGAAAATAAGGAAATAGTGCTGGTTAATAGAACAAAATGGGATTTCTATTACTAAACTTTTCGAGAATGGAATGCGACACTTAGTATAAATTCAGAAAAAACGCTCTCCGATGAGAAGGAGAGCGAAGAAAAAAGATAGGATCCCATGCAAAAACCACTCTTAAAAACTAAGTCTTTTGCTCAAATTTTTATGACTCCCTGTGATCAGGGAGTTATTTTTTTAAATTTTGAAAAGTCAGGAAACCCAAGAGCAAACAGAACGCCCTAATCATCCCTTTCTTACTTCCAGGCACTCGTTCCTCAGTTCGACTTTCTGTCTTCCACATCCGCCGCGTACACCTGCCAAGTGTGTTGGCAGAGGGGCGAACCAAGGATCTGGTGCACCGGAGGTCATTGATGTCGAACTAAACGCTCAACATCGGCCAGTTGAGCTAACCGCTCATCATCGAAAGCTCTATGTTTTTTGGAGTATTTGTTAAATTTTTTCAATGTGAAGCGAAAGAAAAGTAGAAGGTCTTGAGCCTTAGATGGTCTTGAACCCGAGAAGGTGAGATCACTGCACCGGCATCTCTACCACTCGGCCAGACGGGTGAATTGGAAAAGCGGTTAAAACATGTCAAGTGCTTCTGACAAAACAACATTGCCTTCTTTTTTGAGGCTCGTATTTTATACTGTGTTTAACTTGTTCTTCGTCGCCATCATTGCAAAGGTGAAGAAAGGGACTTACTACGAATTTTAGCTGTCTAACTCTAACATTACTGGAGAATAAATGTTAACACAGAAAGGAGGAAGACTAATAAAGTATGCACAATGTCAGACATTGCCATGTGGTAAATCAAAACAACAACGCGCATGTTCGTAGTCAATTTAATGGCGCTGGGAGTTTCTAACTTGTCTGTTCAAAGATAAATAACATATTTTTAACCATCATGCATGATAATATTTTAATGGTTTCTACAAAAGCATATGGTACCTACAGAACAGTATCCACTTACTAATTCATAGTCTATTCAAGTCTTTTTGTCATTTTACAATCTTGCCATGTCCTGAGTGTCATCATTTAAAATATAGTCAATGTAATCAATATAACCAATGTGGTTTTTGTCTACATTTGTGTCTACCTTTGTGTCTACCTTTTCATAGGACAAAGTTCTCATTTTGTTGAACACAACAATTGAAAAATTAGTCATTTCATAGTCGAAAGTATTGGAAGTAATCGAAGCTAGTCAATTCACGCGATGCCATGTGGTAAATCAGGGCAGTGACGAGCATGTCTTTGGTCATTTTTTCCGATGCAATGGCGTCGAGATCATTTGACTTTATGTTTGAACTAACTGAACTATTTTTATCGTCATACGCACCAAGAATATTCTTTTCACCGTTGGTTTTGGTTGCACGCAGACAAGAGTTAAATAGCAAGGACAAAGAAACCTATGAAATAACGTCTTTTTATGATATCGTCTTTTATGCAATGACAGCTTTTTCTCTTTTATGTAATCGATTACATCTTTTTCTCTTTTTATTCGTGCATTTTCACAAATTTTCACATTTTTTACACAAAGATTATAATTCACCGGAATTTTATTAAAAGGCTATACTTGACGCATTTTCACAAGTTTTCACACTTTTTCACAATAGACTATAATTCAATCATTTTTACAAAGATAGACACAAAGGTAGACACAAAGGTAGACATAAAGGTAGACATAAAGGTTGACACAAAGGTAGACACAAAGGTAGACACAAACAAGGTAGATAATTCATGCATTTTCACAAATTTTCACACTTTTTCACAAAAGACTATAATTCAATCATTTTCACAAAGATAGACATAAAAGTAGACACAACGCTAAACATAGATAGACATAAGATAGACATAAAAGTAGACATACATAGACATACATAGACATACATAGACTAAGATAGACATAAAAGTAGACATACATAGACATAAAAGTAGACACAAAGGTAGACACAAAGGTAGACATAAAGGTAGACACAAAGGTAGACAGAAAGGTAGACACAAAGGTAAACACAAAGGTAGACATAAATATACACATAAAGGTAGACACAAAGGTAGACACAAACAAGGTAGATAATTCATGCATTTTCACAAATTTTCACATTTTTTCACTAAAAGGCTATAATTCATGCATTTTCACAAGTTTTCACATTCTTTCACAAAATACACTATAATTCATGCATTTTCACATTTTTTCACTAAAAGATTATAATTCATGCATTTTCACAAATTTTCATATTTTTTCACTAAAAGACTATAATTCGTGCATTTTCACAAATTTTCACATTTTTTCACTAAAAGACTATAATTCATGCATTTTCCCAAATTTTCATATTTTTTCACAAAAGGATTATAATTCATGCATTTTCACAAATTTTCACCTCTTTTCAAAAAACACACTATAATTCATGCATTTTAACAAATTTTCACATTTTTTCACACAAAGACTATATTTCACTGAATTCAATGCATGAATTATAGTCTTTTTTGTGAAAAAGTGTGAAAATTTGTGAAAATGCGTGAATAGAAAAAGAAAAAGCTGTAATCGATTACATAGAAGAGAAAAAGATGTAATCGATTACATAGAAAAGAAAAAGCTGTAATGGATTACATAGAAGAGAAAAAGATGTAATCGATTATATAGAAAAGAAAAAGCTGTAATCGATTACATAGAAGAGAAAAAGATGTAATGGATTACATAGAAGAGAAAAAGATGTAATCGATTACATAGAAGAGAAAAAGATGTAATCGATTACATAGAAAAGAAAAAGCTGTAATCGATTATATAGAAAGAGAAAAAGATGTAATGGATTACATAGAAGAGAAAAAGATGTAATCGATTACATAGAAAAAGAAAAAGCTGTCATTGCATAAAAGACGATATCATAAAAAGACGTCATTTCATAGGTTTCTTTGTCCTTGCTATTTAACTCTTGTCTGTGTGCAACCAAAACCAACGGTGAAAAGAATATTGTTGGTGCGTATGACGATAAAAAATAGTTCAGTTAGTTCAAACATAAAGTCAAATGATCTCGACGCCATTGCATCGGGAAAAATGATCAAAGACATGTCATTGCTTGTCACTGCCCTTATTTACCTTATGGCATAGCGTGAATTGACTACCTTCGATTACTTCGAATACTCGACTATGAAATAACTAATTTTTCAATTGTTGTGTTCAACAAAATGAGAACTTTGTCATATGAAAATGTAGACACAAAGTTAGACAAGAAGGTAGACACAAAGATAGACACAAATGTAGACAAAAACCACATTGGCTATATTGAATAAATTGACTATATTTTAAATGATGACACTCAAGGCAAGGCAAGATTTTAAAATGACAAAAAGACTTGAATAGACAACTCCGACGAATTCTTAAGTGGATACCGTTCTGTAGGAACCATATGCTTTTGAAGTAATCATTACAATATTATCATGCATGATGGAAAGAAATATTTTATTTAAGTTTGAACAGACAAGTTAGAAACTCCTAGCGCCATTAAATTGACTACGAACATGCGCGTTGTTTTTCTGATTTACCACATGGCAATGTCTGACATTGTGCATACTTTATTGGTCTTCCTCCTTTCGGTTATATCATTTATTCTCCTGCAATGTTAGAGTTGAACAACTATAATGCCTAGTGAGTCTCTTTCTTCATCTTTGCAATGATGGTGACGAAGAACAAAATAAACACAGTATTAAAAGTGAGCCTCAAGAGAAATGAAGGCAATGTCGTTTAGTCCAAAACACTTGACATGTTTTAAACAGTTTTCCAATTCACCCGTCTGGCCGAGTGGTAAAGATGACGGTGCAGTGCTCTCACTTTCTCGGGTTCAAGACCATCTAAGGTTCAAGACCTTCTACTTTTCTTTCGCTTCACATTGAAAAAATTTAACAAATACTCCAAAAAACATAGAGCTTTCGATGATGAGCGGTTAGCTCAACTGGCCGATGTTGGGCGTTTAGTTCGACATCAATGACCTCCGGTGCACAAGATCCTTGGTTCGCCCCTCTGCCAACACACTTGGCAGGTGTACGCGGCGGATGTGGAAGACAGAAAGTCGAACTGAGGAACGAGTGCCTGGAAGTAAGAAAGGGATGATTAGGGCGTTCTGTTTGCTCTTGGGTTTCCTGACTTTTCAAAATTTAAAAAAATAACTCCCTGATCACAGGGAGTCATAAAAAAATTTGAGCAAAAGACTTAGTTTTTTTAAGAGTGGTTTTTTGCATGGGATCCTATCTTTTTTTTTCGCTCTCCTTCTCATCGGAGAGCGAATTTTTCTGAATTTATACTAAGTGTCGCATTCCATTCTCGAAAAGTTTAGTAATAGAAATCCCATTTTTGTTCTATTAACCAGCACTATTTCCTTATTTTCCTATTTCTTATTCATCCTTAGCATAGTTACATCTTATTCCAGACAGGGCTCGAACCTCCACTCTCAACCTCGAAAGGTTGTGTCTATCCACTAGACCAGAGAGTTCGTTGAAGACACCTGGTCATTTTAAAGTGCCATTCCTACCTTGAAGGATTTAATGCAAAAAAATAGACCATTGAAGGACTCGAATCAAAATTATAGCAGAACACTTCCAGCTAAAGATAAAGCAACAAACCAAAAATCACATTCGTAAAAATTACACGAAGAAGGAGTGTACATATATAGAGTGAAAGAGTTGTACAAATATATACATTTATATTAATGTTAGTTTAATAATACATTAGTAAAACATCTATAGTTACTTATGTCTTCTTTAGAAAATGAAAGAGACAAGTGTTTCAAAAGCAGCACGTTTTCTTACGGCTAAGCCATGCAGATTTCTTTTAGCGGCTGCTGTCGATATTAGCTTTATCAACCCAATGGCACTTGTCGTAGTTCACTCGTAGTAATTTAATTCGTAATAATTCCGCTTTGACATTTAATAATTTGCGTGCAATCCACGCTGAGAATATCGTTCAGTCAACAGCAAATTCTTTCCCAACATCAACGTTGACGTTTATCTAAATTTCTAGCTGTTGATCGGTTTATATACCCAAATTCTTCTCGACAAATGCTCACTTTGTTAAGTTCAATTTCATCGTTGTTCTGCCATTGCACTTGCTGTCGTTGTTTCCTGTTCACCTTTTAGTCGGGCTGTTTAGATGTAACATGCTTTATTATGTATGTATCGTACACAGGTGATTCCAAAGAGTTTTTTCTTCAAAACGATTCTTTCTTGCGACTCGATATGCGACTAACACCACCAAAAACACCTAATTATAAAAAGAAATACACAAAACAAAATTACTTTTTTTTAACGTAAGACTAACACAATCACAAACAGCAAGGATTAAAGCAACATCACACTATGACTAATACTATCACTATCACCATCACAAACACCAAGACCAACATCAGTATTAAGACCTACACCACACTAAGACTAACACAATCACAAACAGCAAGGATTAGAGCAACATCACACTATGACTAATACTATCACTATCACCATCACAAACACCAAGACCAACATCAGTATTAAGACCTACACCACACTAAGACTAACACAATCACAAACAGCAAGGATTATACCAACATCACACTATGACTAATACTATCACTATCACCATCACAAACACCAAGACCAACATCAGTATTAAGACCTACACCACACTAAGACTAACACAATCACAAACAGCAAGGATTAGAGCAACATCACACTATGACTAATACTATCACTATCACCATCACAAACACCAAGACCAACATCAGTATTAAGACCTACACCGCACTAAGACTAACACAATCACAAACAGCAAGGATTAAAGCAACATCACACTATGACTAATACTATCACTATCACCATCACAAACACCAAGACCAACATAAGTATTAAGACCTACACTGCACTAAGACTAACACAATCACAAACAGCAAGGATTAAAGCAACATCACACTATGACTAATACTATCACTATCACCATCACAAACACCAAGACCAAGACTAACATCAGTATTAAGACCTACACCACACTAAGACTAACACAATCACAAACAGCAAGGATTAGACCAACATCACACTATGACTAATACTATCACTATCACCATCACAAACACCAAGACCAAGACCAACATCAGTATTAAGACCTACACCACACTAAGACTAACACAATCACAAACAGCAAGGATTAGAGCAACATCACACTATGACTAATACTATCACTATCACCATCACAAACACCAAGACTAACATCAGTAATAAGACCTACACCACACTAAGACTAACACAATCACAAACAGCAAGGATTAGACCAACATCACACTATGACTAATACTATCACTATCACCATCACAAACACCAAGACCAACATCAGTATTAAGACCTACACCACACTAAGACTAACACAATCACAAACAGCAAGGATTAGAGCAACATCACACTATGACTAATACTATCACTATCACCATCACAAACACCAAGACCAACATCAGTATTAAGACCTACACCGCACTAAGACTAACACAATCACAAACAGCAAGGATTAAAGCAACATCACACTATGACTAATACTATCACTATCACCATCACAAACACCAAGACCAACATAAGTATTAAGACCTACACTGCACTAAGACTAACACAATCACAAACAGCAAGGATTGAAGCAACATCAAACTATGACTAATACTATCACTATCACCATCACAAACATCAAGAGCAAGACTAACATCAGTAATAAGACCTACACCACACTAACACTAACACAATCACAAACAGCAAGAATTAAAGCAACATCACACTATGACTAATACTATCACTATCACCATCACAAACACCAAGACCAACATCAGTATTAAGACCTAGACTAACACAATCACAAACAGCAATGATTAAAGCAACATCAAACTACTAATACTATCACTATCACCATCACAAACACCAAGACCAACATCAGTATTAAGACCTACACCACACTAACACTTACACAATCACAAACAGCAAGGATTAGAGCAGCACCACACTATGACTAATACTATCACTATCACCATCACAAACACCAAGACTAACATCAGTAATAACACCTACACCACACTAACACTAACACAATCACAAACAGCAAGGATTAAAGCAACATCACACTATGACTAATACTATCACTATCACCATCACAAACATCAAGAGCAAGACTAACATCAGTAATAAGACCTACACCACACTAAGACTAACACAATCACAAACAGCAAGGATTAGAGCAACATCACACTATCACTAATACTATTACTATCACCATCACAAACACCAAGACTAACATCAGTAATAAGACCTACACCACACTAAGACTAACACAATCACAAACAGCAAGGATTAGAGCAACATCACACTATGACTAATACTATCACTAAAACCAAGTCTAACACTAACATCAGCATGAAGATAAATGTTACACTAACACCAAGATTGAGACTAATACCAACTTAAAGTTTATCTCTAACACTACACACTAAGACTAATACTATCACCATCTATAAGAGCAACACCAGCACTTAGATTAATATTATCACTGATAGCAAGGCTAAGAACAAACCAGCACTAAGACTAATACCAAGCCTGTGAATAGCACCGAGAAAAAGGACTACAACAAGAATGAAAATGAACATCAGCATTCTTTTAAAGGAATTATTCACTCATGTAAAAAAAGAGGACATTTTGCACGAGATTGTCCCAAAAGAAAGAATGATTTAAGCATAATTTCCACAACAAAGGAAAGGGTCTGCACATTGTGCCAAAGATAATGAAAATGAACAAGGTGAAAATTGTCAAGAAGATACTGATGAGTAGCGTTAATTACAAATGGAAATGAAAGTAGATGTGACTGGATAATCCATTCTGGTGCACATGATGTTTGAATGTGACTACAGCCAACTAAAGCTAATCTTGGGATGATCGTGTCATTTTGGCTTATGCAAAAGGAACCTATCACCTAACCACTTTATTAACCTCACCAGAAATCCTACAAGTTCCATAATAGAACTAAAGATACAGATGTGTGGTATCATTATATTTGAGAACAAGTCGAAAGCAACATCATTTCTATCAAGTATTGTTAGGTGACATTATGACCTAGAGACTCTCAAAAGTTCAATTTCAAAAGTTTAGGAAGTTATTGGGGTAGTTGAAGTCAATGAACAATAATTAGTTTTAACTTTAAGTGTATAAAAATACACAATATTACACACTAAACCATATTGCAAAGCACCCAACACCTTTACTACTAACCATAATTTACACTCAACCTCGGCGAATAAGTAGTTAATAATTATAAAGAATCTTATATCCCACCATGCTATCTAAACTCCTGAGACTCGTAACTTTCTTCCCAATCCCAACAACCCCATTCCTTATTTAACTCAACTCTTAGCTTCCAAACCTTATTGTCTGCATGCAAAAATCTTACTTCTAAATACAACTGATCCTTTGCTAACCTGTGTATCCACTCTTGTCTTGACTTCAAGCTTCAGGATTCCTCTTGATTGACGGAGTGTATAGATCCTAAAGAAATAATTTGATAGAAATTATTTTGATCAAAGCTTGAAACCTCATTAAATCCACTATTTTGGTTAACTAAAAGAAAAAAATTGTACTTCATGGCAAAATTAACAATTCTATGATTTAAAAACAGTTGGATTTATGACTCACTTGGATATTACCATTACATCAATTTTTAATACCTACAACGTTTTATTACTATACTGCATTTCAACCAAAACGTCTACAGTTTTTGTAGACGTTTTGATTCACTTGTCACGTGTAGGCAAATGTATATGAAACTATATGAAATGAGCTAGTGAGACATACTATGTCTAAGATCTCTTCTACTAAAATACAAATATTCAGCAATATTTTCAGGAAATGGTAAACAAACCGTTAATATTTATTTCTTATGGTCATCAAAACCATCCTACCTTGTACCAAAGAAAGCAAGCCGTGAGACACTCTCTTTGCTTTGACATGTCGACAACAGGTTTGCTGAGTTTGCGAAAGATTTTTTTCAATACCTTCAAGACAAATAGTCGTGTATTTGACAAGTTAAACTCACTGTGATGCTATAAATCTTATTTATTGAACAAATAATGCAATATTTCACATAATACTTACGATAAAGACTGTATTATGAAAAAATCCTTTTAAACATGGCGCGTGAAGGATCGGCAAATGCAGTGCCAATTATCAAATGTAATTGGTCAAAATAAGTCACGTGTTACCTTTAGAGCAATTACAATTTTGAAGGGTTTGACTACTTGGTTGAAGTGAATGAGATAAGTGAAGCTTGACAAAAAGGAAACAAAAACACAGATTGTGCTCTCCACCTTTACTTTTTAACTTCAGCCTCGACTTTCTATTCTTACTGCTCAACTTTTCATCCTCACTCCCATAAAATTTTCCCACAATCAAATATCTTCAATTATTAGGCAACAACAGATCTTGTATACCAGTCTGTCATGCATTGTACGGCCACAGTATAACCGTAAGCCTATGTGAAGCCCAATGAACTCAACAAACTGTCAACACACATAGACTCAGGGTATTCTTGTGTTCAATAAGTGCTTCATAAGCATCAAGGGGTAAACTATCTCGGGGTATCGGAGGCATGGACCGAAAACGGGATTTTTTGTTTTCAAAATTTGTCCTTTTTCTTTACAAGAATTCTAGAAACTAGAACATCCAAGGATACTGCAAAGGTTCAAACAACTTCTGCCTTTTTGACTTATAATTCAAACCAACTCTAAGCAAGTTTATACGTTTTTTACTAGTTAAGTTTTACAATGTAACTTTCTCATAACTCTCTCGTGATGAAAGAGAGCCTCGATCCTTATACAATATAACTCTCTCATCATGAACGAAAGCATCAATGGGCTTCATGGAAAAAAGGAATTATCGAAATTTTTATAATAGTTCCTACAAAAGATAACATTTAATAAGCCAAGTAATTTGTAGCTATCTTCTAAATTGAACCTCGCTTTCAACCCTATGTTATAAAATTTTAATTAATTTTGGATTGTAAGTTTCTTTTACCTTACAATATTTTCATGATTCAATCTAGAAAGTAACGTCTCCTTTCTAGTAATTTTGCGATGAAACAGCACACTTTTCGGATTCAAAGGAATTCTTTTGATCGCATAAAGACAGCCGCACAATTTATATTAAGAAATTTATATTTTTTATAAAGTCACTTAAGCATAATATCAAGAAGGTTCAAGCAATATTCGATTGCGAGGCAGATGACGATGAGCTATCATTCACCGAAGGCAAAATTATTATAGTGTCTGGAGAGGCTGATCCTCACTGGTTGGTTTGTAAACATTAAGACTCGTTTATGATTATTTTGCAGAAATTTATTCTTAAAAAACCGTTTAGAACGAACTAAAAATGTACCTATGAATTTTCATGGTTTTGTTTAAAAGCTTCAGCTGTCTAACTGTGCAGAGTGAATTTTGATGGTTTTGTTTAAAACTCCAGCTGTCTAACTGTGCAGAGTGAATTTTGATGGTTTTGTTTAAAAACTCCAGTTATGCAAGTTAAATTAAGTCAGTTTAGTTTAGGTTCCCTTTTATGACCACATCACTGAATGAACGGATGAGCTGTCTAGTTACTTTAACTTATCTCTTAGAAGAAATAATTCATAAGTAAAATAATCTCCATTCTTTCTAAAATACTTTTGCTGTTATTTCTTAGATGGGTTTAATATATCGAAAGTAACCCTAAAAGGGAAGGAGTATTTCCAACAACATTTGTACGGGTTTTGGAAAGAGAATGAAACCGTCATTGTTGAATGTACTCAACCTGGCTATTCCGGAAAGATTACTGAAAGTGTGATATGCATTTGTGGAGAAATGGGTAGTCGTATGAAAGTCTTCCTACATTGAACCACGCCAAGTCAACGATCCAAATAATCGTTTGATTTTACGAACTTATAAAAACAAAATTGAAAATCGAAATTCGCGAGGGAGAATTTTGCAACAATCTGTTCAACTAACGTAATGACTATGTATGGATAACGTATACAGTTAAAAATATTGAAGATCGGCTTTAAAAAGATACATTGTGACCGCCATGGCCAATGAACTGATTATCTAATTTCAAAATTTATGAATAAAAATATGTACTTAAAATTACCACTTAAATTACAAAAAGAATTAATAAACTCTGAGACGACCACATTTTACGATTTATGTTTTGTCAATGTGCTTGTCTTATTAACAGGATTTCTAGACGATTTTAAAAATGACAATCCGTATTATTTGGTAAAAAATGCTGGGGTTACGTAAGAAAACGAACACATATTTGCCAAAAATTTTATATCATATCGACAAAATTTGTCATTTAATATAACCAAGTGATTTCAAGTATATTATTTGATATGAAACAAAATCATGTTGGCAAATTTTTTTATTTGATTTAATTACGTTACATCGACAGACGAGATTTTGGTTGTTTAATATAATAAAATAAATAATGCGAAATATCCTTATCAGTCAGTTAAATAATAAAAACATATTTGTCGCCCCATATAAACACGGTTGTATAACGCTGAAGTATACTACAAGACCCATGAAGTATTAACGAAAATTGTATATACACAGCCATGCTGTACAGCCCGTTATGAAATGACAACCACATAAGCTGTGGTTTATATTTATATGATTTCTGACGTACACTAAAATAGAATATTGATAGTCTAAGATGTTATGCCTTATATAGTTATTGTTACACAAGTGATGCACGTTCAAAATATATTTTCCTTATTTCATAAGATAAAAAGCCCACAACATCTTTGCGCTACGCGTTAAAACACGACAAAGATGACTCGTCTGCGTTTATTGTCTATATATACAATATATAATATAGCGTAACGAACTTGTCTCTCTTGTCGCCATAGACACAAAGACACCTATGGTTTCAAGAGCACAAAAAACCCTCCACCGATTGACGACTTTAAACAATTTGAAAACGACATGACGAAGATGATCCAGTCAGTAAAATTTAAAGAAGTACAAAACACATTTCTCACCAAAATAAAAGACAACACCACAGCCATCAAACACGAAAAAAAGCTACTTATCGCAGCCGACAAAACAACGAACTTCTACAAAGTAGACAAGCCTACATACAACGACCTCCTAGAACAAAATATCATGAAATCATGCATGAAAACAAATGTCGACGCAATACAAAAATATCACATCACAACTGGGTATATCTGACAGAGTAGATTCCACCGCCAACAAAGACGCATTCATAACACTCAAAGATCACAAACCGAACTTCACAAATAAACCCACCTGCCGACTGATCAACCCGACCAAATCTGAAATTGGAAAAAGTAGCAAAAAAATACCTGACAGAATCAACAACAATATCATAAAAGCCACTTTGCTGAACCAATGGAAAAACTCATTATCTGTGATCAAGTGGTTCAACTCCATCAAACACAAACAAAATCTCAACTTCATATCTTTCGACATTGTAGACTTCTACCCGTCTATCAACCAAGACCTACTAAACAAAGCACTTGATTTCGCCTCAACCCACGACAACATCACAAACCAAGAGAGAAACATCATACATGCCAAGAATTCATACCTAATACACAACCAACAGCCCTGGCAAAAGAAACACAACTCCACATTCGACGAGACAATGGGCAGCTTCGATGACGCCGAGACAAGCGACCTTGTAGGAGGCTACCTCCTCTCACAACTACAACACATCATCACTAACATAGGACTCTATGGTGACGACGGACAAGCCATAACCAAAGCAACACCAAAAGAAACAGAGAAAATCAAGAAAGAGATATGCCGCGTCTTCAACAATAACGAATTGCGTATCACTATCGAACTAACAAAGAAGTCATTAAATTCCTCGACATTACGTTCAATCTAAAGAATTCTTCCCATCGACCTTACACTAAGCCCAACACCTCTTTGCAATACATCCACCACGAAAGCAACCATCCTCCAAGCATTACAAAGAACATACCCGATACCCTTAACATACGCCTTTCATCCTTATCATCCGACAAAGCATCATTCGACCAAGCAATTCCTCCATACTAAAAAGCACTTGACGAAAATAGATATCATTACACACTGAACTATGACCCGAACGCTTCTACCAAACGGAAAAACAAACTTAGAAACAACATACTCTGGTACAACCCACCATACAGCAAGAACGTCAGCACAAACATTGGCTACAAATTCATTTCACTAATCGACAAGCAATTTCCCATAGACCACAAACTCAGGAAACTATTTAACCGCAACACAATTGAATTAAGTACAGTGGCATGAACAATATGGAGCATGTTATCAATAACCATAATAAAGGCATATTGAGAGAACCTGACAGTACTAATGACACCATCAATGACAAAAAATGTAAAAAGATAATTTCCTCATTCTGATGAAGGTTCGAAGCAACGAGTCGAAAGCTCAATAAAATTATTTATAAAATCCGGAGAAACTTATTTTTAAACCATATATATATATGTACGTCCTGTGTACATATATATATATGTACAACCGTACGTCCTGTGTCCCAAGTGCATGAGTCACCATTTTAAATATGGTGATAGCCGGGAGGGCACATTGTATATACACTTTGTATATATATATTTGATGATTCTCCGTATAAAACAGTGCTCGATGCCGAGAGCAGAGCGTAAATATGTGTAGTGGTGTTGAGAAAAAATCACAAAACTACAGATTCATCCCGACAAGCCTGTTTCGTGATTGCTCACTCTTCAGGGGATTTAAATCCCGAAATTTCGCAATCACGAAACAGGCTTGTCGGGATGAATCTGTAGTTTTGTGATTTTTTCTCAACACCACTACATATAAATTTTACATATTACTTCACTGTTCTTTATCTTCCTGAACTATCGGATGTACATTTTCTAAATAATGCTGACTACATTAATTATGTCTTAGAAAATTTTTTGTTGTTTTCAAATAATATACAACAGAAACATTTGTGTAACACGACATGTGGTCGTGTATATATATATATATATATATCAAACCATTTACAGCTATTTTTACGCGTTATGGACCACATGTCGTGTTACACAAATGTTTCTGTTGTATATTATTTGAAAACAACAAAAAATTTTCTAAGACATAATTAATGCAGTCAGCATTATTTAGAAAATGTACATCCGATAGTTCAGGAAGATAAAGAACAGTGAAGTAATATGTAAAATTTATATGTAGTGGTGTTGAGAAAAAATCACAAAACTACAGATTCATCCCGACAAGCCTGTTTCGTGATTGCGAAATTTCGGGATTTAAATCCCCTGAAGAGTGAGCAATCACGAAACAGGCTTGTCGGGATGAATCTGTAGTTTTGTGATTTTTTCTCAACACCACTACATATAAATTTTACATATTACTTCACTGTTCTTTATCTTCCTGAACTATCGGATGTACATTTTCTAAATAATGCTGACTGCATTAATTATGTCTTAGAAAATTTTTTGTTGTTTTCAAATAATATACAACAGAAACATTTGTGTAACACGACATGTGGTCGTGTATATATATATATATATATATCAAACCATTTACAGCTATTTTTACGCGTTATGGACCACATGTCGTGTTACACAAATGTTTCTGTTGTATATTATTTGAAAACAACAAAAAATTTTCTAAGACATAATTAATGTAGTCAGCATTATTTAGAAAATGTACATCCGATAGTTCAGGAAGATAAAGAACAGTGAAGTAATATGTTAAATTTATAACATAAAATCAATTAATTTTCATGTAAAAATTCTTTTATCACAAAACTGTTTTATATTGATAAATCCACCTTCATCGTATTACCCAAACATATAAAGAGGCCCGTTTTTACATAACTACGTTCGAAAACGACTTTTCAATTTTTAATAACTCTTTTATTGTTGCAACAAAAAAGCATGTTGTAAAAAAACCCAAACTAAATGGTTACAAACATTTAACTTTATAATACAATATTTTACTAAATTATTTGATGCCGTATAACCAGATTCATAAAAATATCGTGCATTTTGATCAACAATGTAAAATTTAAGTAACGTGGCAATTCAGTAACATTTTGCCTATTTTTTGCTATTGAATTATGAGAGTCGGTACAAAATTAGGATCGACTTCCCATGAGACGCGTAGGTTGTCGGCAAAGAATTTTATTCATATTTAAGAAATCAAACATTTTTGTGTCCTGGGTTTTAAGTATATATATATAGCTAGCTCTCAACTGTTTTTCAAAACAACAAAAAGTGGCTAAAGACTGGAGATAACCAAAGACTCAATAAAGTTTGAAGATCAAAAGCATAGGTATTGTAGCAGGTTTTCTATCATATATATATTTAAATAGATTAAATTAACTTAACATTGACATAATAATTATGTTTGCACCTGGATGATCATTTATAGATTTACCAGGATGCAAATTATACCAACCAATTCTTTTTCTCCTTTCTCGAAAAACAAAACAGCAAAATGAATTATTAATTTTATCGTTACATGTTTTTTGTTGTAGATGTGCAGGTTAGTAAAGTCCTGATAAAGACTGTTGGTGTTGACTCTGAAGATGAGTACCGCTAAGGGTATCGTCATATCAAAATTTCAGTTAATACCAACATCAACAGTCCTCATCATGATTGCACTAACCCTAAATTCATCGTGTTTATTTGTGCCATGCATAACAGACATAAACAAGCGTTAATCGATGCACGCAAGCGTTATATTTAAAGATACATTTTTGATACGCACAGTACGAAAAATAGTTTAATAGTTACTTAAACGTATTATGACACCTTTTCCATTTTTTACACAACTTATGTATTTTTTAACAGACATAAACAGGTTGAGAAAGTGAACTGGGATTACACTGAATTGAATAGAATGAAAATGAATATCCAAAACACAAATAAAAATATCATATTGGTACTAGCAGGATTGATGGTCATCAAATTTTCCCTGTTTTGCAACAACACCGTCGAAGCGAAGCCTATCAGTACCAAGAACACGTTTAAGTACGTCAATTTAATAACTGAAACTGGAAAATATCTTTGCTTCAAAAACAACCATATCACGGGAGAAAACTCCCACAGTCATCATGGTAAGTTATTCTATTGCTACATATCCAATACGTTCAATAAATAATGATGAATACAGCGCAAAGTACAATCATTTAATCATCAAATTTCTACGTATTTCTAACGAAGAAAACATAAGGCACATCGCGTATGTACAGAAAACGTATCTTAAATCGAAAAAATCTCGTACCTATGGCATACCGGTCAATATTTTTTAAGGGAGTGTCGGTTAATTTTAACCCATAATAACCTAGTGTTCACCTACTATTTAGCCAACTTTCCATAATACTCAGCGAATATTACTGTACTGGTCTTTTCATTCAACAGTCAGGAAGGCTCCCCTCCTCCACTGCCCGATATGCCTCTGTTCGTATGTCTGAAAGCCCCCGCCCTCCCCAATACGTACCAAGAATTGTGTTATTTACGTAATAAGTAGCGAAGCCATAACGATTTTCGATTGCTGTGGTAACATTCTTGTGCTCATTCAATGTAAAAATGAGTCAAATTAGTTTCTCAAAGAAAACTATGCTAATTTTAATGAAAGTTTCGTCACAGCAGAAGTAAAATCATGACTTCGCTGCCGTTGTGTACGTCTTTTTTCAACATTGTCGTGATGTAACGAATTAAAAGTGAAAATTCTGATGGCTTCAACTAGACTTTTCTAAATATTCCAATTCATTTGCTGGTTTTTATTAAGAAAATACAAAAAAAACAACACAAAGAACTGTCGAAAATTGTTGCTAAGGAAATCAAAACCTTAATTGTCAATTATTTTGCAGCCAGTTTGCAATTGACCGTGCCGCGTGCATAAATTAAACTTTCTATAGTTTCAAAAGTTGATGTTACTAACGACCATATCATTGTTGCTAAGATGTAACCCTGAGATATCATTGGTAAATAAAAAAGTGTTGTTGTACTAGGAGTCAACGACAAGATCATACTATATCACACCGATACAAATTCAAAGTCAAACACCTAACAAATAAAACTTTATCGCCTTTTCAAACGTCCTTCCCACACTTGTTAAATTTCAACATGTTATTATTGTTGATCATATTTATTCTATAACAAACTTTTAAAATAATTTCTGAATGCCATAGGGTCAATTGCAAATAGCTGCGTAATAATATATTTTCACATATAACTATTTTTGTCGTTATTTCGTTTCCCGCATTGAGAGAAGGCAAACAAACTATAAAAAACTGTTTTTAAACAAACTGAAAATCGTAATAGATTTAAATGAAGTATGTAGCTAATAATAACTAAAATTGTAATATGAGATTTATCAAACTAATAAAATTGTTTTTTCCATGACAACAACGTATAAGGGGGTTTACGCCAAAACCATTTTTTAAGTTCTTGTACGGCAATCTTTGAAATGTGTAAGAAAGATGACAGACAAGCAGGAAAGTTACAATTCTTTTCATTTTCTAGCAAACCTGAAGAAGCACACCATTGGACTAACAGGGAAAGTAATAATCAAAAGAAAAGGAGCATATTTGGCGATGGACTCAGCAGGCAATGTTTATGCAAGTGTGAGTATTTTATTACTTTAATTACAAGAAATAAGATCAAATTGATCATTATTTTTAGCAAAAGCATGATTAAGCCAAAATTACTTCATGAATGGTAACCAATGTATGAAATAATTTTTTTTTCTCGCCAATAGAAACAGAAAACAACTGAAACTGAGTTTATTGATGTGAGAAAACCAAATGATAGTTACCTATACATTCAATCAAACAAGTATCCCAAGCTATATCTTAGCATCTCCAGTAATGGTTCAGTCAGTGGCACCAGCAACATAGGACAAGGTGATACAAAATTTGCAGCCTTGGCATTTTAACAATTTGTAAATATCAACCCTTACTATATTCCAAAGTTTGAATACCATCAATATTTATATATTATATATTGCATTAGTAAAATATTTATTGTATCAATAATTTTATTTTTGTCATTCATGTATTTTTTATATGAAATAGATTGTGAATAAATAATTGCTTCAAATTGAAGCTTTTAAAATTGTTCTCAGGTCATTTATGGAAAACCAGTACTGATTAGTTATCAAAGCCACTTGTGTTTTGTGTATTTCTACATGGATTAAATGCCTGATAATTTTGAAGTATTTGGAATACGAAATGTAATCCAAATGACTACAAAAACCTTAACACAAAGCTTTGCACACAATTTCCAATAATAATGTTTTTTGTTGTTGTTGACTGACGTTTCGACAACCTTAGCGGTAGTAATCTTTGACTCCTTAGGCGCGAAACAGTGCTGCCACTCTGTGTATGCACATTTTACCTACCAAAACTTTATTTTCCACCTACTTCTCCCTGCGATGATTTTCTTTGTTTTCCCCTACTTTTCCCATACACAGCAACATAGCCCTCTATTATATACCTACGTCGGATCATTGAATTTTTTAGTCTGTTTTAAAAAAATGCATACAAAAAAAGATTTATTGAAAACTAAGAAAGAACATCTAGACGACAAAGTTAGTAATTTGGCGTAAGAAGTAATGACATGCAGGTGGCACAAATGACACACTGAGTTTAAGTTGTTGATCTTCGATTGCCATGTATGGTCACAACATGATTGGTGGCCCAGGCCGGGCATGAAATATGATCGTCTAGTTCCAGTTTTCTTAAGATGTAAAATAACGCAAAATTTTTATCGATTCTATAAATTGGCCAAAACTTGCGCATTTTGTTTTACAAAATGATTACATTTAACCGTTTTCTGTTCAAAATAACTGATCTCGAATTAAGGCTTGATCAAGCATCTGGCACAAAAGTTGAAAACAAAAAATAAGGAGCGCCGCCATTACTAAGGGACCAACTTTCGAAAATAAGGAGCAAATATATTGTGGATTTATTGTTGGAGAATTGTTGGAATCATAGTTCAGAAGTACGAACTGATTAAATAATCTCATTTACGATCATAAACTGGTCAATCCTTTAAAATTACAAGCCTTTTTTACGAGTGATTCGGAGTGAAACCTGTATGCGTTTTGTTTTATACGGTCGATTATTCTTTCTGACTCGCTTTACTATGGCCACAAAGGTTGTTTTCATCTTCTGCGTTATCTTAAAGCATGATTTGGCCATGTGTTGCTACGTTTTCCATAGTTTTGTTAAAAAATCTTTCGATGTGTTGGTCGCTTAGTACGGCGGCGGTGGCTTAAAAATTTGTTTACTACAAAAGTACAATTATAGTTGCTTGATCCAGTCTTTTTTCGAGATCAGTAGTTCAGGTAGTCGAGTATGACGTCATTTGTGATTAGAACTAAGAAAGTGGCCACGAGTCGCCTTTTAACTGGCAAACAAATTGGTTTTTCCTTCAGTACTTGAATACTTGAAAGTCAAGTTGTTGCAAATATCAGGCGTACACGATCTAAAGGATTGAAGAATTGCTATTGGTTAGCTTACGTCACTTACTAAAATGATGGCTGATCAAAAACAATAAACATTCTTCTTATATATAGGATTGTAAATATTCTACTAGTTTGGTTGATATAATTTTTGAAAACTGTAAAATTATTGATCGTTCTAACTACTGGTTATTATTCATAGAAGCCTATTACATATTCCCATTCATCGTATCAATCCTACACTGAACCATGGCAATTTACCGTTTATTATCAAATGACGTGTAGAACGTTTAATCACGAATTTACAATTTTTAATTTAAGAAACGTTCACATATACTACCAGTTATGACGTGGCAAGCTAATGTTACATACAGATCGAGGTATTGTTTCCGATCTGATGAAAAAAAATGTTATGGATAAAGACAATCCAAAATCTATCGTAGATCATCGACATGATCAATCTGTTTTACCTTTTTTTTAAAAAAATGGGGTCTGCAAGCATTTTGAGATGCAACTCAGTATGCTGAAAATATTTCAGGAAATTAAAAATAATGTACAATCAAATAATTTTTGAAAAGCTCACATATTCTACCGGTGATGACATGTAATACTTCGAAGCGCTTAGGCCTGTCCAACACTTCTCGAAGCGCTTAGGCCTGTCCGCTGAAGCTGGGGTAGCTAGCTTTGCTGGGATCATTTCGCCTCATATTTTTTATAATGATTTTGAAATTTCGTTCATATGAAGAGCGGGCCAGCCCGACTTGGTGACAACATTTCAAGCGGGCCAGCCCGGCTCATATGAATGAGAATAAAAAGTGCCCGGCGAAATAGCTTGCCCAGCTGAAAATAAATGTTTACTTTTCACGAATTGTTTTGTATTTTACTAAGTATTAATATTTGGTTCCAGCCGTTATTTTTTATGGTTGATTAATTGCGTTAAGATTTTGTTGTAGAAGACGAAGTACAAATCAATGTTAAAAAACCGGGCTTTTTTCTTTTCTTTTTTTTCAAATACTTCAACCGTTTTTACTAAGTCTTTTTCAATGTCTTCATTTGCGCATTCAGGGTAAAATTGATGTAAAGACGCCATTATTCTTGCAGATACTGTGAAATAAAAAAAAACAAATAATTTTCTGACGTCAATTCCATTTAAAACTTTTTAATTAAAATGCAAAATACTTCACCACAAGAAGTGAAAAGGACTTTCACGGACAAACTCTCGATTTGTATTGTCTTATCTTATATACGCCATTACTATAGACCAATGTTTGCTATGGAACACTACTTCAAAATATGCGGCAATATTCTCATGGCTACACAAAGTGCACAGCTACATTATTTTTCTTCTTTTGGTTTATGCTTGTTTATATAATGGTTTATCACGGGAAAATAGTGTATAAATTTTCACACACAAATATGTTGCCTGAACCACGGAACGCAAAAGAAGAAATGAATATGTTGCCAATAGTACGGAGCGAATCGTTAGAATGCAAAGATTTAATAAAAATTGCAAAACAGATGTTGGAAGGTGTGAGAATGCCGTTGCCTTTGAAAGTGAGGCAGTGCGATGGAAATTTAGAACAAGAGCCACTAAAGTGAATGCAATGTATGGGGACAACCTTACAGAACAAGCTTCAGAGATCGTAAAAGTACGAAACAAGTACAATGTAACTTCGAAGAAAATAAGCCAACGTAGTTTTATGTTCACATATGGTCATAGTTGTTGCAACTTCTCAAGAAGTCGAGCAACTTTGAAAGCAAAAACAGTTGGAGGATTTGACTATGTAAGTTCTTTTGACTTAGATGCAATATCAAAAGGCTTTCAGAAAACACATCACAATATAATTAGTGCTCACCAAGGGGCTGGTTATTGGATATGGAAACCTTATCTACTACTTAAGATGTTGACATTGCATATGAAGCAAGGAGACATAGTTATGTACCAAGATGCTGGGTCGTATTTCATTCGATCTGCTGGACCTTTACTAAAACTATGTGAGGATTCTGACGAGGGTATCATTGTGTTCAGTCTTAATCATGTGGAACATACGTTCACTAAACAAGACACTTTTGTACTGATGAACATGAGTATACCAGAAGCAGAGGATTCCTGGCAACGTCTTGCATCATTTATTTTGTTGCGAAAAAGTTGCAATGCTATACAATTTGTTATGGAGTGGCTAGCCTATCTTACAGACAGACGTATTGTTTCTGATGACCCAAATGTTATGGGTAAAGATAATCCAAAATCCTTTATAGATCATCGACATGATCAATCTGTTTTATCACTTCTTTCTAAAAAATGGGGTCTACCAGCATTTCGAGATCCAAGTCAGTATGGCGAATATTTTTCAGGAAATGAAAAATACTTACGGGGACCCTATGATCAAATAATTATGCATGATAGAAATAAATCTTAATAGAGTCACCAGTTTGGTTTATTTGGAGCAAAATTTGACAAATTTAGTTTTTTCCACATCAATAGATTAACGAACAGTGGGGTGGCTAGGATTTTTCGAGTGGGGGGGAGGGAGGTGGCACAAACTAAAAGCCATTTTTGCCGAGGGGGGCATCAAAATTTGTCCCACGTCAGTCGAAAGCGAATTTGCAACATTGATCACAACATAAATAGTTTCAATTTTTTAACTTCTCAGTTAAACTTGAGTAGATTCGTACAATCTTGGCGTTATAGCGTTTTGTAGATTGATTATTGATTCCATTCAAATGTTTTTATATACTCACAGAATTCACAGAACTGAAGTATTTCAATGAGCCTTAGACGTAGTTATTGCTATATGTACACTTTTGTGTCTACAAGTTTCTGTCTATGAGTGTCAGTACACGATCTCATACAAGTTCAGTGATGTAGTTTAATTATGACAAGCATCAAAATATCACATGTTCTTCCTTGCATACTTGAAATATTCTACAAGTACTGTGTTTTTTTTATTTTCAAGCAATAAAAAATTTTACCACTCGGCATCGTAATCATGTCATTCTTGTGAAAAATTATGAGATAAATTATTATGACAAAACAAACATCAAATGAGTATACAAGCGGAAACAGCCTTGAATTCCCGGTTCCTGTGACATTCCAATTAAACAGAACATAATTCAAAAATTAAACGAGACTCACCTTTAAGTCGAAGTTTGATTGTAATTCTTTCTTGTGATCAGGAACACAAGTTCACAGAATCAAACAGAGAATCAAACTTCAAAAGGCATTCTGCAGTGCCCATAGCTGATGACGACAGACATCCAACACTTACATATGTGCATATGGATGCTGCTACTGTGTGGCTTAAGACTTGGGTAGCATATTTCACCTTCATCTTTGCAAAGTTGTTTGGTGCAATGTGCTTATCAGTCAGTTTAGGTGCTGCTCTTATTGACAACTTTTTATCTTTATTGTAGAAATCCACAATATCCTGCCACTTGGCTGTGAACTGGTTGAACTTGAAAGTGTATTTCATCAAATTATTTCTAACACGTTTGATCAGATGTGGTGGATCAAACATCAAATAAACCTTTCTTTGATTGTGCATAAACAAAGGACTCTCTGGACTGATGTTCAGGTGCTTAGCCAAACTTTGAAAATTGCTCCCCAAATCAGACATTACTACAACAACATTCAACCCCAGTGCGCGAATTAACGGTGTGCAATGTGCAATTTTATAAAATTAATCAAAATTGCACATCGTTTTTTCTGAACTAATTCGCACACTGTTCAACCCAATTCCTTCAACTTTGTCAATTGCATCCTTCATCAGCTCTTCCATTTCTTTTCTAGGACATCCTCCATTTACCAATACATAACCAAGTGGTTGCTTCCATTTTCCCGAAATGCTTCTGAGCAAGAGGACAAGTGCTGAATTTGCCAGTTTATTCGTTCTTGTGCCACTTCCATAATCTTCAAGGCCAATTATTTTGTCATTGGCTATATCATAGAATAAGTTGGTTTTGAGAGATATCTCGTCCATACACAAATTACATAATTTCTCATTTTCTCTCATATGGTCCACTTTTTTCTTTATGATATTTAGTGCTCCCTGAGATATTCCAGTTGCAGCTGGCATCTTAGAGATGTATCCGCGCAATGATGTTTTGGAAGGAAGAATGAATACTATCGAGAGCATACGATAGGCTCTTCCACTAGCATGATACAAGGACACAGCAATGGACTTCATCTGTGGTGAGTATCGTCTCCCTTTCTTTTTTCTTTCACGAAGCTTAATTTGCATTTGCACAAAATGAGCAAGGTTTTTAGGCAGCTTTTCCAATGCTTTTTCCAAATTTTTATGTGTTGATGGATTTTTCTTTGCATGCGTAAAACGACTTATTTTCCTTGCCTGGGCTTTTAGTAACTTTTGTTGTTTTTGTTTTCTAGGTGTATTATTGGATAGTATAGCACTTGTTTAGCAAGAAAAATCCGAAGTTTGGCTTTCTGTACTAGGCCCACTTTCATCAACTTCGTGCAATGGTGAATGTGCATCTGGTGGCTCTAAACATAAACTTAAGAGTAATAACTAATTCAAAGTGGTGACCAAAAGCTTGAGATGGAAAATAAAATGCAAAATGAATAACTTTAGCTATAATTACATCTCACCAATACTAATGGTCAAGAATTAGAACTGAAATAGTTTCCCATGTATTTTTGGACTCAACAATGAAATCATACAATAGAACTTCTCATACCATCTTTCCTTTTTTCCTGATCTTTATCCATTTTAGATTTTTGGCTGTAAAATAAATTTGTTAAAATTTGTCTAATTTCATCTTGAAACTAGGTTTGGTGTTTACCTTGTATATGTGATTGGTCCACTCTTTTAATTGTTCTCTGTTTTGTCACAGAATAGATACATATCTATTCTGTGGTTTTGTGCCAACAGTGGGGTGCATTTGGAATGCTAAATAGAGTGGGTTTTGCATCAGTCTTTAATCGATTTTTCAAATCATTTGCAAACATCATATCTTCAAAATGATCAGTGCATAATCGACAATTTTTGTAAAGGTAGTTTGCATCCTTGTTCATAAGATCCTCTGTTCTGCTGAGAATCACCCATTCCTTTGATCTGGAAAGACAAATGACTGGGGTATGAAAAGGTTGTTTTATTTGATTTCTAAAAGCAAAATTTGATTTGTGATTGAAATTTCACCTTTTGGGATCTCTTGGAAATCTAAAAAAACTTAGATGTGGATGTGAATGCTTGCTGTTTGAACAGTTAACACCAGAACAAAACGTTCGTCCTCCTCCTTGTCCTTTATATTTCTTTCCAGTATTATATTATATACTATATAGTATATATTCTGTGCCAATGGCACGAGCAAGCCTGCGAGCAGGCTTTTGAAGACTTCAAAATGGCAGCCGTTTCGAACAGTACTAAAGTCGAACATGATGCAAAAACGAGAGGAATTATTCTTCATATTGTCGAGCAGATCAAAAGCCAAGGTGTATTCGATAGATTTAGACGCGACTGCCTTGAAGAACTTGACAGCAAGGTGACGTACGTTAAACTTTCATGATTGTTTACGAGAATAGTACTGTGGTTTGAATCAATGAAATTGTAGTAATATGTGGAAATTATACATTTAAAAGGAGCCGTATAGACAATTAAAACAGCGAGTTGAAAGTCATGTGGCTACTTTCTTATCCAAGCAAACTTTCAGTGGAAATTTGCCGAAGAATCAACTCCGTACGAGTCTCAGGGCAAACATCAACCAGTAAGTTATTCACTCTTGCTTGAGAGAGTCTTGAATATGTTTGCATAACTGCTGCAAGTTATCAAGGAGAGATTCTTTCACTGTTCAACTATCAATGTGGTGCATGCTTAAGTATTTGCCGCTGATTGAAATATTTTTAAAAGATACTGCAATGCGATAAAGCAAAATAAACAGCTTGGCATAATGGCCTACAAAGTACAGATGTTTACATGATGTGAAACTAACATGCAGAAGTAAAAGTCTTTGAGGTTTTTTCCATAGAGTACAAATAGTTTATGAATGCTATGAAAACTTAACGGTGGGAGGGTCTGCATGAACCTTTGGCGTGAGAACATAATAGAGGGAAGTTTAGCTTGTATTGGCAAAGAAAATATTGCTTTGATATTTGTGCAGTGTACTAATTACACAGAATGCACCCTGACTAACTAGATTTAGGTTGATGAAATTCTAATTATATTGTGTTGCTAAATGATGGATACCAACCCCCTGAGATATTTTAAGGGTTGTAAAGATGTATTAGGCAATGGTTTTATTAAAAAATTATGGTAAGACTGAAAAGTTTGCCTTGCACACCTGATGTCTTGGATGCACAGTTCTCAGAAAAGTAGGTAGCAAAGCATGCAAATTTTGCTACTTGGGCACAAACTTCTTACATTCGATCATATTTTTGACTGTAAATATTTATCCCCAACAAAGTCGGCATGTATTAGATAGAGATTGCCAACATTTTGTACACAATTTCCAGCCAGGAGTATAGTTATAGTGTTTGATTGGATAACAATCCTATTAACTTGCTAAGTAAAAAAGTAGTAAGATGTGAACATATTATCTGTTTACAAACAATAGTAAAAGATGTGAACGTATTATCTGTTTACAAACAATAGTTTGCAAACAGATAATATGTTCACATCTTACCACTTTTTTACTAAGCAAGTTAATAGGTATGTTATCCAACCAAACACTACTAACACATTAATCATACTTTAGCATTTCATTGTTGTTTGTAGTTTGTATTGTTAATGAATGTAAGTTAAAGTTCCTCTATTAGCAAAAGCTTTTATTTGCGATATCAAAACTAGATGTAATTTCTAAAATATCTGTGAAAAAAAAATTTCAATTTGGTCAAATCCTCTTCTTGTCATGGTGGTTTAAAGTTGCTTTTCGAAGAACCTTGTCCATTAGGCATGAAGTCTGGGTCACCCATATTATGACTTCATCCAAGATAGTTGACATATATATCTTGTATTGAGAAATCCCTTGCATGACGTCACAAAAGTAAGTCGTTCCAGACTTTTCGAATGATGGACAAGGTGCATTAAAAGGAGCATTTTATCCAACTTTAAACAGCCATAAAAATGGAACAATTTGACAAGCTTAAAAACATTTTTAACTCATACGTTAGATATCACACCTAAATTAAATATCACAATTAAATTTTTTTTCTGAATGGGCCACTTTAAGGTGTCGCAGCCATAGTAATATAAGAAAAACGTTCACTGCATAGTTATGAGAAGATTGAAATTGTTATCAAATGAATATTGTTAAAATGACAAAGTGAAGATCATTACTTTAAACTTTCAAATAATCAAACGTGAATTTTTTTACAAGATCAGAGGTTTTGTCGAAAGGTGTTGATCGTCTTCTTGAGCAGGTTATGGTGGAGAAAAGTACAAGTTTCTACAAGGATATAGAAAATCTTGTCGAAGGGCATCTTGTAAACATTGGTCATTACACTCGATACGACAAGACGACGAAATCCGATGGCCACGCTCGGTCTGACGTCGTGAAGTTGAGCGACAAGGAAGTTGAAGACATCATACAGGAAGAAACAAACAAACTCTTGGAAGCACAAGAAAGTGAAAAATCTAAAACAGTTGCTCATAGCAGCGGAATAAACACTCCTCCACCCGGAACAAGTGGCGAAGCAATCGAAGTGGAAACTATGAATGAAAATGAAGATGATAAGACAACTACTTATAGTGGCCTGCTTTTGAAGATCCGTACTCCTTTAACTAGCGTTGATAACGTAAACGTGCCAAAGAATTATGTTGTAAACGTGGCTAAGATTGAAGCTGAAAGTACAAGTCATCTCGATGACCAAAATAATCTTGCTATTAAAGAGATCAAAGATGTCACACCATCATCAAGCTCCTCTTCTTCTCATTCAGAAAGCGTTCGAGCCCCTTACTTATCTCCCGAGTCTGTCTCTACTGCAGACACATTACCGTCTCACGATGTCAAGTTAACTGAATGTATCAGTGAATCAAAGCTTAAAACATCTGAAAAGAATGCTGTTGACAAGGCTTGGGAAAAATCACCTGAAGTTCTCTCGATTTCTTATCCTCAAGACAACAATATGCGCGAAATCTCGACTTTAAAACATGAGCTGATGGAAAATGAGGACAAAAGCAAAGATGTTGGGGAAATCCCGGCAGAAAATGTTGATGCATATGAAGCTATTCATGGCACAGTGACTGATGTCAAAGAAGAAACGATCGAGGGTGGTTCAATAGGCTCTAACGTGGAGGCTTCTAAAACAATATCAATGAAATCGGAAAACAGCAAACTTAATATTGAAACGAATCAATCAGAAGTAAAAGCTGACAAAGTAATAAAAGAAAGAAAGTGCGTGGAATCTACCGCTAACGAGCCCGCAAAGAAAGCATCGCAAAAATCATCGTCAAAATCTCTCTTTTTGCATTCTGCAACTAAAGAAAAATCCGAACAGGATTTGTTTACAGAAAGGTGTCAAAAAAAAGAATCCGAGAAAAAAAATATTAAAAATTCAAATGTCGATGATGTGACTGAGTTGTCTGATTCGGACTTTACCGTGAGCTCCGTTCATACGAGCGATCTATCGTCGCTGGAAGACAGTGATATGGAGTACGAGGATTACCAAGAACTCGTGATGAAAAAAAATGAAGAGAAAAGATCTCGTGGTGAGTTAAAAGGTATCGCTGATATTGAAAGAATTAACGAGACTCACATTAAAGAAGATTGTGTAGGAAATCATTCGGTTGCTGATGAAAAAAGGGGCAAGATTGCGATCGATACATACGACAAGGAAGATACGAAAGAAGAGATGGTTCGTGATACTCGTGATCCTGGCTCAAGTTCTTCAGTAAATCACACACATAAAAAACGTAGCGAGGGAAAAGTTAAAAGTCGAAGCGGGGAGAACGAGACTTGCTCGAAGCTGTTACTTAAAGCCGCTCGTGATAAACTTATTGATGAATCGCTTGGAAAAAAGACCTCGGGTCACTCTAATAAAAAGAACAGAATAAAAAATGAAGGCGAGGACGGAAAGGAGAGATCGTACAATCCGAAAGGCGTTAACACAAAGAGACGGAAAGATCGTGACACTAAAAGGAATGAGAATATTTCAAGTAGTGAAGGAACATGCGAGGTTTACGATCTCTTAGATAAGAAAGCTGACGCGAGTTTGTCGATCGCTTCTGGCGAGCAAGGCTCCGACAGAGATGAAAATGTTACAAAGGTGCTAAATGAAAGTCTGGTTACCATGGAAAGCAATAATGACGACTCCAACGCAGAAACTCAATTGGAAAATATGAAAATGAAGAAACGCAATCAATCTGATGAAGTTGTAATGGCGAAGAGAAAGAGCACAATAATTGAATCGGATTGTGATGCTGCCCCTATAGAAACCGATGAACTGGAAACTTACCCCATTACAAATGCCAGTGAACATAAGCAATCAATTTCATTTTCGGAATCTTCGGATGACCTCTGTCATGAAAAACGTACGTTTAATAAATTGGCGCCACGGTCTACTAACGAGTCGGCCGTCTTTGAACCGATTGAGCCCGATAAAACGGCGGTGGTTTGTGTACGAGAAACTTCGGAAGAAAGTGAGCTCTCTCGGCAATTCTCTTGTGATGCAACTTTTGATGATTATGCGTCGGATGCTGAAAGCAATGTTGAAGATACTGAAGTTAGAAGTTTTCGTTTAGGTAAGCGTTAGCACGAACACATCTTTGCGAATAGCTCATTTTTCTTAAGTTTCTTTTGTTTTATTAAATAGGTAAGCGAAGGTTTTCTCGTCAACGCTCAAATGAAACAGAAAGAGAAGAGTCGAGTACTTCTTCGACACCAAGCCAAGAACAAAAAGACGCAGTTCCCCAACGCCGCTCTGCAAGAATTACTTCAAAAGAAAAGACTAAAGGTGACGAAGAAAACATGGAGTCCACTGCAGAATCGTTAAGGAACTCGCGACGCAGTCGTTCTTCTCAGGAAAAGACAATAGAAGTTAAAGGTGCAAAACTAGTTGACGACAAGCAACGTGAAAGAGCCGAAAAACGCTCTTTAAGACTGTCCAGTGATAGCGCGGATAGCGATATTAAACCATCCAAAAGATCCAAACGAGCTGTAAAGCCTACACGATGCTATTCGCCCAGCGAAAATAGTTGAGTTATTGCCTGTCGCGTATTGATTTCACTTTATAAATAGGCAGTCATTTATCAATAATAATGATATTTTCTGTCAATGTGTATAAGACCATGACGAGTGCTGTCTGTTTTCATTTTCTAAAAACGGCGGACAATTTCCACGTGTTGCACACATGTCGTATTTTATCGTTAAGAAAGATGTGAGCGCAACTTTTATACGATATATGTTGAATGAAATTTCTCCAGTGAAGACACGCAGCTGCCATGCACATAGCTAGTATGCCCAAGTGTAAAGTCAAAATATGTATTATTTTGGTGGGGAGTAGAAAAGCTTTTATGAAAAATATTTTCACTTGGTGAATGGGCCTACTACTATGTGCTTGAAGTGCACAAAATTTCCAAAATAATTGTGGTCTTTATGTATTTAAAAACAAATATTTTTTGGAAATGGCTATAAATAAGATAATATTGATATTATTGTTAAGTCTATCTGTGTCATTATTCATTGCACGCTGCAAATTGAGCTCTTTTGCTGTGATGCCTGTCTAGATGGTATTTCATTGTTAGCATATTGAACAACACCAGCCTTCAGTACTTGCTGTGGTTGTTTAGTTAAGAATCAATACAAAATGTGAGTGTGTCGAGGATGATTGATAAAGTTGCACAACCATTTTACAAACTTTACATAGGATACGTTTGTCTTCTCTAGTTCATTTTTTGTCAACCTTATTCCCAGGACATCAGCAGCTATTCTTTGAAAACACATTTTCACCTTAAATATCATTAAATATATTAGATGAAAGTGCCCTTCTCTTGAAATCCATTGTCAAATAAAACCAAAGAATTTGTAATCAAAATAATTATGTCAAAGAAAATTTCTCCACCTGATCTCCAGACTTTGCAGACAAACAGTGACTAAAAATACCAAAAGTATAGCTCTAGCAGGACAATTTTGTTTATATTTAATCCAAACAGATGGAGGAATTGTGAAGAGGGAAACAGTAAGATGTTGTGGTTATTCAATGGATAAGGTGATTGCTAGTATTGAATGGGCAGAATTCGTGGAATTCAAGGAGTTGCCGAACTCTAATAGGTTGTCTCTGAAGGTGAAAGAAATAGTGTATTAAATTGCATCAGGCCAATCATGACATGCAAGAGTGAAATGAAAAGAGTAAGAGAAAAGAATTAAGGCATTGAAGAGTATGAGATTAGGAGAAAAACTAAGTGTGGTAAATCCAGTATCCATCTTCCTTCATAGAAAAATTCGGAACAAAATAGGAATGGAATGAATTGCTTCATTACATATGAACAAGGCAACAACTTGTTAATCTTACCTTGACATTGCATGTTCCTTGGCAAACTTATCATGGTGATTTTGTTTAACAACACGCATGTGTTCCAAATCACCTAAGTATTATTATATACGTATAAAAACGTCAGACATCCTCAATCGTAGAAAATCAAGTTGTGGTTATCACAGCCCATCTTCACACAATTTCTTACCTTTATTGGCTATGAGGGCAAATACAGGCATTGAACTTGGGTCTTTCTCTTTCAAACTACTTTTTACTGTCTCCCACCAGTCTTCAAGATTATCAAATGTGCTTTGATTGGTTATGTCATAAACAAACAGGATGGCCTGCAAATTGACAAACATGGCCGAAAAATTGTAAATTTTCGATATAGGCTTCGTAAAACATTGAGATAAAAATGAAACACATAAATTAGAAATAGCAACGTTATTCACGTTTCGATCAAATCTTTTCCCTCCATACGACCCTTAATGCAACAAAATAATCACCTTTGCTCCAGAGAGATATGTGTCAATCATTTTTCCTCCAATAGTCTGACCACCAATATCCCAGAGTTGAATAGAAACATTTACATTACCTGACAAGTAAAGATAGCTTCGGTGAATTTTTTAAAAAATATGTAGTATGTTAGCCTCTCTCACCTGCTAAAACTATTCTTTTTAAAAAGAAATCCAACCCTATTGTTTGCTTGTATGCCTGATCAAAATTCTCTGAAGTATATCTTACTGCAATTGATGTCTGAAAGCAAAATAAAAGCGATGCCGTTGTTCTGTCACATCCCACATGAAAGCGAGAAAAAATAGCGTTCGAGATTTGATAAGAGAACTTTAAAAGCAAAACATTGAAGGAGAATGAATTAATCGCGCTTCTTCACCTTCCCAGCTGTACCATCTCCAACCAAAACAAATTTAAGCTGGTGTTCATTCACCGCTTCTTCTTCAGAATCGGACATTTCTTTATATTCTTTATTGAATAAGTAGCTCCTTTATTAAAACTCCATCTTCTGCAGAACTCCTGTGACCTTTGCTGTTGCCAGCCGCCATTGTTTGTTACTAAGCAATGAAGAATCGTTTGTCACATTTGTACTGTTATATCCGGTGAAATGTGGAAGGAAGAAATGGAAAAAATAGTACTTTCAAAAGTGTTGTTATTTATATAAACAGTACATAAGCATCGGAATAGTCCTTCTCGATTATGCGTAGACTTGATTATTTTCCTTTATATTAATTCGAGTTGATTATTTAATTTGTTTTTATTAGCTGGAAACAGTTAACGGTAAAGCTTCATTTTACAAAATGCAAGGTGTGTAGTATTACATGGAAGCACTTTTTTATGTCAATTTTTTGACAGATGTTTGCACCTTTCGTTGTTGTGAACTTGCAATTTTTTTGCGTCGACAGCAACTATTGTTTTGACACATGTGTGAATAACGCAATCTTTTATAATATCACAAAGGTAAATTTTTGCATCGTTAATATAGTTTGCAGCCAGCCTCAGCTCGCCACGTCATTTGTCACTGGTCCAGGTGAGCCGACGGCATTTTCTTAGCATGTACGACTATTGTTGATGACGGCATTTAATAAAACGATGTAACAAAACATTTGACGTTCTTTGATAAAAACGAAATCTTGTGATCGGTATGTTAGCATCAATACGTTTTTTTCACTTTTAGTTTCAAATTGCGTCTATTGTATTGAGAAAACTAATGTCGAACGTCGTTGTGTTAATTCAAAAATGGCGAACTCACCCGAAATATTTTGCAGTGGTTTAATTTTGCACAATGAACTCAAATAAAAATAAAACTACAGTTCAGAGATATACTTTTACTTTAACTGACGTATTTTTCGGTGGGCGTGCTTTACTTTTGACTTCAAATTTAAATCGTAAACAATTCTCAAATTTTAAGTTTATATTCATTCGGCCGCAATGACGCAATCGCCGTACTGATTCGGTGCAACTTCGTGTGCACGTGTGTCCTCGACTTTAATGCAACGTCAGCGCCGCTCTCCAAGTGCGAGGAGCTGGGCTCAAATTTCGAAGGATCAAAAAACTCGTGTAGTGTTTAACAGAAATAATAAATAGAGGATGGAGAACAAAGAACTACTAAAAAGTCCACATGGCGTGTTTTTGTAACTGCATATATCGTTTTGATTGAAGTGATGTGTTTTCGTACTTGTAAACAGCAGTGTTTTATTTGAAAACAAAATGCCTGCCAGAAGGAGAACGCAAGCAGAAAAGGATGGAAGAAATTCCTCTGGTAGAAAGACCACTAAGAATTCTTCCATCAAGAACAAATTCAAACGCAAGTTACCTAATGCTTCCACAATGTTTATATTAGCCCTGATTTTTCTATGTACCATTGCCGTTGGCTATATGTGGTGGAGGCATTACGTGAAGAGTAGATTATATACACCAATTGTTGCTAGACGAATGATATCAAAATCTGAACTCGGTGACATGGGTGATATTAAAAGGTTTGTCTTTAAAAAAATGAAATAACTAAATTTGAGACTGATATTCTTTTGTGTGGGTTTTTGTCTTTAGTTGATCTTTCTCTTCTTTTTAAAGATTTTGGGGTTCATATCGATCAAATCTATATTTTGGCTTTCGAACAAGAAGTCCCAAGTCACTCATGCTTGGTTTGATGTGGTTCACTGACCAATTTCATGATGGGAGCATTCATATCAGGCATACTTGTGAGCAAAATGACAAATTGCCGAGATATGGTTGGATAAGGCACGATGGTGTCAACTTTGGTATGCAAGAGATTGTTGATCATGGTTACACCCTGAGCACAGATTTTGTTAAAAGGAGTGGAGGGGACAATGGTGGTGACTGGAGTGCGAGGGTGACTGGTCAGTTGATGGAAAATTGGGGAAGACAGGTGAGGAGTAGAGGAGATTTGTATTTAAAATGTCTATATCAGGGTCAGGGAAATAACTTCTTTAGATAGTTAAATTGATTTTAAGAACATTTGCAATACATTTTATAGGATGAACTGTCATCTTCATGGGGACTTTTGGGCCTAGAATCAGTTTCACCACCTGAAGTGATGTGAGAACACATGCATACCTTCCTGATACTGTTTTCACACCATTTCCCACTAGAATTATATGAAATTATGTGGTGTTTACCCTATACAAAGCAAGCATGAGTAATCACTTCCAGCCTGAGTTACATATTTCCCAAAGGCCCAAAAGGCTTATTAAGATAAAATAGTCAAGCTGTCAAATATATTGCAAATGTTTTTAAAGTCAGTATAACTATCAAAGGAAGCTATTTCATTGACCTTGATGTAGACACTTTAAAGGAAACCATCTACACAAGCGTTTTCAATGCATCCTTTTTACATGAAGTTAGAGTCTCTTTGATATCTAACTTCACTGATCAGTAAAGTTCTTCATGAAAACCATTTGTGATGTTAACTTGAACCATGCATGCTCGTTTAGGATCAGAAGATTAATGTAATGTTCTACATTATGAAAGATGGGCCTGGAACATTGAAGACAGATGTTGAAAACGGAAGGCTTTCCTCAGTCACTGGATATACTTCAGAGTTGGGGGATTTCCGAATTAAGTTTTTTGATGGCAACAAGAACTTGCTTTCAACATATTTGAGCACCCATTTGGAGAAGGTCCATCTTGCTAAAGATGTCGTCATGAAAAATTTACACCAGTTCAAGGCTGGTGCCAAGGGAAATGTTCGACTGCTAGGTCTGCCAGGTCGTCGTATGGGCGGAGAATTCGAGAACAAGGAAGAAAATTTCATAGTGTTCAGCGGTGTGTTTGAATTACCCTTTACTATTGAGATTGCTTTTGAATCAGGTAGTTTTAAAGATCGAATCAATACACTGAAAGGTTCAGTCTTTCAAGAAAATTTGATGAAGTACAGTGACTATTTTGAGAAAGTATTTGAACAGAAGTTTAAGCTGAGGAAAAAGGGTCACAGCACTGATGAGATCTTGTTCGCCCAAGCAACATTAAGTAATTTACTTGGTGGGATTGGATATTTCCATGGTGCCTCACTGGTCACATCTGATCTTATCAAGACACCAGTCAAGTATTGGGAGAGTTCTTTGTACACAAGTGTACCTTCAAGATCCTTTTTTCCAAGAGGTTTCTTATGGGATGAGGGTTTTCATCAATTGCTCATCAGCCAATGGGATAGCACAATTAGTGTTGATGTCATCGGCTATTGGCTTGACTTAATGAACATGGAAGGTACTTATCTAAAAAAATTATTTTACTTGTTCTTTAAGTTCTTCATGTTTGAGCTGATATTTGTTTTTATGTTATTATATCTCATTGTGTACTATTAATCCTATTCTTTCCATACTAAATACATACCATGCTTTTATATTTTCATGTTTTGCATGGATTTCATTGGTGAATTGCAATGAAATTTTCCACAAAGTATAGTTTACCTCTGTGTAATTGTATCAAGGAACATGTTGCGCTTATATTTCATTGGTTGTTTAAGGTTGGATACCACGTGAACAAATTTTGGGTGATGAGGCTCGGACCAAAGTTCCTGCAGAGTTTATCGTGCAGCACAATAAGAACGCCAACCCCCCTGCGTTATTTCTTCCTATCAAGTCTATGCAGGAGAAAGGTCTTTTAGATGGAGACTCTCTCCGTAAGCTTTTCCCGCGCCTTCGAGCTTGGTACAACTGGCTTAATACGACACAGGTTGGGATTGCACCATCGACTTACCGCTGGCGAGGAAGAAACGCGGACACAGACAGTGAGCTTAATCCGAAGACTTTGACATCGGGTCTTGATGATTATCCAAGACCATCTCATCCGTCTGACAAAGAGCGCCACGTTGACCTTCGTTGCTGGATGGCGTTTATATCCGGAGTAATGGCCGATGTTGCTGAGTCTATTGGTAAACGACCACGACGCTACAAGGAAACGTATGAATATTTGAAAGACGAGTCCGTGCTCTCTGCGTACCATTGGTCAGAAGGATCGAAAAGTTTTGCAGATTACGGTAATCACACGAAGTACGTGAGATTACGTCACGTTGCCGAGAAACCAGGATTGCCGACAAGGGTAGCTCGCGTCGTTTACAAAGCGGCTCCCGAGGAGAAGTTTGTGCCGAGTATTGGATACGTGAGCTTGTTCCCATTCCTCTTGCAGTTGCTTGACGCTAATTCAACGAAACTCGGGGATACTTTGAAACACATGCAGAATCCTAAAGAACTGTGGAGTGACTACGGTTTACGCTCGCTTTCAAAATCCGATCCGTTATACGGAAAGTACAATACGGAGCATGATCCACCATATTGGCGTGGAGCTATTTGGATCAACATAAACTATCTGGCAGTTCGCTCATTACATCATTACTCCAAACTCGAGGGTCCCTATCAAACGCTTTGCTTGCAATTGTACAACGATCTGCGAAAAAACATCATCAATAATATTTTTGAGAATTATCGTAGGACCGGGTATGTTTGGGAGAATTATGACGACAAGACCGGTGAAGGAAAGGGTTGTCATCCTTTCACCGGTTGGTCATCCTTAGTGGTACTCATGATGGGTGAAATGTATTGAAATGGTGATTTGAAGTTTTATTTAGTTTCGAATAAATTCATTTTGTTGATGTGTTGTTGAAATGGTTTTGTATGGCTGTTAATGGATGGGAAATTTTGTGGGAAACAGTGTAATGTGATGTTTATATTATTGTGGCATATTATGGTCTTTGGGAGGCATGATGTGGGAAGCAATATTTACTTAATGAAAAGTTTTTTTACCCCACGAGTGGCGTGGTCAAATGTTTAAAGTCTACGAACCAGACGAATAAGCGTTTGACAATAAAGATAGTATTCGGTCATGGTTTTCTATGTGCAAGCTTAAATTTCATAATTTTTTAACATTTCTTCAAATTTTGACTTTCTCAAATGGCAAAGAGCAACTCTCACGTTGCGATGTCAGATCATGCATTACGTGACGACATTTCTGCATTGCATGTTCAGACTTGTATCATGTGTCATGCCCGAAACATGTGCTAAACTCGAGGTAGTTAGAAATCAAAAATAAAAGCACTTTGGTCACCAAGACACATAGATGATGACCATCAATTTTACGCTTGAGATCTCATATAACACTTGTTCCGTTATATTTAACAGACTTGCCATAATTTGAAAGTTTAATCGACGGCAGATCAAGGCTAGCGAACGCAGAAAGGACCAATAGGTTTATATGGCACAACCTGGTACAGAGTTTCGTCGCTTGATACCAGCTCTACTAAGGTGTATATTTTATGAGTGATCAATGGCAGACAAGTTTTCTTTGAACACATCACACGTTCATGTTTGTAAGTACGAATTTCTAGCAGATAACTCGCAATTCCGGTGATTGCAAAATCATCGCTAGTTGGAATAAAATGCAACATGAATTGTCGTGGGGGCTTGCAAATATAATACGATATGAAATACACTCATTGGCATTACACGGTATGAATCGCGTTTTAAAGTAAATACACTTTCATACATTATTATTAGTGAATGCTTATTATGGGCATTATGTTAATGATTGTTTGGAATGCATCGGAATGAATTTTCACTGTTCGATACTCAATAGCAATCAATTTTTTAAATCAAAGCGTTTTTTAAATGTAACACCAACAACTACAATAGTTAATCATGGTTGACTGTCGGTAAGCCTGATATCTGCATGATACAGCTATTTTTTGTCAAGTATATATTGTGCGAGTGCCATTGTTTATCACATTAATTGTATTTGCTTTATATCACAAGAGCAGTAAAGCAACAAGAAATTTTTATCGGAAAAAGAACACGTCAGAGATCTTTGATTCTGTGGACTTTACCAAAATGGGTTTTATGTGGCTTTCACAAAATTGTCTTGTATTCGAACTAAAATCTTTTCAAGTGTTTTCACGTGTCTAATGCAGTCATAAATTCTATCTCAGTCAAACTGTCAAACCTTTTCACTGCTTTGTTTACATTGAATGCACATGCCAAATTGCCCAGCAAGCTAATTCATGTGACGTCTTTCGCCTATTTTCTCATAGTTACTGGCTCTGGTCCAATCAAATTGCTTGATATTTTTATACTGTAACATAACAATAGCACGTCATTTTCGAAGCTGGATAAAGCTTGCCAGTGCAGTTAAAATCTTTCTGCAATAAATAACTTAATCATATGCCGGAATGCATCAGAAGTGTGAATACAAAACCGATGAGCGTGTATTTTCTCCAAACTCTGGACCAATGCAAGATCTATCCTTATTCTTTCATAACATAGGGAAAGCTCTACCTTGCGGTATAGATATCGGTGGAACCTTGGCGAAAGTTGCGTTCTTTGAGTGCTCGGTGAACGGTAATCACAACGTTAATGTTGTAAATGGCATTCATGCTGCATTAGGAGACTACGTAAAATCATCACGTCAATACGGCTCTGAGGGCGAACGTGACGAGAGACTGGAGATGAGGAACATAGAATTGGGATCGAAGATAGGAAACTTGCATTTCATACGTTTCCCGACGTCGAGAATGGACGAATTCTTTAAACTTACGAAAGAGGTGCAGCCACATGAGTTTTCTCCTAAAAAGGTTTACGCCACAGGGGGAGGTGCTTACAAGTTCGACGACGAATTTAAAGAAGTACGTTATGTCTGTTCGGTTTCCAAATCCTGAAATAAAATTCCCTGAAGCAACTTTGGTTTCAAGTATTTTTTCAATGTTGTATGTCCATTTTTATAAAAACCAACGGCCCTGGTTTCTGTTCAATTCTATTCTATCTTAACCAGTGGCGTAACCAGAATTATCATTATTCGTTTCTTTTAACAGTTTCTTTAAAAAGTGAACGCATCCAGTTCTCCACCATTGATCTTATCTATTTCTTCTATTTAATGTTTCGTGCTCAGCACTGTCAACCTTTTGAATTCTCCACCGTTGATCTTATCTATTTCTTCGATTAAGTGTTTAGTGCTCAGCACTGTCAACCTTTTGAATTCACCACCATTGACTTTATCTATTTCTTCTATTTAATGTTTAGTGCTCAGCACTGTCAACCTTTTGAAATTTTTGTAAGCTTTACAACAGAATGTGCAAAATAATTCTCTGACTACCATCGTGTTTCCATATTTAGGCTTTGGATCTGCAGCTGGTGAAATGTGACGAACTGGAATGTTTGATTCAAGGAATCCACTTCATGGACAAAAACTTTGTCGGCGAATGTTACTATTTTACGTTTTCTGACGACGACTCGAAACCTAGAAAAGTATCGTATGATTTTCAATCAGCTTGTCCATACCCGTTTATCGTTGTCAACGTTGGTTCAGGCGTTAGTATATTGGTAGTTCGCTCCTCCAGTGAATATGACAGAATCAGTGGGTCAGCGTGAGTATTGTGTATGAAAATATGATGATACCAATGTCGAGCGGGATTTAAGAACTGTTTCCATCAGCGAATTTGTTCCAAGGCGAGAAATAATATCTTTGCAAGAAGAAGACAGTTGCATATGAATGCTTTCATTGAATGTTTCCCTGTTTTTCTTTTGCTTTTGCCATAGCGAACTTCTTGCGAACTTCTGCTTGATGAGGAAACGATTTTTTTCCTTCGTCACGCGTGCGTACAATTGTTTCATCCAAAAATTTTAGCATTTTGCAGAGAAATTTGTCTGAGAAAATTTTGTGCTACCAAAAGTCGAGTTTACTTAATCATTTATCTGTGGAGACTTGAGTTGTTTACGAACAAGACAATTTCGACAAAGCGCTGTGCGTTATTGTCACAGTTAGGTCTTTTTGTCGCTTTCAGACTTTCAATTTCGTTGTCAATGTTAAAAGATTAGATTTTAAACGGTTAGAATGCCATATTCTTAGAAATCTATAAACTAAATGTTATATTTTCGAATTTGGGAAAACCGGCTCTGATTTTTTGCTATGAACTTGATGGGAAAGTGATGGGAAATCGGTTTTTTTATCCTTATGCCTCTTATACTTGAGAAGTGAGAATTTACAATTTCTTGCGTTTCCCATCTATGTGTAAACTAAAAAGTATCTGTATTTAAAACTAGTGGAAGTAGGTTTACTGGTATTGCTTGATTGGTCAGAGGGTATGTTCTAAAACGCTGACAGCAAAACAATGAAATGAAAGAATTAACTAAATTTTGACGTTTTTGTTTTAGTTTGGGCGGAGGAACATTTGTCGGTTTAAGCTGCCTGCTAACAGGTTGTGAGACTTTTGAGGAGGCTCTGGAGTTAGCTTCTAAAGGTAATAATCATTCTGTGGATAAACTGGTGAAGGATATATACGGTGGAGATTATACGAGATTTGGATTATCTGGAGATGTTGTTGCGAGCAGGTAAGAGAAGAAGGTTGTATAGCTTACACGTATCATAAGTCCCTTTCCCTCTCGATTTTGATGGTCGAGTTTCGGCGCTTTTGCTTCACTTTTATTTTGACGTGGACATGGACGAAATCATTGGGTGATGTCATCTTGTCTTTCATAGTTTCGGGTCGATGATATTACCCGAGAGACGTAGCAACGTGACGAAAGAAGACCTTGCATGTGCTACGCTCATGATGATCACTAACAATATTGGATCCATTGCCAGGATGTGCGCTGTAAATGAGGGAATAGACCGAGTTGTATTTGCTGGGAATTTCTTACGGAAAACACTCTTTCAATGAGTATGCTGGCACAAGCCATGAACTTTTGGTCCAAAGGAACAATGAAAGCATTGTTTTTAGAACATGAGGTATTTCAATTGTGTGATATTTTTTTCCATATTTTACTTGGTCAGTAGTTGATTTACTTTATAAAGTAAAATTTGACTCTATATTTCTAGTTCTACAAAGGAAATCAAGTATAACGAGCGACAGTTGTTGTTACTTACTTATGAAATGCTTTCTTTTTTAGGGTTATTTTGGTGCCGTAGGTGCCTTGCTGCAATCATTGAAAGAGTAGTCTGTCACAACTTTCTCTGTCTACATTATTATGAACAATTCAGTGTACGAGGAGAAATATTTCTTAAGAAAACGATGTCCCTGGATACGTGATTCATATCGCTCGGGGAGATGATCGAAATCAAAATAATTATTAGTTTTCATATCAACTATTGAAATGCGTGCAGTATTCAAACATTCTTAAAATAGGCCTCAGTGCAGCAAGTGTATTTCACACGGCTATCTTTTAGCCGACTCCATCACATCGCGCAAGTGTTTTTTCACGGTCTACTTTCATAATCTAATATTTAGTCCATTATTGCAAAGATCTTGAACTTTCCACAAAATAAACGAATGATGCACTTTTGCATAAATCAATGAGTTAGTAAGATGTACCTGTTTAAAGACTAATTTGAAAGCATCATATCCCTTTTAGAGCAGGCATACTGCTATATGTTTGAAGGGTGTAATGTTTGTGTGATATTCCATCCACAAATCGCCTTACATTAAACTTGGGTTAATGTACTTTTTGACAAAGACTGTTTTCGGAAACGTCATCTTGCATTGGCTCTGACTTTTCTCTCACTGACTTACCGGGGGGGAGGTCGGTAGCTATGATCTCAACTGAGATGAGAGTGCTATAAATATTTCTTAGCGTGCTTATCTCAGTCGCTGTTAACTTTCTTTTCTTTTATAATCACTAGCACCCCGTGTGGATTAACTGCAATGGTATATATCTTTGATTTAATGAAAAACATCGGCATCATTTTGTCATTTAGAACAGTTGCAACTTTACTTAATCACAATTCCCAAGTACTTAAAAACTTTTCACTTGTCGACTCAACTCCTGCCCATGTGCATGCCTCTTCTATAATTATTACAGCTCTCCGTTTTTTGCTGTATAACATGATATTCGTGTCCATACTTTGTATGTTTCCATGACCATTTATAACCACTACTTCCCTGCTTAGAATTATAACATGATCATAAGCTTTCTTTCGATCGACAAGTCTGCCAAATTTCATTTTGTCCTTTCTTGGCACGAAATCAAAGTGCTTAGGATCTTTTTTTGCAACTCTCGTATTCGTTTATCCGACATTGTTTTCCAAACTCTTCAATCCGTGCTTCAATGATAGGATTCCTCTGTAGTTTCAGAATGTCCTCTTTCTTCATTTTTTTTTATTCCACGCTACATTTAGAAAGTCCGTCATCTAGAGAAAACATTTCTCACCCAGGCTTCTCTCAACACATCAATGCTGATTCCGGGCGTTTTGTCGCTTTTCATTCTTCTTAATTCTTCTCTTACTTCTTTCGCGTTTAGCGCTATCTCCGGCCCTTCTCCTTTAATGTTTTCGCATTTTCTACGTTGAGAAGTTGTATAAAATAGTCGTCCCAACACAAGCAGAAAATTTTATAATCTCCACTTAACTCTTTTGCTGCATAACGTCTATTTAGTGTCCTCAACACGCATCATTTCCCTTTTCGGAAAGCTCTCGTATTTAAAGCAGTCATTCACCTTTTTTCGGAAGAGAAGGCTGCAGATTTTATGCATCATCAGAACTGAAGATTGTCAAGCAAATTAAGGAAGTTATAGCACTTTGTCTCAATGTTAAAGTGAGAAAAAATAAATTTTGGTCTGAAATAGCAATGATCTTTAACTGTACTCTTGCTGTGTAAATGCTCTTGCAATCTTTTACGAATATTTCTTTTAATGTCAGCATATTTGCTTTCTGATGCAAAATCCATTAAAGAAGGAGTGAATTTCTTTTTTGTGAAATAAATGTACAATTTTTCATAGCTGCCGACCATGTGGATTTTGCACCTCACCACCATATGATTTTCTTAATTGTACTAGAGAATAAATGTTTCTACTTCTGACCGCTCTCACTTTAACTAGTCATTCACTTTTCTCATTTCTCACCTTGGCATTGGGGTTAAAGTGTTAAGCCGTCTTAATAACCTGTTTTTCCAATGTGCTTCCCAACTTTCTTCTCGTCGAAGGCTTGGGGGGGCGCCCACCAGGTACTAGAGGCTGTACCTCACCCGTGTTTTGAAGTCATAGCATGTAATTAAAGTAATGAACATTTTGTACAAGCCGGACACCTGCCATTTTATTTGCCTTCTATATTTCTTAAAAACGCTGAGCCTACAAGGCTACAGGGCTTCTGCGCCATCTGAATGCTCATCCAGTTTTCTTAATAGATCAATGTTCGCTCATGCCAGTTTGCGCCAGCGGTCTTTAGCAACAAGCCACGCCCCTTGATTGGAATCATCTATGGCGGACTAATTCCCATGATTCGCATACAACAAAACCATCATCTTTCTGTTACATTTACTTGAGTTATGGATTATAATGTTATAGCCAACCAACCTGTGGTTATTGACAATGTAAGTGAAAAAAATATTTTTCCTGAAGTCGATACATGTGAGCCAGTTCTTATTGATGGAGAGTGAATGACATTTGTATCAATGGTTTTTTAATGCCGCTATTTCTTTCATTTGACAGGGTTCTGGTGTTATTAAAGCGGGATTTGCTGGTGACCAAGTTCCCAAATGTCATTTCGCAAATTAGTAAGTTTCTTGATTCACGAAAAACTCTGAAATATTGCCCTGTCAGTATCACAACCTCCCAGGGATAATCCGTATGAATGATCAATACAGCTTAGAATGTTGAAAATAGGTACTTCATATGTTTACATTATGTTATGTATCTCATAAAATGATGTTTTCTTTGGTGTAGTGGATTTGGGAAATTTCCAGCTTAACGTGCTGTAGTATTTAATCATAGCAAACAAGAAGGTCAATGTTATAGATCAATGTTACCATTACCATCATCAATAATTCAATATGTGTTTGCGACTCTATGCATGTCAATTGTCTTCCTTTCCCCCTGAATTTGTCACCCCCCCCGTCCTTCATAGCTTGTCTGTTATAAAGAAATGTACACTCAGTGAAGGGTAAATGTTTCCAGTAATGCCAAAAATTTGACGTATAGCTTAGACATCAAAGTGACTAAGGATAGTGCGATGATTATGAATATGTCATTTTTTGGTGCAGTGTTGGAAGGCCAAAACATGTTAGAGTCATGGCTGGAGCACTTGAAGGGGATATATTTATTGGGCCAACTGCACAGGTACGTGTAATAGCTGTGTGCTATTTCAAACAGCATTAATTTTTGTGTCATGTTTCTTTTACATCATTGCTTATAGGAACACAGGGGTCTTTTGAATATTCGATATCCAATGGAGGTTAATATGATATAATTGTTTTTAAGCTTTGAAAATTGAATCATTGTTTTCACTTAGTTTTTTTCACTTTTAGTTTTTTGAACTTTTTATTTTTTAGCATGGCATTGTAACTGACTGGAATGACATGGAAAGAATATGGCAGGTAGTAAATTAGTGAAGCAGATTACATCCATTACAGTGATGGCAGATGACCAATGCTGTATCTTCCCAAAGATTTTTTGTAAATATATTTGTTGTAGAATCAAACTGCAGAAGTGCTTGGGGTTTTTTTCTGAGATTGAAAACTGTGATGTTTCTGTTTTTTTCACAGTACATTTATTCGAAGGATCAACTTCAGACACGTTCAGAGGAAGTAAGTCATAAGTTACAAGATTTGAATAAGTTGTGGATACGTTTGGATAAGATGTGTTACTTGACAAGTTTGAAATCATAAGACAAGTCTGTATTGTTCAATGAACTAAGCGACAGATGTACTATTTTTGACCTTTCAGCATCCAGTGCTATTAACAGAAGCTCCGATAAATCCTAGACGTAATCGAGAGAAAGCAGCAGAAGTATGATTAAACATGAAATACTTATTTTTGGTCAATTGAGTATTGAAATCAATTGATATCTATTGCTGCTGCAAAAATATATGCCTTTTTCCTTTTTGTTAGCATTGTAATTATTTTCTTTTAGATATTTTTTGAAACCTTCAATGTTCCAGCATTGTTTGTTTCCCTTCAAGCTGTACTAAGTTTATATTCTACTGGGCGTACAACAGGTGTTGTCTTGGATGTGGGTGATGGTGTTTCCCATGCCGTACCTATATATGAAGGTTTTGCTATGCCTCACTCGATCATGAGAACAGATGTTGCCGGCAGGTAGTGAGACTTGTAAAAGCAAGCCATAGTTTTGAAATTGTTGTCAATGTTAGCCAGAGGCACGTGGGGCTATAACTCAGGTAGCAAAAAATCATGCTTTGGTTCAAACATGCACCATTTGAAATTAAGGGAAATTCAACTTTGAAAGGAAATTGTTCATTTCATGGCATTTCTTTGTTTCAAATTTTTGCTGAATAAACTGATAAACATTTTGCACCATGAAAGGTAGAGAACGTGAAGATTATCAAAGAAGCAGTTGATCACAGATGCGATTTAAAATTTGTTGAAATTTCTTAGAATTTAGCTTAAAAAGCGCTAATTTTGCAATGCTTCCTTGTAAACAGCACACCTTGCTCTTAAATCACTGGTGATATAGTGTCATAAAAATGCTGATCATTTTTCTTTTGTTTCTCTACCTACATTGGCTAAACTCATTTTATCTACAATAATCAAATATTTTTGCTGCATTTTGTGGTTATCCAGAGTTTGGACATAGTTTAATTTAGTTTAACATTCAACAATTTGGTGAATAGTCACCAACAGAGCTTAGGTTAGAGGTCTAACTCTCACATCAGGTCTTGTGCAAAGCACTAATTGTTGTTCTTCGTCTTTAGGGACATCACTCGTTATTTGCGTCTTTTGCTCAGAAGAGAAGGCTTCAGATTTCATACATCATCAGAACTGGAGATTGTCAAGCAAATCAAGGAAGTAAGTAAAAGTGAAATGATAGATTTTTGTATGTAATAGCAACAATCTTTAACCGGACTCTTGCTTTATACAAATGCTTTTGGAATCTTTCATGAATATCATTTTTCATTTCAGCAAATTTGTTATTTGGTGCAAAATCCATTGAAAGAGGTTTGTACTACTTATTTTTCAATCAATTGTTCAATTTTCATTGTTGCCAACCTGTTGGATTTGCAAGATAAAAATTTTTCTGCTTTCAAGGAGCCCATGGACTCGGATAAAGCTAAATTCATTTTGCCTGATGGCAGTACACTTGATGTAAGTCAAGATGATTGTAATCTTGGTTTCACCTTCCAAATACCCAAACTTTTCTTTTTTTGAAAATGATTGCAGCCTGGTTCATCGAGATACAGAGCTCCAGAACTTCTTTTTCGGCCAGATCTGATAGGAGATGAATCTGAAGGAATTCATGAGGTACAGTGGAAAGATTTTCATTTGCTAGTTTCAATTTAACTGACATCACAACATCATCGTTGTAGCAAGAACGTTAATTTGGGGAGGGGGGGCATATTCATAAATTTAGTTGTGCCAGATTGATTTCTTTTAAAGCGAATTCACTTAAAAAAGAACTCTGTCAAGCACGACTGAATATACACACTCCCCTGCCCAACATTACGTATTTCACATCTGGTTCTTTTTTTCTACGATTAGCAACATCACACTCGTGTGAGTTGAGCATTAAAAAGCGTGATTACTATCGTCAATAATTACAAGTGCTACATGCCATGTCTATCATACCATTCAGGTTCTGGCATTCACCATACAAAAGTCAGACATGGACCTTCGGAAGACCTTATATGGCAACATAGTATTGTCTGGTGGCTCCACTTTATTCAAAGTTGAGTACAAAAGTTGCAATTTGTGGTATATGATGAACTTTTTGCTTCGTGACGAGATTATGATGGTTTTTTCTTCTTCAGGTTTTGGCGATCGGTTGCTCAGCGAGGTCAAAAAATTAGCCCCAAAAGATATTAAAATTAGGGTATCGTTGAATTTGGTTTTTTTTCTGGCGTTTTATCCACATGCTTCAAGTGTTAATATTCTTCTTGTGTATATGTACAGATATCGGCTCCTCAAGAAAGACTGTATTCCACGTGGATTGGGTAAATACGTCATTTGATTTAAGAAATAAAGGATATTTACTGTGTTTGCACAGGCTTATGCAAACCGAGGAGACCTTTGGGAGAACTCAAGAGCAAATCAGTGCTAGCCGAAGATGGAAGATAAAGGGTTTACACCTGCTCGAGAGTTCTCACAAACGTTTCCGAGGTTTGCAATAGCCAGTTCAAACACAAAAATTTTTATTTCTTTTATTAAATAGCAAAATGGGAAACAGAAAATTTTATGACAATCGTTTTAATTTTGTCTCTAAAATGTATTCGCGATTGATTACCAAATTCTCTTTGAATTGATTGCTATAGACGAATGAGCGCAAACGTTTTATTGCTATTATTTATAAATGATCCAGTAGTAGCAAGATGAATTCTAGTTTTTGAGTCTTTGAGAGCAGAGAGAGTGAAGAATTTGAATGTTAGCGTTTACGAGATGATGGGAGGTGGGCTGTATATCAAGAGTCTCAACGACAACAATACAGATGCATTCTTGTTTGACAATGAGTTTGGAGTAGAGACGAAATGTCATCGTATATTGATGTCCTGTTTTATAAGAGCTTTAGAAGAGCTCTTATCTTGAGTTTACGAGATATTGTTCTTTAAAGCATGTTTTTTCTTATAATTTTATTTCCAATCCAACCTTCTATAGTAACCCTTCGTACAGTACCGCTCGCGTAGCTATAATTTAACACTTTTTTGCGTATGATACGCGTATTTTTACTGCCTTAGTTTGAACAAGTGAAAAGAAAACAATAACTAAATGTTTGGTTTCTCAGCCCAATCAACCACCCACTATCGTAATGATATCAGTATAAGAGAAGTAAGGTGAGTTCGTCTATTAGAGGCAGGACGTTTATTTGACAAGGAGCGTTTAATGAATAATTTAAAACAATTGAAATCGCCTCTATCGCGTATTATACGCATATTGTATAGGAAAATTATTTTTCCTTCCATAGAACAATAATTCGTTTCTTTGCATTACGGGTAAGCCTTTTCCCTGATATCATTAATGCAATGTTCCACAATTATGAGTGAGAATTCTGGTAACTGTCTCACGTACAAATGGCTTGAATGATGCATTCGCAAGCGTATCGTACGAGTATCAGACGTACATTATATCCGTATCACACTCGTAGCGTATGTTAAGAAATACGCGAGCGGTACTGTAGCTTGCAACCCTGTGATCAGAGCTTAACAGCTCAAGTACTTTATCTCCTACCTCCTATAATAACCTTTAATGCGACGTACGATCAATTTACATATGTGTGTTTTTGTTTAATTATAGCGGCTCTATCTTGGCATCTTTGGATACTTTTAAGAAAATGTGGGTTTCTAAAAAGGAATGGGAAGAAGAGAACACCCGTGTGCTTCACCGAAAGACTTTTTAGATTATATGAATATCAAAAATGTCTTCAAATCAAGCAATGTCATAGGCAGACCAATGACTGTGCAATGCACAAAAATATTTCCAAACTACACAATTTTTGTACTAAAGTAGCCGCTGAGAGTATGCTACGATAGTTGGGATGTACAATGCGAAAATATTCTCTAGATATCTTTGCAACTAAACTAAAATTGGGAGTGAAATGAAATCTGTGACAAATTTACCACGCACTTGGAAGATTCAGCTGACTTACCAAACAAGTTACCAGACAAGAAAAATGTGAAAAGGTTGAAAGGTTTTTGAAAAAAATGACTAGTGCTTTCCGTACCACAAAATGAGGAGCTTGTGCAATTCTGAGTTTTCACATCGAGATTTTAAATTTGTAACTTTAAACGTGATATGGGTTTAACGTTATCCTTATGACAAATTTTCGTCTTTTGTTTTACAAACTTGTTTGCTTCGTTGAAATATTGTTACTACGAGGTAGCTAAAATTGTCATAGATTTCATTTCTGGTAGTCAGGTTTATTTTAATGTTTGTGCATTACATAGACGTTGGCAAATGGCAATATGCTATGATTCAGCTTTCATCACTTATTTATTTGAGCAAAGTGCCGACCAAAGTTTGTTGTCGTATTTTATGAAAGCAGATTTTGTGTTGAACTTAACCATGACGATTCTTTAAAGCAACTTGATAAGCAAAATGTAATATTGTGACTTATAAAGTGATTGGTTTTAACTCGGGAGTATCGTTACATGTTTGTGGATGTAGATCGTCCAGGTTGGTATAGTCCTGAAAAGGACTTCTGGTGATGTTGACGGACGTTTTGACAACCTTAGCAATAGTCATCTTCACTCGAAAGACGGCATCCGTTTTGTCGAAACGTCAGTCAATATTAACACCAACAGTTCTTTTCAGCACTCTACCGACCTGGACGATCTACATCGATAAACATGTGACTTATCCAAAACACTTGGTTTGTATTGAGAATCTTGGTGCTACCTGATCCGACATTTTGTCTCAATGGAGAGAAGTCTTTTTAGGTGAGATCATTTCTTGTCAAAAATATGTGATGTAAATAATGGTACTCAGTAAAAGTGTATTTTAGAATGCTTCTTGAATGAGTTTTTGCATTTTCTTGTGTGGTTAGCTGTACCTCGGCCAATCGACTTTACCTACAGTTGGTATTTTTGCCTGATACTAATAATTCTTGAAATGCCCTTCTTGGTAGTGCCCATTGGCACATGTATCAATGTTCAAGACATTTGCAGGGTTCCCGATTCTTGATTCAAGCTTAGTTTTCTTCTCTTGCTCTACAGTCACAGAATAAAGAACACCCTAAATTGTATTTTTTCTGTGCCACCATCGTGTTGGTGCGGTCTACTGCTTAAGAATATTTCGACAATCCTTATGTGGCATCTGCTCACCCGGGCAAGAGATGTTTTCTAAAACTATAGGGTTGTTTTGACCAAGAATTTTCATTCACACAAGAAATTATTGTCATGGAAAAAATAGCATTCATTGCTTGATTTTGGATAGAGCATTTTTAGACAAAAGATGAAACAATTTTACTTTTTGTTGGAACCTTGGAAATTTGTACCATGACTTACATCGACTGCATAACAATTTGCTTTCTTATCCAGGAAGTCCAATTATATAAGAAGATGAAGTTCCAAACTTCCAAGAGGAACAACTTTGAGTCTGGGATCCACGGCGTCGTGAAACTATGATTCTACGAACTGTAGAACTAAAAACTGTATGTTTTTGCCTACCATAGATTAGTTAATTTTTCCCGAATCTTCAATTTTTCCTTAAAGATACAAATGTTTAGACGTTTCAAATTTCCAAGTGCATATTCTATTCTAATGGTTGAATGAAAAAAATCAATTGGTTCAAGATCGAAATACTAATTTCAGAAAAAAACTACGCGTTCTTCTTTCGGACAAATCACAATACCACGTGAGGTGTAATTCAAAATGGCGACTCCTTCGGTTACTGTGGTTGGCGAAATAAATCCTTTTCCTAAGTCAAACAGTGTCAAACCTCATCAAAATTTGATCGAACTCATCACGTTGGAGCATAACTACTGTAAACCATGGTCCGAAAGAGAAAATTACCCCATGCTAGGCCAGCTGTGAATTTATTTGCTTCACAAGTTGCACCGGTTGACGGAATCGAAGCCGAAAAATCGAAGAAGAAAAACTCTGATGATGCTAAAAATACAAAAACTGAGCAGGAAGAGGAGATAATTGATGTTGATTCTGTCGAAGAACCTCCACCGTCTGGCCCTGGTGCCATCAATATTCAATATGATGTAGTGAAGTCAAAAATTGTTATGTCTGAATGTGAAAAATATGTAAATAGCACATCCAGCAAGAGAACACCCGATACTTGGGAAGAACTTATTTGCAGGTTTTTGTTAAATTTACATGGAATTGATTTAATATGTGGCACTTTGTTGCATGCCATGAATTGCCCATTCTCTACAAAACATTCTTCACCATTGGCCATTTTTGCTATGTAATATTTTTATAATTCTGCTCAGTATTATAGTTTGAGTATAATATTAAGCAAACTAAGTTTGCTTCGTACCAGCCACATGATGCCACAACATGAAAAATATAGCAATTTATTGTAAAGTTAGTACTTCATAGTGATAATGTGATTGTGTACTTGGATGTAATTCTTGCTGGTATTTATAAAAGTATTAATTTCATTATGTTTTTATTTTGCAAGACTGAACAAGGCATTTTATTCACAACATACTTTAAAATACATAAGCTTTCTGATGAATTAATTTTTAGGACTGGTTGGACCACACAACAAAATGTTTTATTTGATAAAATTCTTAAGATAGTATCTGCTTATCGATTGTCTTGGCTCACATATAAAGGGGGTAAGTTTCTCGCATAATTTAGCATTTGCTATTTTCGCAATTCCTTGTGTAATTTGAGATATTCCTTTTTAAATTTTAGTCAAATAATGAGCCGATCCTTCGTAGAATTGCCTTGGATAAGGCCACGAAAAAAGTGAGACAAATTTTGAGTAGGATTGAATGGGTAAGATTGTTTTTGTTGTGATGATAGTAGATCTGAATAGATTATATTGTTGTTATGATCAAACCATAGTTGGCACTAAGATCTTCAAGGATATTCTATGAGGAATTATTTAATTGTCTGGTTCCATAAGATTATACGTAGGTACTGCCATATTTATGTAGAAGCACAATTGAAGTAAGAAAATCGAGTGTAGAGAACAAACTTGTTTAATGTAGACATCTTTCGGCAAACTTATACCATCATCTGTGTGAATGAATGATATGTTAAAAAATGTGATACATGAATATATAAATAGGGATAAAATAAATTTAAAAAGTTTGTTCTTTACATTCAATTTCCATTATATTTGGACTTGTGTCAGGACATGTTACTTTACTGGAACTTTGATTATAGTTTGTCTTTGTCATTTATGGTATGGTCATAAAAGACGTTTTCATGAATTAGGCCAATTTTCAGTTAGATTATCACAATTATAAGATATCAAAAATAAATGTGTGCACTGATTGGTCTACAGCCAAGTTTTTATTAATCTGAGCAAACCAATCAATTAAGTCCGTCAAAGAGAATTTGTTAATCAATCATGAATACATGTTAGAGAAAAAATTAAACTATTTGTTTTAAATTTATCAGTTTTGCACAGCTGTTATTTTATAAAGAAATAAAGATGTTTTTGTGTTTGCACAGGCATATGCAAATCTAGAGGACGTTTGTGAGATCTCTCGTAAATGCCAACTGATCTGCTCTTGAGTTCTCCCAAATGCCTCTTTAATTTGCATAAGCCTGTACAAACACAGTAAAACATCTTTTATTCCCAAAATGTATTATATAATATTTCAGGATGCTAAGCTTACAAACTGGCTACATGGTTCAATGTTGGATGGTTTGAGCACACCCTTGTTGGCTTGCTACCTTGATATAGTTCAGACCTTGCGATCGAAGGTTGAATATGAGTTATAAATGAAGTGTTTTGATTCATCTTGTAACTACATTTATGATTGCAACAAATGGCAAGCATTTCATGTAGCATTGATCATTTAAGTCTTCAGCTTTTCATTTTCTCTTTCTAAGGTTCCTACTCTTGTTGATAAGATACTTGCTGGTGGCGCAACTCATCGTCGTGTTTCTGCTGGTTCTACCGATAATTTGGCGGCTTTATTAAAACGTCCATGGGATGCCACAGTGGCCCTCTCATCATACCAACGACCGGTATGTCATATTACTGTTCAAGATTTGTGATATTTAATGGAATATTTAAAAAATGTGAACACATGTCAAAATTTGTTATCTAAAGTGATGCTTTCTTGATCCGGTCCAGTTGCCAACTCCAGGAACATCTTCTGTTTTGTTATGATAGTTCAAAACTTTTTTACCAATGCTTATAGAGGAAAATCCTTGGAACGCCATTGCTGTTGATTGTACCAAATGGACCCACAACGAACATCTCTGGAAATTCCACCAAACGCTCTCGTTTCTGGCATCATCATCTGTCACATTTCGGAAAAGTCATTCCAGTTACCATGCATCTTAGTAACAGTGGTAGAGGAGTTTCCATTGGTCAATGTCTTGATCACATGATTGGTGCTGTGCAAGCTAAAGTTCTTGAGGTGAATAAATTAGTTGTATTGTTTGAATTGTTGTGTATCATAAGCCCGGGACTCCGTGATTCGCTTCGACGTTTGCTGCTCATGGCAGTTGGGAGGACAGTGAGTGGAAGGTTTACAGTACTGTTTTATATGATATGCTTATTAAGTTGGGGAATGAAAACATGATTAAGGTGTTTCACTAAAACATTACTCGCAATAAGCTTAGTCAACTTATTATTACTATTATATTTCTGAATAGCGAGTGTGTGGAATGTTTGTGATTCCAACACATCATAAACGGAAAAGACCTACGATGTTGTCTTTTTTTCGCAAGACTGATAGAACGTTTAATCAATGACAGTTTTTCCAATCACTAAACATTCTTGCTTGACTTCAGAATATTTTCGCATTTATCATCAGAAAGTGACTTGTCATTTGATCACATTCAATAATTTCACTTTTTCTATTGTGTGAGTCAGAAAGTCAACCTTTATAACTTTTTTAGTTGAAAAATCACTTTCCTAACCGCCCTGTGATTCTGATTGGCTGGGCTACTGGTGCTTTGGTTTCCTTTCAGGTACGAAATTTTATGACATGAGCTTTTTATCTTAATCCCGATTTCTTAGTGTTGTTTTGCTTATGTATGTTTAAAACTTATAAGTGTTCAGCTAAGATGTTTTGTGCCAAGCTCATCTCTTTTCAAACAAATTTCAGGTTTCGTTAAGAGAATCTGTTTGTGCTATTGTTTGTCTTGGCTTTCCGATGCTCACGGTCGATGGTATACGTGGTGTAGGTGTTTCTTCAACTCACTGATTTATTACAGTCTAATTGTTCTAATCAATGTACTTTTTTATTGCTAATTAAACTTGGTTTAGGTGCTTCTTCAACTCACTGATTTATTACAGTCTAATTGTTCTGATTAATGTACTTTTTTATTGCTGACTATACGAGGTGTAGGTGTTTCTTCAACTCATTGATATATTTACAGTCTAATTGTTCTAATTAATGTACTTTTATATTGCTGATTATACGTGGTATAGGTGTTTCTTCAACTCATTGATATATTTACACTCTAATTGTTCTGATTAATGTACTTTTTTATCGTTGTATATTTAGACTGCTGATGATCCGTTTCTTGAAAGCAAAATTCCGACTTTATTTGTCTATGGGACGCTTTCAACGTGTTGCTCACTGACAGATATCGAGGTTTCTGTCATTTTTATTATTCTTGATGTTGTTGCTTTTAAAAAAGAAATGCATGACTCAATAATATTAATGTCTTTTTTCACTGTAAGAATTTCATAATTTCCTATTTAGGAATTCCGTTCCAAATTGCTGGCAGATACCAGTTTACTCGTCGTCAGTGGGGCAGACGGTCAGGTAAAATTTTAAAAATAAATCTTTCTGTTTACATTGAAATCACACGTTTTGTGCCTTGTACTTATCGTGTCATTTGTTTTTTTTAATCCTCCATCGCTCCTCAGCTACGTTTGACAAGCGCGAAGAAGAAAAAAGAAGGCGTAACACAATCTGTGGTAGACAGAAGAATTATGGTATGTTACTTTGATGTATTAAAAGTAGTTTTGTTACAGTGTTGTCAACAGTTATAATAGAGCTGTTCATCTTAATTCCTCCCTATTGCAGCTACACTCACAGCATAAGTCACTTTTCCCTGGAATCTTAAGAATGTAACCATCGATTAAAGAGATGCTTCATTCAACTTATATCAATATTTTCATTGTCGTGTTTTCCATTTTCTTTCGTTTTCATCTTTCTTTGAATGACTCTCACTATAGGACGACATTGGAGAATTTGTGAATCGTGCCGTGTCAAATATGAAAGACGACACGCATCCACGGCTTGACTATTATGATTTCGATGATTTCGAAATTCAGCGGAAGAAATCTAAATCTGTGTATCGTAAACGTTCGTCAGTTGATGGCCAGGTTTTGCCAAGCGATCCGAAGAAACCACGTGGTCGAACAACGAAGGCCGTTAACAGTGAAGCGAATAGCGCGAAGAAAGCAAAACCGATGAAAAAGCCCACGGTTAAAAAGTCGTTAGCACATGCTCCTGGAACTGATGGTTTTGGTACTGTAACGTCAGTCCCAGCAGTCAAACCTGTAAGCATTCCCATTACTTCTCTTCACACAGTACATCCTGGGGTTCTTCAAGGTGTACCTTTGACCAGTGTATCAACCCCCGTTGTGCCAATCAGTGGAGTGCCTGTGTCTCGAGTTAGTATACCAGGGGTACGCATCTCTGGACTTAGCATTCCAGTCACTGGTGTTAATGTACCCGTATCCGCTGTTTTTAAGCAAGGGTCCCTTGGTGGAGGATCTCTTGTGTTTTCTGGGGCGACTGGCGTGCCTGGAAACCCTGTGGGTACAACCTCCGGTATTAAAAATATGGGAGGAAAAACTCATTTAAAGATTGTGGTCAACCCTACTTCTGATGCTGGCATACAACTCTCAGGTACTCCTGCAACGACCATGATATCTGAAGCACAAGCTGTCTTGCAATATAAGAACGCCATTGGAGCGTCTGTTTCTAAGAGCAATGCCGTATGCCTTATCCCAACCAGTTCAAAGAGTGCAACAGGAGTTGCTACTACCACTTTAACGTCAACATTGGTTACGTCATCACCAACAACACGACCACCGATGACTTCAACAGCTCTTACGTCTGCGTTGATTGTGTCGTCCGGGTTTATATCTGAGCCTGCACCTGCTTCCAACTCCACCCTTTAAATGGTTCTTCGTTGATTTCCTCTAAATCAAACATTGGGTCTGAGACTGTTTCTAAGACAATCGCTGAAAGTACGCAAGCGTTAAAGCGTCCTGCTATAACGCTGCCATCCAGCATTCACCAGGTGCCATTGTCAAGTAGCGTACTTTCGACAAGCCAGCTAAATATGGCAGTGCGTGTTGGTGGTAGCGATAACAAAAGTCAGCAAACTGTAAATAATCCAGCCATGAAACCATTAGCGGCTAGTGACGCCAAGACCAGCCAAGTTACACTAAACCAAGCACGATCAACACCATCTCCCCAATCTATTGCACGTACAATTCAAGTTGGAGTAAAACGTACCGTAACTTACAATCCCGTTACCTCGACGAAAAATGTCACCGTCCTTTCAAGGAATTCTTCTCCTGAATCATTGAGCCATATTAACTTGGAGCGCTTGAGAGCCAAATTGAAGACTATTCAACACCTGACAGGATTGCAATCTGGGTCACTACATCAAATGAAACACGTTCAGACGCTAACTAACCCAGCGTCACAAAATCTCCCTTCCGGCAGTAACCAGCCTGCCATAAACTTGGTTGGACAAACTTCATCCAGTGTTCAACACCCATCTAAATCTTCTACGCATGGGATTACCATGACAACTTCTCAGGCAATTGTAAAATCTGACCAGCGGGATATTGTTGCGCCCTTGACTAATGCCACGTCCAAAACAGACTTGCAACCTGTTAAATCCTCTACCGTTGTGATTAATCAGCCGACTATTGCTAGTATAAAATCACAGGAAAGTCGTCTGTTATCTGCATCTTCAGCTCAAGCTACTGCTATGACAGTTAATCCAACGACAACGTCTTCATCAACGACGAAAACCAATTCGGCGGTTTCCTTGGCACAGCGTGTTTCCAAATCAGAAAAAAATGCTAATGAATCGCCTTTAGATACATCTATTTCAGTAAAATCCTCCGCAATGTCTGTTGTCAAGCAAGGCGTTCAAACAGTGTGTAAGCCTGCCACGCATTTCATTCAAGTTCCTGGGTCGACAAAATTTAGTACAATCAACAAATCAAGTTCTCAATCATTGAGCATGCTAAATGTTCAAAGTAATACAAAAATTATTGGTACTCAGTCAAGTGTGCCTATAATCCGTGCAAACAGCTTGAAATCGCGTGCTCCAAGTGTAGCTTCTTCACATGTCCCAAGCACTACCACCTCGGTTGTACTCACTAGAAATTTAGAGTCTTCTGCGAAAAGTGATCAATCAGTTGACGACTCTTCAAAGTCTGACGAGGAAAAGCTAGCGGAGAGAATCAACTCTATCGTGAAAGAGGTTGTTGGAGGGCAGCAACGGACTACCCGACAGTCTGTGCGACGTCTCGTAGCCGCTGCAAAAGTAGCCGAGGCTCAACACAAGATCAGTGAAAGTGGCGAAGAAAGTCAAGATCAGACGACCCAGAAATAAAGTCACCAAACATTAAAATTATTGTTTATGAGGATTTAAATAGAGCATTTTGAACATTTTAATTATTCGCTTCTTTTCTATAGGGTATTTACTAGAAAAAAGCTCTACACTATTTCTTGCGTTGTTCCTTGGCTGTTTTGAACAGTTAAGGAATCTTCATTTTGTGAACCTTGCAGCATGTATTGCTATAGTATGCTTAACTTTACAAAAACTGTCTGGCAGAAATATCTTAAATCTTAGCATTTAAAGCGTTCAGTTATAATTAATATAAGACAAGACAGTTTTACGAACACAGGCTTCATGATACAAAGAATAATTTCATTGTTAAGTTAATCATCAACCTACATGCTTATGTAAATAGTTGAAAGTACATTTATGTTTAATATAGTCGAAATGTTGAAAATATAAAAGAGTCAGTGACTTCCACGATATATTTAGAATTTCAAGGTATGTTCTGCTCCTGTAATTTTGTATTTACTTATGCATTTTGAATAGCTTGACAAAACGTTTTGATTGACTTGATCATTTTCAAAGATTACAAACACACTCGGATTATTCAATTTGTCAACGCGAGAAAGGTTGAGTTTGTACTTTGTAGGCCTTACTTGAATCCGAAGGTGGTAGACGTGTACAGTACTTAAATACATCATTTTGTAACGCGTTGAAGGCGAGGCTTTGCCGTATGAATCCTAAAATGAGGAGACAACGGCGTAGTACGATCATTTACCGTATTTTGTCCCACGGGCTCCATTCTCCAATCAAAACCTTGTTAGCATATCGCTTTAATTAAATTTTGCACTTCGAGTGGAAGACCTAATTTTCTTGAAGTGTTAGAGAATTTTCTAAGACACATAATGAATGAAATCCCTCTTAATGACAGTTTCCATAATGACAGTATCTTACTAATATTTGTGTCTTCTCAGGAAGAACAATAGTATGCAACACCACATCTGCAGACAGGATATACAATTGTCGCTTACCTTGAATCAGATTCCTAGGTTTTGAACCTGTTACATTTTGTTAATGGTCTTATTGTTGAGTGCCTTTGAATTTGTTCTGTGTTGGATTGTATTCTCATGACTAATATTCTAATGCTACCAAGATAACATCTTCATGTGACGAATGTCTTTAGCCTTGAGAAAGGTTTAGGTGATCAACCGGTTGGTGAGACAGGAATGATGAAATTTCATCGTTGTCACGTACGTGCCTTTCTTGCCTTTCCTGATCAGCCATCCTTGTGATAGAAAGTAAAAATTGTGGTGTCGTAAATCAATTCTCTCAAAAATTTCTCATAGTATCAAATAATGACTGTTTGGAAAAACCTTTCCAACTGAAACCCTTCCAGCCTCAACGTTCATGAATGATATATGAACGAAGTCAAATTAATCAACCATGGTCAATTTGAGAATAGTTTCTGTGTTGATTCAAGTGTAGCAAGTTATAATGTAATTGAACTTTCCTTTCTGCGCGTGTAAAATTTTTTACGGGATACTTTGTACCGAGATACTTTGTACCAGTGCATTCCATACAAAGTTCCAAACCTATTTTCACTCACATGTACGTGTGATCATATGTATCGTTTCAATTTCAACATATTTCTTTACTAAACAAGAATATCTTGAAGTGGTGTCTCTTGTTAAAAAAAAATGAATCCATGTTTAATTGTGTAATCTTTGAAGCCGTCACTTTGTTAAACAGATAATATCAGCCACATTGAATATAAAATTTTCCTCCGTTCTTGCATACAACAATAGCATATTTGTCTTTTCCATTACCCTATCTTCCGTCAATATATTTATTGCGCAGTGTATGAAAGGTTTTCTGATCCGGAGTTCTTAGTTTCTTCTGCAGCTGTTATAATATGGTTTTCCATTTTGAACGTTTCGATCAACTGAGCACGCCGCTCCGGTAATACCTCAGTCACTAACAGTAATCATCGATCATTGATTATCTGAAAGCCGACTGTTTTCCAAGAACTTTGAGGGAAATTCCGGTGAAATGAGATAAGAAGAGATATGCATGAATGACGAAAGAGGTATAAAGTAAAAGTGAAACAGCTGCTGGTCTTGTCTTTGACAATATTGAGAGAATATAGTTGATGTTTTTCGTAAAAAGTGTTAATGTATAAAAAGATTTATGGTAGGTTACAATTTGTTATTTACTCAGGCAAAGAACAGTATAAATCTTATTTTAGTTGAGGAATACCCAGGGACGAATTGTATTTCAATTTGATTTATGTATTCAGTAAGGGCGTTTAAGGTTTTCAAAATTATTAGCCACAACTAAATAGCTTTTTTTCCATACAAAGAAAGAGAAGATGAGGAATTTTCAATGCGAACCAAAATGTTTTGTGAACTGGAACGTGGAATGTGTAACATGAAGTAATGAATTGTTTAAAAAATGGTAGAATATGTGATTTTTGCTAATACATTACAAAGCATTGATCTGCAAAGCTAAGTTAATTAAAGTTTGAAAAAGATAGTCAAATGACCCCTGAACAAAGGAATATTCTGCGTATAAACGAACCGAAATTGGTTTCAGATATAATTCCAAGCGACATTCTCAGTTGGATGATGTGTCTGACTGACGAAGACAACGAGGTTATAATGGCCGAAGAAAGAAATTATGGCTATTCTAGAGCGGCAAGGTTATTACTAGATCGCTTAAAAAGACGAGGTGCTGAAGCATTTGGACAGCTTGTAAATGCATTGCGGGAAAACGGATTAGAGCACTTGGCTTTACTCATAGATCCAAATAACGAAGGTATAGTTGAAGAATGAATAGAACCACGTGACTTTATCTTTCACTTTGACTCAAAGCTCCTTTTTTGGAATCTGCTTTAAATTTCTTTTTGTAATATGACTTTTTTAGCATCAGGCATTACTTATGATCCAATTCATTTTATATTTTAAGTTATCCTGGAATAGCTTGTGTGCACCTAGGCACTATTCTTCTTCATGGTAGATGAATCGAGATGCAAAGGTAGACAGGAATTTTTAAAAAATGACATCAAGGAAATTGTTTGTTTGCAGACAATGATTCCATAGTCTAGCATTGTTTACATTATTCAGCTCCTTTTTAGGAACACTTCACATGATTTTAATGACAATTTTGTTTATTTATTTTTTAAATTTGATTGATTAAAAGAAGATTTATGCGACAAACTGAATATAAGTGACAATAATTCAACTCCTGTAATCAGATTTCCCAGCATAAATGTGGAGGGTACAGTAACCATTGTTATTTGTTTTTTATCCATAATTTGCATTTTTATCACTTCTTGAAAGATTACTTTGCCTCCACAATTACTTTTCATATATCAATATTTTGTAGGCTCATTTTATCTCCACCAAATTTTTATGAATCGCTTCACCAAATACCTGTAATGCAATTTGTAATTATTTGCCGTCATTAAATAGAAGACCTTCAGATGATTAATATTTCCTATAAAGCTGGTGAATGCTCTGCTTGTAATACATTGTCTTAAAGGCAATGCTTGCTTAAGACTTACACAATGCTTAAATCCTCACATTGTTCTTCCTTAGGGGCAAACTCTTACTCATCATCATCCTTAGCATTCTCTTCTTTCTTGTATTATTCCTTCTTTTATCTTTCTTTTTAATCTCAAATCTAGGTCAACGATGGTTTTTATAACCGTTTGACTCCTCTCCATTAATCCATTCCAATGCTAAAAGAGCTTTTTCTGTTCTCTCTGTGTATCATCGTTTCTGTCTTCTTTAACTCACACTTCTCTAGGTTTTTTGCAATTTCAGAGTTATAGCAATATAATTCTTCCACCTTTCCTAACGCCAAAGTTTTTCAGTAGCTTTCTATCACACGCAGAGTCAACGTTAGTTAGGCCTATTCATAAACGCCTGAGCCCACGTCTTTGGATCCACGAGTATTGCCCGTAGTTTCCAGCTCTATTTTCAAACCTACTCGTCAAACGAAGAATACCTACTGTACTTGGACCTCATGATGCAATCATCAAATATGGTATGTCTTACATAAGTAGTACTTTAAAGAACTAGAAACAGAAAATAGTACGCAGCAATAGATAAGTGAAGTATATGCAAAATCTACACAGCTTTGTTTGCACCTTTGATGTTTCATTCTTGGCTTTGATAATCTGTTGTTTGAGCAAATCCATAGCGTGCGTTTTTAAGTGAATTTAGAATCAAACACTTTAGCCGTGCGAATTCTTTGTGTTTCCAAGACATATGGCCATCTTTGGTTTTGAGAACTTTTACGTAAATGGTCAGCGATAGCAACCAACAATCCACAAGAGAAAAATCTCTCCGCGAATAGTCTCGTTGGGTGCTAATTTGATCACTTTGCTTATCATTTGTCAATCATCCTTAGATGTTCACACTCTCAACTATATTTACAAAATTTATCAGAATGCCTTTATGTTTACTGGGTTGTCGAAGGAGGTGACTTAGGAAACATGCATCCATCCATGAATATCTATAAAAATTGCACCACATTTGCCATTTTACCGCCATGCTTAAGCAACTTTTTCTTTCCTTTCATAGTGCTTAATTATAGACATTTTCAAGTTTTCTGTGGATTAGCAACTGAATCAAAAGAAACCTGGAAATTGACAGATGATCATCAAGTAAGAATTATAATTTTATGCAATTAAGATTTGCGCCATGCATTATACCGAATTCTGTCACACTTCGTACCGCAGTTTTCTCTATTTTTGTGCGCGTAGTTAAGTTACGCACGTCACGCTTTAATTCTTGCATTTGAATTTTTAGTGTTTGAATTTTTGCGTTAGATTTTGACCATTACGTAATATGCACAAGGCACCAGAACTCAATGAAAGTCATGCTTATTTCCTTTTGTTCAACTAATGTGATCAATAAATTATGGACTCTCGTTAGTTTTTTAATCGTGTGAACGTACTCAAATTATTATCAGGCATTCGCAACTCGCAAGGAAATTTTTGCGAATCCCCTATCAAAGGTACGTCTGAGACTATCTCGCGTATCTTACGACCATACAACATACGTGTCGCACATAAACCAATCACAACGTTACGGCAAGTACTAACGAACATAAAGGACAAAGAACAACCCAACGAACGACAAGGTGCAGTTTACAAAATAAACTGCTCCGACTGCCACGCCTCCTATATCGGGGAAACTGGCAGGAACTTAAACATAAGACTTACTGAGCACAAACGAGCTACTAAGAAACAAGACAAAACTAATCACATTGCCGAACATCACCGAATCACAAAGCACAACATTGACTGGGACTCGGCAAAATGCATCACTTACAGCACTGACTATAGACAACGGCTTACATTAGAAAGTTGGTATACCAACTTGGAACAAACCCCCCTGAACAGATCACAGCAATTACCGGCACCTTACAAACGACTTATTCACAATACAAACAAACGATCAACTAAAACATTACACTTCAAACTAATTCACAATGACATACACAATTGACACCCACACATTACAACTAAAACGTCACACCTAAATCACACATCACAACTAAAAATAAAATATTTCACTTCACACTAATCCACAATGACAATACAAATTTCCTGTACACACAATACAATGACGTAAGAACCAGATAACAAATACGGCTAACATGACGTTTACTCCTCATTTGACTCTGAAGATGACTACCGCTAAGGTTGTCGAAAACGTCAGTCAACAACAACAAAAACAGTCCTTCTCAGGACTTTATTAACCTGGACGATCATCATTTACAAACATTTAACGGATTAACTCGGAAATTTTCGGAAACTCTCGGAAGTATTTGGAGAACATTGGATTATCTTAAAATCGTCGTTGTTTTGAAAGAACTGTCGAGCTATGAAGATTTTCTTTTCATTGAACTATTATTTATCTATACATTCTTTATGAAAATGAAGAAAATACAAAAATGAGAAAAGTTCACAAACTTTTAATGTTCATGAAATGTTTATGAAGACAGCAAAAAGTTCACAAATCTATGAACTTTGTTCACGATCTGGCAACACTGATTCAATGTTGGACATAATTTGCTCCCAGTCTATGATTATTCAGCGCGGTCAAAATTGGGCGCCAATATTTGTTTCGCCTTTTATAAAAATATAATACAAATAAACTGCAAAAACTCTGCGCAAAACTTGCTTTTAATATAGCATGACTAACCAAAGTAAAAAGCCAAAAACTTCCTACCTGTTGCTGCTTATATTTTACACCATTTCTTGTTGAGATTAGCATCAAAATGGATGCTGCATGAGTAAGCTTCTCTCTCGCGCAAGCCAAATGAAAGTAGTCACAGCAGGTCACAACCACATGATAAAACGAAAAAGTCAACTAAATATGTCTTCCGAGGATTCCAAAACATCCAAGAAAGGGCTAAATAAAGAAACTTGTAGCCAAATAGTTCACTGAATAGTTTGAAAAGAGAAATAGTTCGACAAAGTTTCATCTTGCTGAGCGAAATAGGCAAACAGGCCGAACCGGCACTTTTGGTCGCTTTTCAGTTTTCACCTCAAAATAAAACCAAAAATATTCCCTGGACCAAATAATGTCGTTACCTTTATCAATTTCATTGAAGGTAATTTCATCAAATCAACTTTTGCGATACATCAGTGAAAATTTTCGTCAAGCTTAGCCAAGAGAGGTCTTCTTGAAGAGTTGATAAATAAAGAATGTTTTCGACTCTTCGTCGGAAGTGGAACCAAAAACAAGTGATTGACACTTGGTAAATTTCAGTCTCTCATTGGTGTAAATCGGCCAATACGATTATTAATGCGACTTAAGCGGGAAAGTTTCTTTATTCTTTAACAAAACACGATTTAGCATATGACATATGCGCCGTTTGTACCATGCACTATAGTTGGTTTTCTCAGCCACTTAATTCATGTTTGTGGTGTTTTTAGGCAGCTTTGTTATGGTGTGTCAATTGGTGTGAGCTTTGTTTGGTATAATGGTTCTACCAGTATGACCATTTTCATTGTAAGTGATTCATTGTATGTAAACTTTGTATTTGCTTTACAATACAGCCATCCGTATTTTTGTGATATTGAAGTAAATTTCCAAAAATGCTTACAAATCGTTATAGCTGCTGCCCCCACATCTTTGAATATTTTAAGGTTTTGCAAATTGAGCAATGATACAATGTCAATGCTCATTAAATCTGTACTATGTAAAGAGTAATTGCTGGGATATGCATAATCTTAATCACCATGCATATTGAATTTACAGAAATCCTTATATCATGCTGATTGGACTGTAGTGATTGCAAAGTATAGAACAAAATTCATGATGATAAGGACTGAGAACCGGATGAAATTGTTGTCAATGAAGGAAACAGTGGTTGAGATGGCAAAGGTCAATGGAGCGAGAGTTACGGGTTTGTTCTGAGAAAGGCTTTGGAGTTGAAGTCAAGTGATGGCAAGCGTTGGTTTGGTGATAAGTGAAGCATGTCATGAGATTGGGGCAAAATGGCAAATGGTAGTAAAAACTATTGGAGCTAAAGTCGAGTAAAGCTGGCCAGAAATAGAAACATGGATCAATACTGGTAAATATACAAAAATATTCATATTAATAATTATATCTTTATACATTGTCCATCTTCATTATCTTTGAAGAGGTTGTTTCATTATTGTCATGTTGGAATTTATATTTTAGGTTGTTTGAGGCTTTTAACATTGATTCAAATTGCATGCCCAAAAGACAAGATTTTTAAACTTTCCATCATCCTTCATAATATACCCAGTTGATTTTGCACATTAATTTTAGTAGGCTAAAGTGTGAAAATAATTGCATGTCTACAGTAGCAAAACAAGCCATTTTCAGTCCTACAATGCAAATATTTTTGTCTTCGTTTATTGGATAAACATTGAATGGAATTAATGTTCTGGAGAAATTAATTTTGTTAAAAAATTTGCATTGTTGGATCAAAATTGGGTTGGCCTTGCTACTAAACATCTGACTTTTACTTGTTATTCTATGCTTATAGTAATGCTGATATTGGTACATGCCAACTTTTCATTCCCCCAGAGAGCCTACACCGCATTTCCCTGACTTTCTTTTTGAATATCAATTCCAAGAATGTTAAATTTCAGCTCAAGCTTTTATAGGATATTCCAAAAAGAAATGACACTTTAGAAATGATTATATACTGTTGCAACACAGGAACTGTGAAAGCCTGACAAGGGAATTTAATGAAATTCTATTTATAAAAACCATTTAATTGAATTCCTTTGTATGTAGTCACGAATGTTAACATTCGCGAGTGGTTTATGAAAAATGATAATGTCTATAATGTCACCTTTTGTCAGGAAACTCTGGAAAACGGAATACGAAAAGATACATTTGGACTGATGTGGTATGACATCATATATGTATCTGGCCGTGAGGGGAATTCCCAATGTGAGTATTCCCAATTTCTGGTAAACACTGTATTTATAATTTGGCGTACTGGTGTCAAATCCATTGACAAATTTTTTCTCGTCGAGTTCCTTACAATTTTGCACGAAAGTTTATGATAAAAATGCAAGTCGATTGGAAAGACATTTGTCGAAGACAACGTTATTTTATCCGAGAAATTGACCCATTGAAAGTGATAAGGGTTATGCAAGATGTTTTAACACCAGAAGACTGCGAGAATATAAGAACAGCGTGTACGAATCACGGAACGATTATTGCTGTTCAAAACCATTTGCTTGAGCGATTGAAAAGACGTGGTCCCAATTCATTGCCGAAATTCGTTTTAGCATTACGGCAAACCGGACAAGAACACGCTGCTCAACTTATTGATCCTAAGATGAAAGGTATCAATCATTCATAATAGGGTCTTTACCGTTAAGTATTGATTTAGGTTTTTGTACTGACTAAGCGATGAAGACGCAAGAAAACGAAGTCAACAAAGAATTTATCACATGGCTTTGTTTGATTGCAAGTTTTACTTCACAGTTTTTTGTCGTTGTTTTGTTCGACGTTTATAACTTCCTCTTGAAACGTGGCATGTACTATGTAAGGTTACCATAATTCTTAGAAGCCTTATCGCTAATGCGCATATTTGTGATCTACAATAAATACTATGTAAGGCCTTAGTTAGAATGGGGGGGGGGTGGTGTTTATACATATATTCAGCTGAGTCCGACTGAGTTCTTCAGAAATACAAATCATTTTCATGAGAAATTGGTACACAAATAAGCACTTCCACCTCAGTTTTACATAAGGCCCTGGTGCCATACATATGTGTCATTTTTGTTTACAGTAAAACTTACTTGGGAAGTGTCCTCATCACTGTTTGATATTTCAAGCATTTATTGTTTTGGCTCTCTTAAATTTTAAATGAAAGAGGAATTTCTTGATAAGGCAAGATAACTTGACCAGACCAAAAACCAACCAATCAGCATGTGCCATAAATGTCAGCCATATGACAAGCTGTCGTATTTATCAAGGGGTTTAGTATTGTAAGATAATTTATGCTTAATTGCTTTGGGTAGCTGTAAATTCTTGTAAGAAGCAAGTTTATAAATGCATTACAGTTGTGTATTGAAAAATATGGCTTTTTGCCAACTGGTACCCCTATTTGATGGTAACATGTATTTTCTAGTGAGCGGAGTTCTTTCAATTTGTGGTAGGGATGATAGAGTTCTGGAACCAGGTGTTGCCGCAGGTATTCATTCTTCCTATAATGTTATGCAACAAGTTTATATGTATATAAAACTTAGATGTTATTTTCAAATGTCCTTTTTGTTGAAATTATTAGACATCAGAGTAAACATTCAATTGGTTGATTTTGCTGATGACCAGTTACAGAAAGTAAAAAAATTGTGTGAAAAATATGAAGTCTCTCACAGTGAAGATACATTATCCCTTCGTCAACATTTTAAAAGTTTTCTTGGTGAAGTAAGTGTCCTGAAGCTGGTTTTTGACTTTTTAATGTTCTTTCATTGCAGTATATATACCATTGCTTTCCCTTTGTGTAGGATACATGTGACTTTATTTCACTTGTCAAGACAAATTGGTCAGAACAAATGCCATTAATTTTAATTTTTCGTATTTCGAACCTTGATGTGGCTTGTGTACTCATGAAAGAATATGAAAATGGCAACCTCAAGTCAAGCATTATTAAAAAGCTTTGCAGTTATAACTTTGGAGACATTTGTTTTCAAGATTTGAACTTTAACCTTGTCATTGAACCAGATGAATCAAAGAAAGTGATTGAAACACTCAATAACTCTGGTGATTGTGAGTGCAAATGTTTTCTGTTTTTTTTGGCTCATTTTCTTTAATATAGTTTCTATATTGTAAACTGAATGCTGTTGATAGGAAGGCCCACAATTTTATCAGACTGACTTTTCTTACCTCTATCACTTTATGGATGGACTTTTTATACATATTTTACAAAAGCCGGTGGGTTATGCCACACACACACACCTTAATATGTCATCCAAATGGAGTTAATCACATGTTTTTCACCAGTGCTATTTGCAAGCTTCATAATGCACCTAACAATGAGGTGAAAAGATTTCACCACAGGAAAAAGAGAATTTTTGAATTTTTTTGCTTTGATTTGGAAAAATGTGTTTTGGCTTCAGACAGAAGAAAGTTGAATCAGTTGATAATCCAGTTTTGTTTTGTTTGATAAATTTTCTATTTTAAGACATCCTGTATCTTAGAAATTATTTTGCCAACCGACTTTTACTTCATCCTAGACTTCGAATGCTGTTTTGACAACGTTGATTTTTTCCATTTATAATGTTATGGCGTTTATCTTTTTTGCAAGTTTCTGGTTTGTATTTTAGCTGTTGGCGTTCTTGTTGACGGTATGGAAAAGTTGGAGCTGAAACTACGCGACTACCAGGATGATCTCGTGAAACCTGCCTTAGAAGGAAAGAACACCATCATTTGTGCACCAACAGGGAGTGGCAAGACATTTGTTGCCATGGAAGCGATTAAGCAACACGTGAGCAGCTCGAGGCATAAATTTGTCGCCTTCATTGTTGACAACGTCAGCCTTGTGGATCAACAGGAATGTAATTTAGCACAATATCTTCCCGAGTCTGTTGGAATCTCGAGTCTCTGTGGAAGTAATTCGCACGCATACTCTCTGCCTCAACTCCTTGAGGAATATCAAGTGATAGTATTGACTGCGCAGGTCTTGGTTAATTCCCTGAAGAGAGATAAAACAGATGCACCGGGAGAAAAGGAGCTAACAATTGGGCAGTTTTCTCTCCTTGTGTTCGATGAATGCCATCATGCAATAAAGAAACATCCTTACAATGAAATCATGCGATTTTATTTGAGGCAAAAATTGGAGGTGTGTGTTTCTTGTTGAGGTCGTAGGCCGTTACGTGGAGCGTTTCGTTTGCAATTGAATATTTTTGCTCATTAGCCTTTCTTGTTAACATTTATTGCAGGGTATTGCTCAACTTTTATTTTCGATATTTTCATTCTCAGAAACCCAATTTAAGCCGACCTCAAATCATTGGTCTCTCAGCCTCGCTCGGTATTGGAACTGGTAACAATGGTTCTGGGTTTTCGGCAGAGAAGCATATTATGGAGCTCTGTGCGAACTTAGATGTACAAGAAATAAAGGTTTGTAAGTTAACATTCACCAATATGCACCCTAATTATCGCAACATTCCTACTCGTTGAAGAAATCTTTATTATTTATATACTAAAATTCAGTGTGCTCGCATGTGTCGATTCCCCGAATCTTTTGGAAACCACGAGTTTGCGAATGTTTCGTTGAAAGTCTGAATGTATGTCCTTTTATTTGATTTTTCATAGCTCTACGAGGGAACACAACTTGCTAGTACTCGCATTATACCATTTTCCCGGGAACAAGAGAACGCGTTCAGAGCAACTGTCGATTCTGTCATGCGGCGAATAGAAGTCATGATTTCCGAGAAAGATTTTGAAAAATCTGGCTCCATCCTCACGGAAGTCAGCGATATGAAAATTGGGTGGTGGAGATGCTCAAGAAAGAACTGGGGCGCGATCTTTATTGCGTGTTTTGAGCATCTAAAAGAATACAACAATTCTTTAATGATTAATGAAGATGTCCGCTCTGAGGATGCCCTTCGCTATCTAAAGGAAAATATAAACTATAAGTCATCGACCGATATGGAAAGAAACTTTGTGTGCTATTTGACGATGCTGTTTCGGCTATCGAATGCTCCATCCCAGTGGTGAGTCCAGGTTTGCAAGTGTTGGAGCAACGTCTTGTTGATAAGTTATCTGGCGATGGCAACAAATCGAAGGGAATTATTTTGTGAAAACAAGGCTGGTTGCTTTGCTCTTCTCAACTGGCTTAGATGTTCCGCGTCTTTAGAAGGTTGGTGAACAATCCCTCTGTTGTGATTGGTTGCGGCCAAAGAAATGGACTCGGTACGTATTATACAGAAAAGTGTGATGATGAACTTGGGATAATGCTAGATGGCAACAGGTTGATTGCAACGCAATTCGTATGAGAAAAAGGATATTTCAGCTTTTTGTTACATCGCAAGTGTTTCCCCCATTTTAAACACACGTGATTCCAGGCTCCCCTGAGCCTTTGTCCAGAACGTCTTTCGCTAGTCTTAGTTTGGAGTAGTCATGTCGTAGGATGTACAAACTCTCCAAAATTCCTAGTTCATAATTCTTAGTTCTTAATTTCATTCAGGTGGTATGCCCAAAGCCAAACAAGATCGGGAGATAAGAAACTTTCGCAACGGTGACAGCAACATCATTGTAGCCACATCAGTCCTACTTGAAGGTATAGATGTCCCTGATTGCAATTTCGTCATCAACTATGGCATGCCTGGTAACGAAATAACGTTTATGCAAGCTCGTGGCCGAGTAAGGTCACGAGACTGGTCACGACAGTTGGCAATACGAGATTATCGTACCACATGATCAAGCCACGATGAAGGAGCGATATGGAAAAGGAGAAATTAATGAAAGACGCACTTTTTGAAAGTAATAAATCAAAACAAAGAAGAATTTGACAAACAGGTAAGAGTGTCCTCTTCTCTGTCGTAGTTTGCTAAGAATTACAGTGTATATTGAGTCATACATGCTTACACTAGATCAAATAAGAAGAATTGTCGTTCATCCTCCACCTGAATATAATATAATCAATTAGAAATAAAAGATGTTTACTGTGTTTGCACAGGCTTATGAAAACTGAGGAGAACTCAAGAACAGATCAGTTTAAGCCCGAGACCGAAGGGCGACAGTTTGTACCTGCTCGAGAGTTCTCAAAAACTTCGCCGAGGTTTGCATAAGCAATGCAAACACCAAAAAATTTCATTTATTCTTTTATAAAATGACTATAATGCGAAACGGAAAAATTTGAAACAAACAATTTAATTTTTCCTCAACATTTATTCATGGTTCATTTGTGAATTTTCTTTGAATGATTTGATTGGTTGAGCTCACATCGGTTATTTTATGAACAATTATTACGAAACATTTGCAAGTGACAATGAGTGCAAAATACCTTGCTAACATTTTGTTATTAGTGTTTGATTATGTAACATAAAGGAGGAGGGAAAATTGACATTTCTCCTTATTTGCAGTTTACTAGAATTACCGATTTTTTGTTTATGAAGTGCAACTTCGTCGTTTCATGTCAAGAGTACACTTTTGTGACTTTAATTCAAATTGTGCATGGACAAGGTAAATTACAAGATTTTAAGAAGCTATTAACCGCTTAGAGAAACACGTTGCAGTTTTAAAAGAGAAGATCAACCATTCAAAACCAGTAATACTTTTCTTAGATATGTAGATACTTTTAATTCTTATTCAATTATTGTAGATGTAGTATAAGGTAGAATGTTTATTTTATTTGTTATTATCGGTATGTGTTTACATATGTATACATACAACGTGTATATCAATGAAATTCCTCCATCTATGTATAGAGATATGAATACTTGTAGAAATATATTTTCTTGGATAGAGGAAGAGTCATATTTCGTTGTAACTTTAATGTTTTTAGTTGGTCGAAATCCAACAGAAAATACTCGAAGAGTACAATAAAATGTCGACTAAGAATCCTGCCAAAGATGTCACAGATGATGTAAAATTGTTCTGCAAGAAATGTGACGTGTTTGCATGCAAGGCAAAAGACATAAAGAAATGCTATACTTCTTATATTGTCCCCGATTACACGGAAAATCTTCCTAACGCCAGCTTTGAAGCCATTGAAGGCGCCAAGCACCGGTAGGTGTCCTGGATTTGATATGATCGGGAAGACAGTCTGCAAGAATTGTGGTTTCAACTGGGGTAAACGAGCAAGGAGCGAGCACGGGATTTTCCACTTCTGAAAATTGCTAATTTCCGCGTTGAAATTGGTACTTTAAATGGAAGACGATTGTACAAAAGTGGTCTGACTTTCCCTACAAATTGGAGAAATTTGATTCTGCTGTGCATTTAAAACCGAATAGATATCTTAACAGAAGTCCACTCGTCTCGGAACCTTTGATGTTTGTGTCCCCACTTTTCTGGAGCAAATTCTAAGCAGACACGCCTTCCAGCAAGATACGCTAGATCGCAATAGAAAATATAGATGTTTTCACAAATGTAGCGTTTTGCACTACAAAAGCTTTGAACTTTATATTCTCTGCAAGATGATAACTCTTTATAAAAATTTCGGCAAACTTTAGCTTCAAACGTGAATTATCAGTACAATACTATTCCGTATTGATTTTGTGAAAGTATCTTGCTGGGAAGTCACGCATGCGCAGTAAAAAAATTAGGCACGATTTTAGCCGAGTGAGCCTTCTGTTAGATGTCTATTCTGTGCCCGACGAAAACAAAAATTAATAAAATAGAGACTTTGTCGTGGTGACAAATCTGAAAATAGTTCTAAAGATAGCAAATAGCATAGTGAATGGTAAAAGTAATACGATAAGTTGATAGTTCTTAGAAGAACTGTTTTAGTAAAGAGCACTAACCCAATAGTTCTAAATTAAACGACACGATGCATTTCGGCAGACTACTCCTCAGGTTTCGACGTCTGCTAAATGAAAATTTACAATCTACCGATATTTATAATGCCAAGAAGAGTGTACGTCATCTCCAAAGGGAGATGACGCTCAAAAGCAAAATTGCCCTACATGAAATTCATTGATATAGAAAAACACTATATGCCTGGATTGCTAGGCTAACACATATTGTTAAGGTCAAAATTGCGCTTTTCAATATTCATATTTATGTTTTGTTGATTGAGTGGTATTTTACCTTACCTTAACTATTTGTATCGATAAAATATTTTGTCCATGTGGTCACATGCGGTAAGATAGAAAAGCAATAATCTTTAGCAAATAGTTACAAGTCTTGATAGTTAAAAATGAAGCAAGAAATAAGCAGGAAAGTAGGAAGACGAAGGCCTTAGGGCCGGGGCTTATCAGAAGATTTTCTACCAACAGAAAAATAATTTTATAATTGTGATCTTGTAAGTTTTTCGAGCATTGTAGTTTACAATCATTATGTTTAAGAAATGTTTAAATAATAGTCACATAAATCATGTGACTATGAATTGATTAGTGATACATTAATGAGATCAGTAGGAATTTGTCAATTGATTGCAAAAGAGTTAGCAAAGACAACATGTGCAACATGGTAAATATGGCATGCAATTTGTAAATTTTTCATGCATGCTTTCAATCTCAATATTCTTGTGTTTCTATGAAACATGTCGAAGGCCTACTGCATGTTCATCATCACCTCAGTCTTTGCTTCACAGTTCCATGAAGAAAGCTTTAGGGATTGGATGTATTTCTTTGTCAATAGAAGTAGCACAAGATGCAGAAGACACTTCATGCTTAAACTTTCACTCACGCCGTATAGAAAAGAGTTTATATAAAAAAAAGACACAATACTATTTTTAATGTGCTCGCTTTAAATGTTTGCCTTTATAGTTTTCCGTTATCGTGTGATGTTAAAATGTCACATTATTTCGCAAATACTTTATTCGAATAAACGTTGAAGCCAGAAAATGTAATACGGATGACTATAAATTATTGTCAGGAAAATTTTGATGTCATGTTAGCGCCTTTCTCCTGCCAAAAAAGTCAAATATGGTTTAGATGAAAATATATCTTTTACATATTTAAGTTATGGGCATCTGCTCTCATCTGACAGCATTATTGAAATAATTAGCAAACGAAAAGGTAAAGAGAATTTGCTTTGTAATAAACTTCTTGCTATTTGCTTGTTAAAATTCATTTTGTCGATAAAGTAATTAATTTTTCTACTGCTTAGGCCACAAAAAGACCAAATACTGCACGCCTTTCGAGTAGAAACGGCCCGACGCTTCCCCTTCAGCTCATAATTGGGAGTGATGCAACACTCCCAGCACCTCGTATGCCTACGGAAGGACAGTTTTTGTAAAATAGTGCATTTTAATAATCTTATAAACAATAATAAAATTAGATAGAGATAGTTTGAATGAAAATAGAAAATAGGAATGGTCGTACATATTAATTAATATTTTCTCTTACTACTTACGACTTGTGTTCACATAAAGCAATTTTACGTATGTATTTAATTCGAGAATCACATAAAAGTAGCCAATTTTAAATGTTTTGTAGACTATGATTCTAGCAAAATTCTCAATTATTTAATGCTAGAATGGGTACATAGCGTCCACAGCAAAATTTAAAACTAAAAACAAACAAAAATTCCACAAAAAAAGGAAAAGCGGCAGAAACTGCATTTTGAATGGCTTGTGAAGGCATGAATAAGATGTTCAAAAATAATTTTGATTTTACGGGACGTTTAATGCAAATTGTGTAAATTTCAGAAAGTAAACTGAGCAGATATGCGTAAGTTAAGTCTTTCTCAACTTACGTGAAATCTTTTCGTGCACGACTCTCAGCTTTCGTGACATTTTTTCATGCAAAACTCTCAGCTTACTTGACATTTTTTTCGTGCACGACTCTCAGCTTTCGTGACATTTTTCGTGCAAATTTGTCAGCTTATTTGACATTTTTTCGTGCACGACTCTCAGCTTTCGTGACATTTTTTCGTGCAAAACTCTCAGCTTACTTGACATTTTTTTCGTGCACGACTACCTCTATAAGATTCCTCAACAAATTGTTTCTAATTTAATTACATGCACTAATACTGCAGTTACATCATAATAGCATTGATAGCGTTAATATTGATTCCCCATAAACGTATTTTATTTACTGAATAAAATCTTTTATGGTAATTCTTATCCGTGACCCCTAATGCTCGCCCCCCGTAACTTCACATTCAGCAGGACACCCCCCAGTTGCGTCACTGATTGATTTCAAAAGAACTTACTACGGAAAACATGCATATATCTATTATTATCTTTATAGATTGTCCATCTCCATTGTCTTTGAAAAGGTTATTCCATCTTTGTTATATTGGAGTTGCATTTGAGAGATTTTTTAGATGTTTAAAGCATTTAAGGTTGATTCAACTAACATGTCAAAAAGACAAGGTTTTTAAAATTTTCCAATATCCCTTGTTAATTATGCATATTAATTTTTGTAGGTTACAATGGGAAAGTTGTTGCATGTCTACAGTAGCCAAGACAGCCCATTTTTAACTCCTACAATATGGGAAAAGCAATGAGTGGAATTTAAAGTCTTCTAAAATAGTGCATAATTTTGCTTAAAAAAATTGCATTGCTGGAGTAAATGGGCAAGATACATTTAGACTAATGTGGTATGACATCATATTTGTATCTGGCCGTGAGGGGAATTCCCAATATGGGTATTCCCAAAAAGTTTTTTTGTAACACTCAATGTCTATCTAAACATTTCTGTTAAATTCTGGATTTATAATTTGGCATACTGGTGTCAAATCCATTGACAATTTTTCTCATCGAGTTCCTTACAATTTTGCACGAAATTTTATGATAAAAATGCAAGCCGATTGGAAAGACATTCGTCGAAGACAGCGTTATTTTATCCGAGAAATTGACCCATTGAAAGTAATAGAGGTTATGCAAGATGTTTTTACACAAGAAGACTGCGAGAATGTAAGAACTGCGTGTACGAATCACGGACCAATTGTTGCTGTTCGAGACCATTTGCTTGGGCGATTGAAAAGACGTGGTCCCAATTCATTGCCGAAATTCGTTTTAGCATTACGCAAAACCGGACAAGAACACGCTGCTCAACTTATTGATCCTAAGTTGAAAGGTATATCATTCATAATATCAACTTATGAAAAGACTGTTGAGGTCTATATGGTGAAGTATTGACTTAGGTTTTTGTACTGACTGAGCGACAAAGACGTTAGAAAACGACGTGAAATCTTTTATAATATGGCTTTGTTTGATTGCAACTGTTTTTGTTGTTATTTTGTTCGACGTTTATATCTTCGCCTCGAAACGTAGCATTTTTTTTTCTGCGGGATAGTGAAAATCACTCGTTAGTGTCATTCATCACCACTGTTTGCTACATTTATTTTGTTGGCTCCTTTAGAATTTTGAACGAAAGATAAGTTTCTTGAAAAGACAAGGTGACTTGACCAGACCGCAAATCAACCAATCAGCATGAGCATTACCATTAATCTCAGCCATACGACAGGCTGTCGTAATTATATGGGGTTTATATTATTGTAAGATAATTTTATGCTGCTTTTGGCTCGGAGCAAGTTTATAAATGCATTGCAGTTGTGTATTGAAAACTATGGCTTTATTGCCCTAATGTGATGGTAAAGTGTATTTTGTAGTGAGGGGAGCTCTTTCAAATTGTGGCAGGGATGATAGAGTTCTGGAACCAGGTGTTGCCGCAGGTATTCATTCTTCCTGTAATGTTATGCAACAAGTTTATATGTATATAAAACTCAGGATGTTGTGTCATATTTTCTTTTGTTGAAATAACTAGACATCAGAGTAAACATTCAATTGGTTGATTTTGCTGATGACCAGTTACAGAAAGTAAAAAATTGTGTGAAAAATATGAAGTCTCTCACAGTGAAGATACATTATCCTTCGCCAACATTTTAATGGTTTTCTTGGTGAAGTAAGTGTCCTGAAGCTAGTTTTTGACTTTTTAATGTTGTTTCATTGCAATATATATACCATTGCTTTCCCTTTGTGTAGGATACACGTAACTTTATTTCACTTGTCAAGACAAATTGGTCAGAACAAATGCCATTAATTTTAATTTTTCAGATTTCAACCTTGATGTGGCTTGTGTACTCATGAAAGAATATGAAAATGGCAACCTCAAGTCAAGCATTATTAAAAAGCTTTGCAGCTATAACTTTGGAGACATTTGTTTTCAAGATTTGAACTTTAACCTTGTCATTGAACCAGATGAATCAAAGAAAGTGATTGAAACACTTGATAACTTTGGTGATTGTGAGTATAATTGTTTTTTGTTTCTTTCGCTTCATTTTCTTGAATAAGTATAATTTCCATATGGTAAACTAGATGGCAAATATACATAGCTTGATAGATCAGACAGTCACTTGTTTTTAAACTGGTGATATTTGGAAGCTTTATGATACATCTTACAAGTTACAATGACATAATATAACTTCCACAATACAGGAAAATAAACAGATGAGCTTTTTTATTCTGACAAAGAATTTTTGGGCTTCAGATAGGATCAAGTTGATGCTTTAGTGTGGTTTTGTTTGATACATTTTCTTTTTTATCACATCCTACACTTGAGTTGAAAGTTATTTTTGAAGCCATTGCACTGACCTTTAACTTGACCTATACTGTAAATAGTGCTTTCCACGTATGTTTTTTGGTAAAGTTTGTTGCATTTTTTCGTTTGTGTTTAGCTGTTAATGTTCTGGTAGTGGGAATGGAAAAATTGAGCTTGAAACTACGCGACTACCAGAGTTATCTCGTGCAACCAGCCTTAGAAGGAAAGAACACCATAATTTGTGCACCAACAGGTAGTGGTAAGACATTTGTTGCCATGGAAGCGATTAAACAACACGTGTGCAGCTCCGGGCATCGGTACGTTGCATTCATTGTTACCAACCTAAGCCTCGTTTATCAACAGGAATGTAATTTGGCACAATATCTTCCCGAGTCCGTCGGAATCTCGAGTCTCTGCGGAAGTAATTCACCCACATCTTCTCTGCCTCAACTCCTTGAGGAGTATCAAGTGATAGTATTGACTGCGCAGGTCTTGGTTAATTCCCTGAAGAAAGATAAAACAGATGCACCAGGAGAAAAAGAGCTAACAATTGGGCAGTTTTCTTCTTGTTTTGACGAATGCCATCACACGATCAAGGGTCATCCTTACAACGAAATCATGCGATTTTATTTGCGGGAAAATTGAGGTGTGTGTTTCTTGTTGAGGTCGTAGGCCATGTGGAATTTTGTTTTGGAACTTAAAATGTGCTCATTTTGATTGATTTTGTAAGTTTGTATTGCATTTTTGAACAATTTTTATTCAAATGATATTTTCATTCTTAGAGTCCCAATCCCTGTCTGCCGCAAATCATTGGTCTCTCAGCTTCGCCCGGTATTGGAACCAGTTCGGCAGAGAAGCATATTATGGAGCTCTGTGCGAACTTAGATGTACAAGAAATACAGGTTTGTAACTTAACATTCACCCATATGCACTCTACTTATCGCAACATTCCTACTCGTTGAAGAAATCTTTATTATTTATATACTAAAATTCAGTGTGCTCGCATGTGTCGATTCCCCGAATCTTTTGGAAACCACGAGTTTGCGAATGTTTCCTTGAAAGTCTGAATTTATGTCCTTTTATTTGATTTTTCATAGCTCTTCGTGGGAACACAACCTGCTAGTACTTCCATTACAACATTTTCCCAGGAACAAGAGAACGCGTTCAGAGCAACTGTCGATCCTGTCATGTGTCGAATAGAAGTCATGATTTCTGAGAAAGATTTTGAAAAATCTGCCCATCCTCACGGAAGTCAGCCATATGAAAATTGGGTGGTGGAGATGTGTAAGAAAGGACTGGGGCGCGATATCTTTACGTGTTTTGAGCATCTAAAAGAATACAACAATTCTTTAATGATTAATGAAGATGTCCGCTCTGAGGATGCCCTTCGCTATCTAAAGGAAAATATAAACTATAAGTCATCGACCGATATGGAAGAGAGACTTCGTGTGCTATTCGACGATGCTGTTTCGGCTATCGAATGCTCTAGCCCAGTGGTGAGTCAAGGTTTGCAAGTGTTGGAGCAACGTCTTGTTGAAAAGTTATCTGGCGATGGCAACAAATCGAAGGGAATTATTTTTGTGAAAACACGGCTGATTGCTTTAGCTCTTCTCAACTGGCTTGAAAGTACTACTTCTTTAAAAGTGTTGGTGAACAATCCTTCTGTTGTGATTGGTTGCAGTGGTCAAAGTAATGGAGGGTAAGCTAAATTCACGATGGTAACAGCTTACTCGCAACGCAATTTATATGAAAAATAGGATGTTTCAGTTGTTACATCGTTGTTACAATATTTTTCCATTTTTGAAAATGAATCTAGTTTGTTTGTGGATTTCACGTTGCGCATTTGATTATGAACACATTTGATTTCAGACTTCTTCGTCCAATACGTCTTTTGTTGGTCTTAGTTTGAACTGCTCGTGACGTAGGAGATAAAAATTCACCAAAATTCTTAGTTCTTAGTTTCATTATGTTTCATTCAGGTGGTATGTCGAAAGCCAAACAAGATCAGAAGATTAAAAACTTTCGCAACGGTGACAGCAACGTTATCATTGCCACGTCAGTCCTACTTGAAGGTATAGATGTCCCCGATTGTAATTTCGTCATCAACTATGGCATGCCTGGTAACGAAATAACGTTTATGCAAGCTCGTGGCCGCGTAAGGTCACGAGAGACTGGCGGCGACGGTTGGCAATACGAGATTATCGTACCAAGTGAACAAGCCAAGAGGAAGAAGCGTGATATAGAAAAGGAAAAAATAATGAAAGACGCACTTTTAAAAATTGAGAATCTAAACAAAAATGAGTTCGATGAATTTGAGAGGCAGGTAAGGTTGTGTCATCTTTTTCTCCGTCTTTTAAAATTTCCTTAGTTTTATTTTATATTTATGAAATGTAACTTCGTCACTTTGCATCGAGATTCTTTTAATAGCATCATCTCATCTGCCGAAATGCTTGTCGTGTTTGAGCTATCTTTTTCATTTTGGTTTTCAATCGTAATTTTTTTAGGAGCTTCTCAGTTGTCGTTCACGATGACAAATACACTGTTCAGAACAAAATATTAGCTGTTGATCAGTAACACAAGTCTCAGGAAGTAGAATTGTGTTTGTCGGCTTGAAAAATAACAGAATTTAAAAATGTCCTTGTTTAGAGCTAATTTTGTATGCTTAGTGAGAAAAAACTTGTTTGTGAAGATTAAATTTTTTTCTTTTTCTTTTCAGTTGCTCAAAATCCAACACAAAATACTCGAAGAGTACAATAAAATATCGACTAAGAATCCTGCCAAAAATATCACAGATGATGTAAAATTGCTCTGCAAGAAATGTGGCGTGTTTGCATGCAAGGCAAAAGACATAAAGAAGGTTGACACTTCATATTGTCCCCATTACAAGGATAATCTTCCTAACGCTATCTTTTCAGCTGATGAGGACGCGAAAAGTACCGGTAGGTGTCCTGGATTTGATATGATAGGAAGGACCGTCTGCAAGAAGTGTGGCCTTAACTGGGGTAAACGCGCAAGAAACGAACACGGGGAGTTTCCGCTGCTGAAAATTGATGGGTTCCTTTTTGAAGGTGGTGACCTAGATGGAAGACCTTCGTACAAAAAGTGGTCCAAATTTCCCTATAAATTTGACGAATATGATCCTACTGTTGCACCCTAAAACACTGCATCCTGTTATCTCTTGAATGGAATTTTCAGTGGGGGCGGAGGAGGTATCGTTGTAGCTACTTTTATTTGAAATGGAAAAATAGTATTAGTGGAATTGTACATTATAATGATTTTATCAATAAATAGTAGGTGTCACAGAAAATCGGCCCCCTGAAAAACTTATACTTTTATCTCAAAATTTGTGAAACTGGGTGATCTTTAAGTTATTACAAGTTATTCCGATTTTACAAAGTATATTATACCCCATGCGATAGAGGATTTTAAAAGATCCATTACAAAAAATAAAATAATATGTTTTTATCGATGACGTTTTGACTTTAGCTTTAGACATCTTCCGATACAATGGAAGCTGTAAATTTGGTCAAATGTTTTAAAGCCAGTCGCACAATAACCATCGCATTTTCACGCGTCGATCAAAGAACAGGTAGTAAGAAAGCTTATGACTCAGAAAAACAGTCTGCAAACACTAAACACAAATAATTGAACGACTCACACATTTCACAAACACGTTCCGCCAACACAATCCGCATTACAAAACACTCAACAAACTCAACAAAAATCTGTCGGCGTCATAAATTGAATTTTATGCACAGAATAGAACTTATGCCAGTTGACTGTAATATCAACTGGAACGATAACTCTTATAGTTTTGTCCCATGATTGGATGAAGCCAAAAACATGCAAGTAAATTTTGATCAACTCCCCCCCTGAAATAATGCGTGTTTTCTTAGAGACAAACGTTTGTTTTGCCGTATTGACCGTTGAAAAACGTGAAAAATTATTTTTTGTAATTTTTTGACTAGTTTTGAGCTTGGAAATTGCATCTGCACTTCTGAATTTTTTCTACGGAGAGATATTTTCGAGGAGAAACGTAATCGGCAAGAATCGATGGCGATTTATCGACTGTTGGGACTGCCTCAATTGTTTCGCCCAACAATTCACAATTTATAAAATTCAACTTTCAAAATCTCAGAAAACGCAATTTCCTATGAAATTCCATTCTCCGGGCCAAATTTCCTGGGGCATTTTTTCGGGGAGACACAATTCCTGTGACACCGATCTTTTTTCTTGGGATGTGACTGATGATAATAATTGCTTTCCCGCGTTTAGAGTAGATTCCCGATTATTTTCTTTTATCGGTGTGAATTTTTCTTGATGAGATTTATCCTGCTGAGCAGGTTGCGACTCGCGAACGGTGATCTTGGGTTTATAATGCAAATAAAAGCTATCACGTGACTTCAAAGTATCAACAATAAATGCAAATGAATGAAAGCTGTCTGAAAAAACAGGTGTGTGATTACACTTTTCCATATACCTGCTTCGTTTTAAGGAGAAAAAATGTCTGGAAACTTTTCTGCTGAAATCGTGCTGAAAGCTTAAGCTTAAGCACTCGACTATATTGTTCATCTTATTTGTCAAGGTGAGTGGCCGATGATTTAGAACCCAATTCCCTAGATGTCTGACTACCGAGTCAAGGTGATGCAAGGATATCATCGTTAATAGTGGCAAAAGCAAAACTCTTTACAAGAAATATGCTAAAAGAATGTTAGAAAACCAAGCATGTCAAACATTTTACCAATTCAACTCTGCAACAGTATATCAAAGCAGATTTTGCCATTTTACTCGTACGTATTGGCAGTTTTGCCACCTCTCAAGATGGCGGCTTGCCTCACTAACTTGTAATATGCCTTAAACTAAAATACCTGGAACGCTACCTGAAGCAAATAATATAATTGAAGCTAAATCTTACACCCAGATACGCGAGATTTACACCCAGACACGCGTGTGTAGTGTTTCGAGATTCTCTCGCGGAGTGAAAATTGATTGATTCCACACGCGTGTCTGAGTGTAATCTCGCGTGTCTGGGCATAAGATTAGGCTTTAAAAATTATTAGGCTTTTCTATTACGGGTAGCGTTCCTTGTATTTCAGTTCAATGTAAATATAGAATCTCGGCGGAGTCAGGTATCTAGTAGACTGGGTTCTACCTTATTGTGTGGGTCTTATTCATTAGGTGTGGATGTGATTGATCAAATTCATCTGCGTCATTCATTAATCAGAGAGTGTCAATTTGTTTTATGATATTGTTTTTACAGGTTCTTAATAAGAAAAATTTGAATGAATTTAAAAGTTGTTTCTTCGTTCTCATAGCAACTGTACCTTAGCACGTAGCTAGTGTTAGAATTTTCAAAGAGGTAGTACATTGTATTATCAAAGGAGCGTATTTCATCAGTAAGACTTCTGCTACAGAAAGAGGTTAGTGAAATATTTCAAAGTATGTATCGTACGTTATGTCTAAAATCTCACATAGCCACTTTTTTCAGAATTTGTTTCTCTTAATTTCATTGCGTCGATCACCTGCCAGGGCGCGTCATGTTGATGTTGAGCAAACTTCAATGTTTTCAGTTTATGATTTCACCGTAAAAGACGAAATTCGTCACATAAAAAGTATTTGTGCCCCTAGGAAAACGTGGAATATTATATTATTAAGCTCGTACTTTTCCATACAGCTAAGCATTTTTGTCTTCCTCGTAGTTAAAGAGCGTTTCCAAGGTCAAATCTCGAGAGTACTTACTTAGATGAAATGTTTGAAAAGAAAAAAGTATTCTTTTGACAAAGTTCCAGTAACATCAATTTTGGAAGGCCCAACTAACATGGTATCATGAACTGAGTTTCTAAAAACCCAGCCGTAAATGCAAATATACACTGCTCTTAACGCGTAAAAATCCTTTTTTATGCATGGTGCTACAAGGCAACCATAAAATAAATCATGAAAGTGTTAAAAATAAGCACTAGTATTTTATATTCGTCGATGAATGCTGAAATTCATAATCTGTGCCTTATGAAGCAACGGTTTCCTAATAAATTACATTTTAGGAGATATAAATCCTTGATCTTTTTCATGTCGATCGAGTAAAAAGAAACCGCACGAAGCTAATAACGGCTGTCTTTCAGACATTGTTGTCTGCTGTTCGCGTATGAACGGAATTTTGACGTGAATTAGACGTGATCACGTGCCTGATTTGATGTTTCAGCGTCCTTCACTTGTAGCGTGGGCGAGATCAATCGGCGTTTTAAATTTTTAATGTGGGACTAATTACGTCATTTATGAATACTTACTTACGTAGTTCAAAAGACATTACTGAACAATTAGCTATATAATTCACAAAATCATTTTTGTACGTAGAGTTGTTTGAAACATCATATTCTCTTGCTACTTTCGAACAACGATGTTTATCATCAAGAATATTTTACATTTTAACGATACTCTCGGATGATACTTGTTTAAAATCGTCACTTCGGCAACGGCGGTGTTTTCATTATATGCTAAAACATGCTGTGGGTGGAAATTAATTGATTTGCAAAGTTCATCTTGAATTATGATAAACGAGTAGCAGCATTGTTCAACAGATAGTTCTTCGGTAGCGTTTCATCTAGTTTATAGCTAACTAGAGACAATGTTACGACAGCGCTATTAACTTACTTTGAACGTATGTCTGACTTCTAAAGCCGATTCTAACAAGATGATTAGGCATATAATTTTTTTCACCTTCAAAAAGAGTTTCTTTCTTAATTCGTACGTGAACTTAAAAATATGAACAGTGAACTAAATTATGATTGACGGAGATGAATTTCATTTTATTAAAAACTTCAAATCCTGGTACAGGAGTTTGAAAATATCGCGCAAAAGTTTCCTTTGAGGGATTTTGCTTTCCGTGATTACTTTTTCCTGGCTGAGTCTGAGCATGATGTCATGGTAGGAATGCAATTAACTTTTAATATGTGGTGTTGTTAGCTATAGCAACCGTCATTACTAGTTATTGTTCAGTTTCAGCAGTTGACACGGAGCTAGCTATCCTCACCTTGTTAACGTCTATTTTGCAGAATAAAAAGTAACTAAACACAATCCAGTCGTCAATGAAAATGTTGAATAAGGCCGAGTACCTTTTTTTCGCAGGTAAGTTAAGGGCATCTGTAATTTCCAATTATACTAAAATGATTGTCTATGCTCAAGTGGCTCGTCGCTGTTTTCCACTTCGAAATGAAAGTTTGCATTCTCAAATTCTTTTCAAAAACTGTTTTTGCGTTCATTGATTCATATGTAAATTTAATACTTGTATTGTGTGATAAATTTAAAAAACCAAAAGATATTTACTGTGCTTGCACAGGCTTATGAAAGCCAAGGAGATCTTTTCCCTTTATTAAATTACACGAAAAAAAAACACGAAAAACTTCATCGTGAAGAATTTCTGCCAAAAAACCTTCTCAAATGAAGTTAGGTTTTAGGGAAGGTTTTGATAGACCTTTTTTCTCACAAATGCATCGTGCTGTTTAGTAATATTTTTCTACCATTCACCATACCCTATCAATTATGTTATCGAAGAGTGTATTTAATAAATTAAGTTAATTACCACGACTAAGCCTTTGGTAATTAAAATGGAGAATGTTTTGTGTTTACTATTATGTGAAGAGCAGCCATGGTTTTTGTGTTTGCCAGTGTAGCAAACTTGCAATGGCAACTGTAATCTTATAAAATTCCAAATAAGCTCCCAAAACATCCCCAGAGCACACTTTCGTTCCTAGATTCCCTGATAGAAGGACGAGTAACTGCGATCTCTATATAGACTGTGATTTCGTGAATTTCATACATTCGTTCCTAGATTCCCTGATAGAAGGACGAGTAACTGCGATCTCTATATAGACTGTGATTTCGTGAATTTCATACATTCGTTCCTAGATTCCCTGATAGAAGGACGAGTAACTGCGATCTTTATAAAGACTGTGATTTCGTGAATTTCATACATCAGAATTTTTGGTCCTATCCAATCGATTAAGCACACAGCTCTAACATGTTAGGAATTGGTTTAACTGGTTTTGATAACGAGTTTTTTCTTAATAACATACAATAATCAATTTATTTTTCCATGAAGTTATTCCTGAAAGTTTAAATGTTGAAATTTTTTCACTCAAAAACATTCAATGATTCAAAACTATTTTTCGAAATAAAAATTCCAAAACTGTCCTGGATCGTAATCGTTTAAAATTCGTGCAAGTCAGCTTTCCTAAACTCTACAGAAATCGAAGCTTCCGCACGCCTATGATTAAGACTATGTTGGCAAATTATCAATGAAAAAGCCAATAATTCTATTACTACGATATCATCACTTATGATAAATAAGAATTAGCATAAATTATATATGGACTAGAAAAATGTTTAATTTTTTATGTAGAACAAAAAAATTTATAAAGATGCGTCTTGTGTTTTAATAACAAGCAAATTTTTTTAGCTGTATTGCTGCATTGTGTAAAATTTGGTCAGCAATCTTCACAAATGCATCTGCCACAAATCCGTCCAGCATTTCGACATCACACAGCTATGCATCAAACATGGTGACATCATCCGGACATGCATCAAACATGGTGACATCATCCGGACATGCATCAAACATGGTGACATCATCCGGCCATGCATCTAACATGGTGACATCATCCGGCCATGCAGTGAACATGGTGACATCATCAGGCTATGCAGCTAACATGGTGACATCATCAGGCTATGCAGCTAACATGGTGACATCATCAGGCTATGCAGCTAACATGGTGACATCATCAGGCTATGCAGCTAACATGGTGACATCATCAAACTATGCAGCTAACATGGCGACACCATCAGGCCATGCAGTTAACATGGTGACATCATCCGGCCATGCAGCTAACATGGTGACATCATCCAGCAATGCAGCCAACATGGTGACATCATCCGGCCATGCAGTTAACATGGTGACATCACCCAACCATGCAGCCAACATGGTGACATCATCCGGCCATGCAGCTAACATGGTGACATCATCCGGCCATGCAGCTAACATGGTGACATCATCCCATGCAGCTAACATGGTGACATTATCCGGCCATGCAGTTAACATAGTGACATCATCCCGCCATGCAGTTAACATGGTGACATCATCCGTGTAAATGTCAGCAATAAAACAACATCAGCCTATATTGCCGCTAGTCTGACTGCTACTTTGCCAACCCTTCTTTAAAGTCTACAACACAGTCAACGCAATCTCAAGTTACAAATACCACGAATAACACGCAAGTCTTACAACCAGCAGTGTCGAGAAATAGCATTGAGCCATCGAAATCAGGCAAGGAAGATTCATTTTGAACTTATTGTCTCTATCATTATAGTGCTAGCAATGCGCTTGTATGGATTTTCGCTCTCTTTTTGCCCAATGCTCTCTTTTAAAAGTTTCTTTCAATCATGCAAGAGCAGTAGTGTTGCCAGCATGCTAATGAAGTCCTGATTTTTTTCTGGCTCGCTCATTCAATAATATACTCTACATATACGAGGAAGAAAACCTGAGGGATGGCTACACTTTCTTTCATGAATGAGTTTTGATAAGAAAGTTTAACAGCTGCTTGTCTCCTTTCCAGCCTTGCGATGTTAAATCTGAATAATAGGATTTTCAATTCCTAACCACTAGATGAAAATGTTGAATGTCGAATTGGAGATGATCGGTAAACTACGGTGGCTCACAAGGGCCACCACACAAAATAAAAATATTAATACACACACAAAATAAAAATACACACGCAAAATAAAAATACACACACAAAATAAAAATACACACAAAATAAAAATACACACACAAAATAAAAATACACACACAAAATAAAAATACACACACAAAATAAAAATACACACACAAAATATGATTGCGGGCGCTTGCAGTGTCGGCTTACTCGGAATTGCTCGTAATTGATCGCATTTGTTTTCAAAGTTCTAATGGTTCCAACTTCCTGAGTACATAACAAAATTCACTGATTTCACTGTGATCAATTATTTCAAAGTTGCTTACGATATTGCTCCCCGTATTCTGGTTAAAATTAAGGTTAATGTGTTGTCCTTTGAAAGGACATTATTGCTCTAGCCTGTCCTGTATTTGTTATAAACAGCTTTGGGGTACTTGAAGTTGAAGTTAACGGACTTGCAGAGCTCGAAGGGCAACTGCTTGAAGAGACGCTACTCGTCATTGACGCTTCAGAACATTTTGGCAAAGAAGTTAATCTTCCCAAACGCACACCGCATTTGTGACAAAAAGAAGCTTCGTCAAGTGATTGTGCACCACAGTTGGCACAAAACATAATTATGCCAGGATTATGCAAGAGCTTGCTTTCGATTCCTTTCCAAATGTAATTTCAAATGTTTCGCAGTTGAAACAGTTAAATACGACGACAAGTCGACCACATGTTAAAATCACAATTAGTGAATTACACATATCTGATTACAAACTGATAATATGATAGTCAGACCATCCGACACTGCAAGCGCCCGCAATCATATTTTGTGTGTGTATTTTTATTTTGTGTGTGTATTTTATTTTGTGTGTGTATTTTATTTTGTGTGAGTATTTTTATTTTGTGTGTGTATTTTTATTTTGTGTGTGTATTTTTATTTTGTGTGTGTATTTTTATTTTGTGTGTGTATAATGTATTTTGCGTGTGTATTTTTATTTTGTGTTTTAATTTTTATTTTGTGTGTGTATTAATATTTTTATTTTGTGTGGTGGCCCTTGTGAGCCACCGTAGTAAACTAGTTGTCACACTGATAAACTTATATTTTTTGGCCTTAGGATGGCTCAAAAAGTTTTTGAGATTTAGATTTCTGAAATGGCATTTTCAGCATTCCTGAGAAGCGAGAACCGTACAATTCGAAAATAATTTAGGTGTGCAAAAAATGTTTCAACGGAGAAAAAGGCAAAATCTCAAAATTTCGTGGTTAATAATTTTTGTGTGATAGACAAACAACTTAAAACATTTGCATTTATAATAAAATTGATCAAGGCCTTTGAACTTCTCGAGCTTGCTGATTTACACAGTAAACATTGATCGAACACGACAGTAAACATTGTCTCCACATTTCCACGTTTAGGTAATCAATATATTTTCACCTTTGCTAAATTTTAGAACTGCCCATTTTCCAACAAGGTCTTTGCATTTAGGAAAAGTGGGAGGCTTTATGTGGTACAAGGCTTTTAACATGACCGCAGTTTTGATGATTCAGAAGGCATAATTATTAATTTAGGGTTTCATCGTATCTTTTAGGAAACAACCAATCTGTTGCGAAGTCTTCGCGGGTGGTTGACAAGTCAGGTAAATTTTTGTTTTCAGTCATATTATGTAAAGTAATAAGTGCATAATATTGAAGGAATACGTCTATTCTTTCACCCAAGCCTATTTCCACAACATATTATTTCTCTCAAAACTTGTGGTGTAGAGAAGCGAAGAAAGATGATATCAGTGCTGTAGAACTAAATTTATCAGAGGGAGGCTCTCTTGACGTTTTGTTAACAGTGCCCTTTTAAAATTGCCAATTTCAAAGTGGAAGGGGCTCCTCCCCAAGCGCCCCCGCTTCTACACCGCTGGATGATATGCAGATATACTGTTTGTATTAATGTGAATTAATTACATTTTCACACCATTAATTAACATACAGAATTAGCAATGCATGAAAGCTATGGAATATTATGAAATTTTTCGATACCTTAGGCTGGCTGTTTGTAAAATGATGAAAAGATTTATTTATCGTCTTGATGATGATGTTTTTCCCATCTCTTTAAATGACACATTTGAAGTATTGTCTTTCTTCGTGTTTTTTTTAGTTTCGTGTTACTCGTGTGTATATAATGCATCGGGTGTATGCAATAAACAAAGGAAAACATGCCAGGAACCTAATGCAACCTGTTTTCATTTGGAAGTGGAGTATAAGAATAACACATCATTCCGCAGTAAAGGTTGTACTGCAATCAATGAAACGTGCTCCAATTTTTGTGCGTCTCTCAATCAAACTGGGCAAGTCAAGAATTGCTCTTCATCTTGCTGTAGTCACAGCTTGTGCAACGACAAGAGCGACAAAAACGTCAACAACGGCAAAGGTTCCGCTTTGATTGTCCATCTGGCTGGTTGGCTTCTTCCCTTTGCGCAAGGATTAATCTTTTTGATGGTAATTCGTTAAAATGTAAACGCGGCTTCTTCATTTTGACACATTTGCACGACAATTTAATAGCTATATTAGTGACATACCTGTATTGTGACATAACTGTAATAAATAACCGTGTGGTTTATATAAATAAAACAAAAGTCGGATGCTTTCTCTTTACGAACAACTGTCTACCTCATCAATGTCTTCACTTCACTATACGTTTGGTGGATGGGAACAAGGGGATCGGAAGGGTTGAAATATGGCGCGTCTTGAATGAAAACAACTTGTTCAAATATTGTTCAAATTCTTTGAATAAAAGATGACAACTTTTCAGTGAGCATTTTTTTGCAAAGCTCTTGGGCCTTGCGAAGTATTTTTTCTTTGTTCACCATGGATATGACATCGAGCATTGTTGTTGACGATGTGGGCGAGTTGGCCAGCATTTTGATCGATGGAAGCGATCATTTTGGCGTTTCCACAGTGTTGTTTGATTCCCACGAGGAGTTGATATGGGTGGGAAACGAAGGAGTAGGTGGTAATCATTGTGTACTTTATTGTGTACTTGTATGTGCGTACGAATACGGAATTTGGGCCAGGTTGTCCATGTTTCTGTCGCCGATGTTTGGTTTGTTGATGTTGGAACTAGATAAATCATTAGATTTATAATCTAAGTTCAATCACATTGCTTCAATGTCTAATGTGACTTCATTACCTCATGTTACCTCAAGACCACTATTTAACAGTTTACGACTTTGTTACACGAACATTACTTTATTTCCTCATGTTACATCACGACCATATTTACCTCCATACACCGATTGTTGCACCAGCATTCATTACTTCATGTTACCTCAAGACCACTATTTAACAGTTTACACCTTTTGTTACACCAACATTACTTTATTACCTCATGTTACATCACGACCATATTTACCTCCATACACCGATTGTTGCACCAGCATTCATTACTTCATGTTACCTCAAGACCACTATTTAACAGTTTACACCTTTTGTTACACCAACATTACTTTATTACCTCATGTTACATCACGACCATATTTACCTCCATACACCTATTGTTGCACCAGCATTCATTACTTCATGTTACCTTACAACGTACCATATATTACCTGGAAACACCTCATGTTATATTGATTAAAACTACTTCAATACCTTGTGTAGTCTCATGACCACATATTGCCTGTATACACCTCATGTTACACCAACATTAACTTCATTGTACTTCATGTTGCTTCTATATTTTACATCAACCTCAATATATTTCAATTTTACATGTTCCTTCAGGACCACATATTTACAACTTTGATAACATGAACATTATTTCAATACGTCGTTTTACTTCATAAACTGTCACTCGAGAATAGATTTGTGTTAAATAAGAAAATAAGTAATCTTTTCATTGTTAGTTATCTTCTATTTGCACTTTTTTTGCTCACTAAGTTTTAGATGAACTTGTGATGCTATATATCCGTATGAAAATTTGTTTTGTCATGTCTTATTATAATTATGTGTGCAATGGGAAGTTTATTACCAATTTACATTGAATAATCTGCTGTAGGGTCATATTGCTTCATACTTTGGATCAGAGATGCAGAAATACACATCATTTCAATCTCACGAAAACGAAGTACGATATTTGTTAACAAATGATGAAGGAGTTTTGTCACTTACTCATAATGAGATACGATTCACAAAAAGACATGGAATAAAATTATTTAGCCTAAGGTATTGTGCAGACTGTTTATTGGAACAACACATTCAGTCATTTAATGATCTGCTTGCATTTGAGGATGAACAATGTACAAAATGATTTAGTTTAAAATAATATTGATGCTATTTATTAGAACAGCATCTGCAGTCTTTCAATGATCTTGTTTGCTATGGAGTTCAAACATTGAATGAAATTATTTAGTTTGAAATATTTTGGCACTATTTACCAGAACAACACCAACAGTCTTCAAACGTTTGCATGCATTTGTCGCAAATTCTCATATCTTAAATTGTGAAAGTTAGTTCCTAATCACGGGGGGGACACCGTCTTAAAAAACTGGGGGTGTTCTGGATTCTGGCACTGACTTCTTGTAGTGTTTTTATTTGATATAAAAGCCTGCACCGACTCTTTTTGCCCGCCATTTTTTGGGCTTAAGAACAATTATCGTCTACATGTCATTGACTTTTTTATCTACCCAGTAACTCAAATATGACGGATATGCAGTGTATGCTTCAGCAAGATGACTCAACAATACTTGTAAGAAAAGCCTGCACCGACTCTTTTTGCCCGCCATTTTATGCGCTTAAGCACAATTATCGTCTACATGACATTGACTTTTTTATCTACGCAGTGGTTCAAATATGACGGATATGCAGTGTATGCTTCAGAAAGACGACTCAACAATATTATAAGAAAAGCCTGCACCGACTCTTTTTGCCCGCCGTTTTTTGCGCTTAAGAACAATTATCGTCTACATGACATTGACTTTTTTATCTACGCAGTGGTTCAAATATGACGGATATGCAGTGTATGCTTCAGAAAGACGACTCAACAGTACTTATAGCTGGACATCAGAATGAGATATTCGAATTGGATCTCCATCGTCACAAGATTGTAAAAGAAGTATGAAAGCCTAACTTGCTTTGTTTTCGTCTTTTTCTCTGTTTCATCTAATGCATTATAAAATAACGTGATAAAACGCGTGCGCAGGTTGGCCTCTAGCTGAATGGATTTGTAGTAATCTGCGCAAACCGATCTGAGCTAAATCCATTAAATTTATCAAAGAGAATCAGCAAATCAACCATGAATACATGTTAGAGGAAAATGAAAACATTTGTTTTAATTTTATCTGTTTCGCATTATTAATATTTTATAAAAGAAATGTAAGATGTTTTTTGTATTTACACTGGCTTATGTAAACCTTGGAGATGTTTGTCAGAACTCTCGAGCATGCGCAAATCCTGACCATGCATTGATCCGCTTTCATGTTCTCCCAAAGCTCTCCACGGTTTTCATGAGCCTCTCGAAACATCGTTTATTTGACTTGTTGTTTTTCGAGATCAGGGATTGGTTGTGGCGTCCAATTACCAATGGGCAGCACAATCACTTCCTTGTTGCCATGGAGACGTAAGTAGCGCATCGACGTAGCCAACCCTAAAGTTCGGTCGTGCTATCGAAATAAAATGGTTTTTCCCTGAAAGGACGCCCCTCGAAGGAAACCCTTTTCGAAAGTATTCGCCATTTTTATAGAACTTTACTACATTTATACTTTTATCCAAATAAACATTCTGTACATTCATGTACACTTAACTACTGCACCTATACGTACCTTTAAGCACATTGAAAAATACCGTGACAACTGGAGTTGAAGATGCTTGAAAATGCAACTTGAAACTAAGCGTCCTCCAAGACTAAACGCCTCCCGAAAGTAGCCGTCTTTTGAGGCCTCTAATATAGAAGATAGCTGCTTTCGAGAATCGACGGTGTTTCGGTTTTCACTATTAAATACATATGTATGTGCATAATGCTAATGATCTGAATGTATTTCTTTCCGTAGCTTTGCACTTTCCAAGACAAATTAAGGATTGATCACGAATACTTAGCTCAACGTAATGTTTTTATCAAACACAATCATTTTCTATTGCCATTTTAGTATTTGGTTGAACCTGGAACGTGTATCATGAAAGTTTCATCAAGATATCTTTGCTGTGGCGACACCAGTGGAAAGGTTCTTGTTTATTTCATTGATATTTTTTAATGCTTACCGAATGAAAAGCAAGACCCCTGAACACGGGCGGTAATTGCACGTTGACTGCATGGGGCCATTAAAATGAATAGGCTACTTCCCGCCAAAATTTGTAGCCAGCACTTTAACTAGTCCCAGTCTTTCCACGCACGGCCCAAAGAAAGTTCATTTACGACGATAAGCTAGAATACAGCACACGCTTGTCTGTGGGTAGAATTTGGCTTCATGCAAACACAGGCATGTTTTCCTCCAGTTATGTATTTAATTCATGGTGGGGAGACAAAATTCATATATTTAACCATGCCAGGCTGATTTCCTTCAAAAGTTGCCTGATTGTTTTCAAAAGAAATAAGCCAGGCATAGCACAATGTATGAATGTTCCACCACCCCCCACAATTAACATACGATGGACACCTATCGGCCATTTAGATCTAGACTAAATTGTGTACGCTGTACTTGTTTTAAAATGTTTTGCAACTTTGTCGATTTTTTCATGAATACGATGTCATGGCTAAGATTGTGATTCAGAATCAATCACTGTGTATTTGGAGTTACCTAGCGATGCCGGTCGTTTTCTATTGGTTTTTGACTTGAAGTTTATTGATGAGTGCCGGTTTTTGATTTGTAGCTGGTCGTTTTCTATTGGTTTTTGAGTTGAAGTTTATTGATGAGTGCTGGTTTTTGATTTGTATTTATAGATTCGGTTAAGGGATCCGAAAAGTTTGAATTGTGAGCACGTTTTCTCTGCTCATTCAGGAGCGTTGTCCGATTTCGATGTCTTGGGCAATACATTGATCACATGCGGTTTTTCGTCAAGGTACTGAATATGTTATTTCGGTCCCCCACCTCTAAAACCGAGTACGTCTCTCTTCTCCCCTCTGCCTCTCTCCAGTTCCTTTACTCCCTTCTTCACCTCCTTGTTCTCCTTTCACTGAGAGTGTGCCCTCTTTCCTTCTTCACTCTTTGCTCTATTCCTGATTCCTTTTTTCTCCGATTTTTCCTTCTGCTTAAATTGTTTCTCTATTCTTTCTCACTTTGTCCTTCATTTCTGTTCTTCCTTTTCTTTTGTCCTATCACTGAGCATGTCTCTCTATCTTCTTCCTGAATCCTTTGCCTCTATTCCTTCTCTTTTCACCAGTTACTCCACCTTGCTTTGTATGGCACAATTTTAAACTGCTCTGCTTGCCCTTCAACTTTCTTATGCATTTCTATAATCTTTTAGGCATCATTTGGCAGTTGACTGCTTTCTAATGATGTACGACATAAGAATGCTACGAAGCCTGCCTCCCATACAGGTTTCTAGCCTACAATAGATTTACGTAGTTATTTTCAATGCTATTTATGTTTTACCCAAGTGTTCATGTAAAGTGTTCATGTATTAACTATGTTTTCTATAGACTCCGATGTTAGAGCCATTTATGCTCAAATTCTCCAGCACCATGTCATCAAGAGTGCAAGTTGTCTCACAAGTACGTAACTATGCACCTTAAGACGTTCGAAAGTTGTCTCACAAGTACGTAACTATGCACCTTAAGACGTTCGAAAGTTGTCTCACAAGTACGTAACTATGCAACTTAAGACGTTCGAAAGTTGTCTCACAAGTACGTAACTATGCACCTTAAGACGTTCGAAAGTTGTCTCACAAGTACGTAACTATGCATCTTAAGACGTTCGAAAATTGTCTCACAAGTACGTAACTATGCACCTTAAGACTTTCGAAAGCTGTCTCACAAGTACGTAACTATGCACCTTAAGACTTTCGAAAGTTGTCTCACAAGTACGTAACTATGCACCTTAAGACGTTCGAAAATTGTCTCACAAGTACGTAACTATGCACCTTAAGACGTTCGAAAGTTGTCTCACAAGTACGTAACTATGCAACTTAAGACGTTCGAAAGTTGTCTCACAAGTACGTAACTATGCAACTTAAGACGTTCGAAAGTTGTCTCACAAGTACGTAACTATGCAACTTAAGACGTTCGAAAGTTGTCTCACAAGTACGTAACTATGCAACTTAAGACGTTCGAAAGTTGTCTCACAAGTACGTAACTATGCACCTTAAGACGTTCGAAAGTTGTCTCACAAGTACGTAACTATGCACCTTAAGACGTTCGAAAGTTGTCTCACAAGTACGTAACTATGCACCTTAAGACGTTCGAAAATTGTCTCACAAGTACGTAACTATGCATCTTAAGACGTTCGAAAGTTGTCTCACAAGTACGTAACTATGCATCTTAAGACGTTCGAAAGTTGTCTCACAAGTACGTAACTATGCAACTTAAGACGTTCGAAAGTTGTCTCACAAGTACGTAACTATGCACCTTAAGACTTTCGAAAGTTGTCTCACAAGTACGTAACTATGCATCTTAAGACTTTCGAAAGTTGTCTCACAAGTACGTAACTATGCACCTTAAGACGTTCGAAAATTGTCTCACAAGTACGTAACTATGCAACTTAAGACGTTCGAAAGTTGTCTCACAAGTACGTAACTATGCACCTTAAGACGTTCGAAAGTTGTCTCACAAGTACGTAACTATGCACCTTAAGACGTTCGAAAGTTGTCTCACAAGTACGTAACTATGCAACTTAAGACGTTCGAAAATTGTCTCACAAGTACGTAACTATGCACCTTAAGACGTTCGAAAGTTGTCTCACAAGTACGTAACTATGCACCTTAAGACTTTCGAAAGCTGTCTCACAAGTACGTAACTATGCACCTTAAGACTTTCGAAAGTTGTCTCACAAGTACGTAACTATGCACCTTAAGACGTTCGAAAATTGTCTCACAAGTACGTAACTATGCACCTTAAGACGTTCGAAAGTTGTCTCACAAGTACGTAACTATGCAACTTAAGACGTTCGAAAGTTGTCTCACAAGTACGTAACTATGCAACTTAAGACGTTCGAAAGTTGTCTCACAAGTACGTAACTATGCAACTTAAGACGTTCGAAAGTTGTCTCACAAGTACGTAACTATGCAACTTAAGACGTTCGAAAGTTGTCTCACAAGTACGTAACTATGCACCTTAAGACGTTCGAAAGTTGTCTCACAAGTACGTAACTATGCATCTTAAGACTTTCGAAAGTTGTCTCACAAGTACGTAACTATGCAACTTAAGACGTTCGAAAGTTGTCTCACAAGTACGTAACTATGCAACTTAAGACGTTCGAAAGTTGTCTCACAAGTACGTAACTATGCACCTTAAGACGTTCGAAAGTTGTCTCACAAGTACGTAACTATGCATCTTAAGACTTTCGAAAGTTGTCTCACAAGTACGTAACTGTGCAACTTAAGACGTTCGAAAGTTGTCTCACAAGTACGTAACTATGCAACTTAAGACGTTCGAAAGTTGTCTCACAAGTACGTAACTATGCATCTTAAGACGTTCGAAAGTTGTCTCACAAGTACGTAACTATGCAACTTAAGACGTTCGAAAGTTGTCTCACAAGTACGTAACTATGCACCTTAAGACGTTCGAAAGTTGTCTCACAAGTACGTAACTATGCATCTTAAGACTTTCGAAAGTTGTCTCACAAGTACGTAACTATGCAACTTAAGACGTTCGAAAGTTGTCTCACAAGTACGTAACTATGCAACTTAAGACGTTCGAAAGTTGTCTCACAAGTACGTAACTATGCACCTTAAGACGTTCGAAAGTTGTCTCACAAGTACGTAACTATGCACCTTAAGACGTTCGAAAGTTGTCTCACAAGTACGTAACTATGCAACTTAAGACGTTCGAAAATTGTCTCACAAGTACGTAACTATGCACCTTAAGACTTTCGAAAGTTGTCTCACAAGTACGTAACTATGCACCTTAAGACGTTCGAAAATTGTCTCACAAGTACGTAACTATGCACCTTAAGACGTTCGAAAATTGTCTCACAAGTACGTAACTATGCATCTTAAGACTTTCGAAAGTTGTCTCACAAGTACGTAACTATGCACCTTAAGACGTTCGAAAGTTGTCTCACAAGTACGTAACTATGCACCTTAAGACGTTCGAAAGTTGTCTCACAAGTACGTAACTATGCACCTTAAGACGTTCGAAAATTGTCTCACAAGTACGTAACTATGCATCTTAAGACTTTCGAAAGTTGTCTCACAAGTACGTAACTATGCATCTTAAGACGTTCGAAAGTTGTCTCACAAGTACGTAACTATGCAACTTAAGACGTTCGAAAGTTGTCTCACAAGTACGTAACTATGCACCTTAAGACTTTCGAAAGTTGTCTCACAAGTACGTAACTATGCACCTTAAGACGTTCGAAAATTGTCTCACAAGTACGTAACTATGCAACTTAAGACGTTCGAAAGTTGTCTCACAAGTACGTAACTATGCACCTTAAGACGTTCGAAAGTTGTCTCACAAGTACGTAACTATGCACCTTAAGACGTTCGAAAGTTGTCTCACAAGTACGTAACTATGCAACTTAAGACGTTCGAAAATTGTCTCACAAGTACGTAACTATGCACCTTAAGACGTTCGAAAGTTGTCTCACAAGTACGTAACTATGCATCTTAAGACTTTCGAAAGTTGTCTCACAAGTACGTAACTATGCACCTTAAGACGTTCGAAAATTGTCTCACAAGTACGTAACTATGCAACTTAAGACGTTCGAAAGTTGTCTCACAAGTACGTAACTATACATCTTAAGACTTTCGAAAGTTGTCTCACAAGTACGTAACTATGCAACTTAAGACGTTCGAAAGTTGTCTCACAAGTACGTAACTATGCACCTTAAGACGTTCGAAAGTTGTCTCACAAGTACGTAACTATGCAACTTAAGACGTTCGAAAGTTGTCTCACAAGTACGTAACTATGCAACTTAAGACGTTCGAAAGTTGTCTCACAAGTACGTAACTATGCATCTTAAGACGTTCGAAAGTTGTCTCACAAGTACGTAACTATGCAACTTAAGACGTTCGAAAGTTGTCTCACAAGTACGTAACTATGCAACTTAAGACGTTCGAAAGTTGTCTCACAAGTACGTAACTATGCACCTTAAGACGTTCGAAAGTTGTCTCACAAGTACGTAACTATGCAACTTAAGACGTTCGAAAGTTGTCTCACAAGTACGTAACTATGCAACTTAAGACGTTCGAAAGTTGTCTCACAAGTACGTAACTATGCACCTTAAGACGTTCGAAAGTTGTCTCACAAGTACGTAACTATGCATCTTAAGACTTTCGAAAATTGTCTCACAAGTACGTAACTATGCATCTTAAGACTTTCGAAAGTTGTCTCACAAGTACGTAACTATGCAACTTAAGACGTTCGAAAGTTGTCTCACAAGTACGTAACTATGCACCTTAAGACGTTCGAAAGTTGTCTCACAAGTACGTAACTATGCATCTTAAGACTTTCGAAAGTTGTCTCACAAGTACGTAACTATGCAACTTAAGACGTTCGAAAGTTGTCTCACAAGTACGTAACTATGCAACTTAAGACGTTCGAAAGTTGTCTCACAAGTACGTAACTATGCACCTTAAGACGTTCGAAAGTTGTCTCACAAGTACGTAACTATGCATCTTAAGACTTTCGAAAGTTGTCTCACAAGTACGTAACTATGCAACTTAAGACGTTCGAAAGTTGTCTCACAAGTACGTAACTATGCAACTTAAGACGTTCGAAAGTTGTCTCACAAGTACGTAACTATGCAACTTAAGACGTTCGAAAGTTGTCTCACAAGTACGTAACTATGCACCTTAAGACGTTCGAAAGTTGTCTCACAAGTACGTAACTATGCAACTTAAGACTTTCGAAAGTTGTCTCACAAGTACGTAACTATGCACCTTAAGACGTTCGAAAGTTGTCTCACAAGTACGTAACTATGCACCTTAAGACGTTCGAAAGTTGTCTCACAAGTACGTAACTATGCAACTTAAGACGTTCGAAAGTTGTCTCACAAGTACGTAACTATGCACCTTAAGACGTTCGAAAGTTGTTTCACAAGTACGTAACTATGCAACTTAAGACGTTTGATTTTATTCAAACTGTTGTGCCTCTTTCGTGGAATGGATTGATTCAACTCAATACTTTGCACGACTCAAATCCTCGCAGTGTTTTCTTTTAATGCTTTCCTTGTTAGTATAACGATTGGACAGAATTCGAAACTCCTGTTCTTTATATATAGTTGATTCTATTTTGCTAATTCATTGGGCTGCTGATTGGTCATTGGGCCCAATTAAGAACCCTGGTCTACATGTATAATTGATTCTATTGTCTCTGATTCGATGTAATTTATGTGAAATGTTATAATGAACAGTTAGGTGTCGCAATGAATTTTCATATCGAGTAGGTTTGCCATTCGTGTAATCTTATCGGATCGAATCGTAATTCACAAAATGTTAAAAACTGGTGGATTTATAAGGGGAGGTGCACAGATGGGCTTACCCTGTAGGCGAGGGTAAAAAGGGTACAAAGAGGGTGCATATTACAAAAAGATATTAAAATCCATCCTACATTTAGTGATGAAATTAATTCCTTTATTGACTATATCATTATAGTTTATTAACTGTGAATGTAGTTATTTTGATTAAAAGGCATTAAAGGATAGGTTAATAAATAATTGCCTTCTAATCACCGAACTTTAGCTGCTCACTTAGCCCAGCAGCACCCTCCTAAAGAATCCTCGATGGATCCACCATTCTTTACATGTAAATCTTTATGTTGAAGTAAAAGGTCGTCTCGATGTAATTAGCCGAGTTTCAATTTTCATTTCAAGTATTGTCGTCCGTTGTTTAGAGCGGTCAGTTTCAGTTTCTTGACATCGACGGCTCCATGACAGCAAGATCCATGTACATTTATCATGTTAACACGCAAGGAGGACTCTTGACTGGATTTGATATATCACCCAACGGTCAAGCTTCCATATTCGGGGACTCTTCAGGTACACTTGAAAGTCCTATATTCACACTTTCATTCTCAGTTGTCGGCATGTACCGCTGTCGGCACGTACCGCTGTCGCCGTAATTTTGAACTGTTACCACTTAAATTGCTCCAGTCGGCGAAACGTTTTATTTTCGATATTAGTGTGATTTCTTTCTGATGTAATGGTGGGCAAATTTTAATTTCGTGAAATTGTGAAATTTTCATGGTGGTTGCTCAAATGCTCTTTTCAATGGACCTTGTCTCTTGTCAGAAAAGTCTGGAACGACTTACTTTTTTGAATCGTTAATACAAAATATTTATACCAACTACCTTGGATGATGTCAGTAGTCAGTATTTGGCTTAATCCTGACTTCATGCTACAACGAACAAGGTCCATTGAAAGGCAACTTTAAACTGCCATCCACAACCAGAGAACGATTTGACCAAATTGAAAAATTGTTTCGCCAACACGTAAGAAATCGCTCCTAGTTTTAATAACGCTAGTAAAAGTTCTTGCCAGCAGGGGTACTTTAAGGCCATTGTGTTTTGGGTGTAAACTACGTTTTCTGACTATTTCAGCCTTTATAACTGCCAGATGTTGCTGTTTAGTTTCCTTATGTATTCATAAATTTGTTGTCTGTAAACAGAAATCTTATGCCTACATTATGGTAGGCAAATACTTCGAACCTGACATTACTTCTTAACTTGACTCTGAACATAAATCCCGCTAAGGTTGTCGAAACATCAGTCAACATCAACAATAACAGTCCTTCTCAGTACTCTACTAACCTGGACGATCTACGTCCACAAACATTTAACGATTAATGATCCTCCAGAGATCAAACCATTTGTTTTAAATGAAGTGTCTGACGCAAATGTTCAGCAATTTTCTTCTCACAGGTGTTGTTCATCTCTGGGTTGACTGCGGGATGGAACACTTGGCCTTCAACATATATTCACGTCCGACAAGTTTTGCTGATGAGGTAGGTATATATTGTATCCAGTCCACATTGTTTGAAAACTATTTCTATAGTTAATGGGACTCATATTTCTTATTGTCTAAAATAAAAGATCTTGTAGTGAACTTTGTGTTCGAATGCTTATTTCTTGTGCTATTGAAGCTTTTGTATGATATAAATCGGAAAATTTGCGGTCAGTCGTTTTCTAATTTACTTATCTTAAAATCATGCGAATTTTCGTTGTTATGCAATGAACGTCTTTGTGTTTTACTTTAAAGTTTTGGTTGCTATGCAACAAACCGCCTTGTGTTTTATCTCAAAGTTTTGATTGTTATTGAAGTTAATGATATAAATCAAATTTGTTTAACGTCAGCGACAATAAATGAAAGTAAAGAATGTGTGTAAAACATGAAACGATCAAGAACAAATTATCTGACAAACATACCACAAAAGCTTCAAGAAATGCAAACTTAAATGTTGAGTATATTAAGTTCGAGGTTCTTTACATAAGACAATCTAAAACTTATGCGCCATAGCAACTTTAACGACAAAATCTTTTTCTCATCTTATGGAAAGCGTCAAATAAGAATTTGTTCACGTGCGGTTTTCGTTTCCAGTTTCCTTGCTTTGACAAATTGTGCTTTTAGACCGTCTGTCGACGATTCTGTCTCTTGAAAGGGATGTCGAGAAAAATGTTTTGTTGTTTGTAAAAGTATTGAATAAGTTATGCCTGAAAACAAAAACTTTTCTTTGAAAACGTACTTGGTACTAAGACCACGTTCAGTTACATTTCAATTTCTCTATTTTCAGATAAAAACAAAAACTTTTCTTGGAAAACTTACTTGGCATTATTACTACGTTTATCACTTACATATCAGTTACTCTATTTTCAGATACCTCATTCTCATCCATTTGACATCGATGACTACACCATTCCATATTCATCTTTTCCTTTGCCACACTGCAGGTGATGTTTTTGATGTGTGACAAAAGCTTATAATCACGTCCATCGTTTTTACCCATCTCACGATATAGTGTCCTTGAATGTCCTCGAATGTCCTCGAATGTCCTCGAATGTCCTTGAATGTCCTCGAATGTCCTTGAATGTCCTCGAATGTCCTTGAATGTCCTCGAATGTCCTTGAATGTCCTCGAATGTCCTTGAATGTCCTCGAATGTCCTTGAATGTCCTCGAATGTCCTTGAATGTCCTTAATTCCGAATTGAAGACATTGAAAGTCCTTGAATTTATAAGATGGGCTTGAAAGTCCTTGAGTTCTAATTTTTCGATCAAATTGTTTAAAACATGTCAGTTAGCGCTTCTCTCTTTCCTTTTTCTGATGTTGAGGTGAAATTGTAATCTTGATGTCGAAAAGTTGAATTAATATGGCAGCTTTTACTTCAACGGACGACTCAGTGTTTTTTTCTGGATTGTAGATTCATTAGAAGAAGTAGTTTTGTATTTTTTTTTTTTGCAAAAAGTCTTTGAATTTCATTGCCCCCTATATTGTACCTTGAGAAAATTGAGGTAATTGATTGTCGTTTGCCATATTTGGAATTGTTCGTGGCATGTGTGAACTTTTTATTTTGATTTTCAAAGATTTGGGGATGATTTTTATTTTTTAAATGACGTATAATCGACAGTGGTGTGCACTGCTAAATTTTCTTAACTCCCCAAATTCATGCTGTTATCCTTGCAGTGAAGCTTTTTATCCTTGCAGTGAACCTTTGTTATCCTTGCAGTGAACCTTTGTTATCCTTGCAGTGAACCTTTGTTATCTGATTGGCCAAAGAATTTACTAAAACGAAGGGACAGGTGAGGATTGGCGAGGATGTTCTTAGTGTAAATACGAAGAAACAAAATGGGTAAAACCTCGTAAAAATGAGAACGTTTTAAGTTTGAGATGACGATCATAACAAATGCACAATGCAAACTTTTTCTTCGTTGCATTTGTAACGTCGACAAACATTTAAATTCACGTGTTTTTAATGTACGTAGTCACGTGTTTCATTTGTGATGTCACGTGTTTCATGTACGTAGTCTCGTGTTTTATCCACATTCTTACGTTTTTTATATACGTATTCACCTATTCAAGTACGCAGTCAAGTGCTTCCTACAAATAGTCACGTGTTTCGTACATATAGTCACGTGTTTTATGTACGTACACATTTCATATAATTATTCTTAAGTAGATTTTTCATGTTTTCAGGCGAACTCCCCCAATAGATCCTGAAATATTGCGGACAATGGTTGTGAAGGGCTTTATTGGGCAAGCTCCCAATCCTGGAAACCGTCTTCGTAATCAGGTAGGCCGTGAACTTTCCAAGAAAAGCATGTTGGCAACGAAGCCGTTTTTGCTTCTGACTATCAAAGTGGTGCTGTCCAAGCCGTGCATTTTTTTGTTTTACTTTTCCTCGTTGTCAAACAGCCTTTCAGTTCTTTTTTTCTTATGTGTGACTGAAGGTTCCCTACAAATGGCGGGCGAGTTCAAAGTCAAAACGCGAAGTACCCGAGTCGCCTATGAACAGAGGTAAAAATAATGAAAATCCAACGTGTCGAAAGCTCGATTCTGCCGGATCTAGCAAAACTCTTTCTCCGGTTTCTTTCATTTGTAAAAATCGTGTACTCCAGAGATGTTAATGACAATTTATTTTGTACTTGCACTTTTAGTTATTGATAATTTATTTTTTAGAACAAAATCCTTTCTCTACTTTGGTGCCAAAAATTTACCGTCGTGTGGAAATGCGATACTCCAAGCTAGGTACAAATGACATGAATTTGTTTTTGAGACTTTTGCAGTGGCGTAGTCAGCTCAGTGATTGAGGGGAATTTTCACATATTGATTTTTCGCCCCATTAAGTTCTTCTGAAATCAATTGTTTTCTATCGATTATAACATGCGTATATTCTCTCAATCATCGGTGCTAGCTATGCCACTAGCAATTTCTTGTTAATGGAATGTTTTAATTTTCTCTGTAGGTATCGATGATTTTAATTTTCAACATTACAACAAAACGTCGTTCGCTGGTCTGGAGATTCATATTCCAAACGCTTATTGTAACGCCATGTTACAGGTTTGTTGAAGTACACATATGTATACCATTGTACCATGTGCATACCATGCACATAAATATGTGTGTGCCGTTGATCAAAATATATAACTGGAAGGCTACCTTAAGATAAACATGTCTTTTCTTGCATGAAGTCACAAATTTTACCTTATTGTCGTAATTGAACTTTTGGGTCGTGCGTTAAAAGATTGCGACTAGTTCAATTGTTGGCTTCAATTTTGGCGGGAAGTAGCGTTCCAGTTATGTTTAGTTCAATGGCAGGGGCTCATCTCAAAACTAAATTATACATCCAGTGCCATTTTTTATGCGCTTTTTCGTACTCATCATAATGACGTATGTACGATGAAGTGTATTACATTACATTACTTGACGTTATTGTAAAGTGAAGCTTCACCATTTGTTGTGTTCTGGAAGACTCAGCTTTGACACAACAGTCTTTAGGATGACTTTATAACTATTGCATGAAAGCTTACGTTGTTCTGCATTTTAGGCCTTTTTGTAGACTTCATAACTATTGCATAACTGCTTATGTTGTTCTTTGTTTTTAATCCTTGAGGCTTTAGGACGAACTCATAACTATCGCACGAAAGCTTATGTTGTTCCGTGTTTTAGACCATTTCGCTTTAATAAGTAGACCTCAGATAGGGTCGCTTTATTTGCCAGCTACACAAAAATGTCTGCTATGAACAGGAAAACGTTTGTTTTAGATCTTCTACTTTCTGGAACCACTGAAAGTTTTCCTACAAAACCATGTTTGTAAAAAAGAGTTTTGTTTGGCTTGTGAGTTGGGATTTCTCTTTGATATGCTGGATCAGTCATCGGGAGAGGTGTGCCAGGTAAGTTTAGCCTCCTTTTGAAGCGTTTAATAACCGGAAGTAGGTTTTACCCATTGAACTAAATATGTAACTGGAATGCTAGTAGGTGACAACTCCTGTACTTGCACGAAGCCAAATTTTACCTATAGACTGGCGTGTTGTGAGGTTAGGTGCCATGTTTAAGCTTACTGTTGTGATATTATACTTCGGCCGTGCGTGGAAGGATCGGCAATACTTGAAGTGTTGGATTCATATCTTAGCAAAAATTAGCCATTCAATCACTCTTACAAAAATCCATATGAGATATTTTGTTCACCAATCCTAATACGAGTAGTAATTCGCGAAGCATCTTGATCTTGTTTTTCTAAAACCAAAGCAGTCATCAAGTAATAAGTAAAATCCTTTCACTCCTCCTCCTTGCAAATGAGACAAGTCTTTTCAAAAGCGAAGAGCCTTATGCTACAAAACCTGGTCTTGTGACCGGTCTAGCGGAGTTAAGGATGCCTAGTCCAATGGTTTTATTTCATTTTATCACTCAAGCGATTTTTTTCTCTCGTAAGCTCTAAAATAGTGAATGACTTATTGCAAATCATAAATTTGGCTTGTTTTAGGCAAGTAACTTCTTGCGAGCCTTCCGAACGCTACGTGAAGCGTCCGCATTGGGTTTGCTTTTACCCGATACTGACGAATACCAAGTAAAAGTGAACTACTCTCATCTTATTCAAAGTTGGCAAAGATTCGTCTTGCAACAACTTCTTCGGGTATGTAATGTTTGTTAATGTCGTTTGGTTGAATGAGTCAACTTGAATGCTATAATTTTTTTGTGCCTGTAGTTACTTTGTTCTACAGTCTCTCTGGACTCAAATGACGGCTGCGGCCAACGGTCGGACAATTAGCGTTCGAAAATGCGTATTTTCACCTTCCGGGTCATTTTGAAAGGTCATATTTCGTCACGTTTCCAGGTCTTCCACGGTAGTTATAAGTCGGTTTTCTTTCAATGTTCTTTTGGAATGTTGAACGTCCATTTTTGTACAGAAAAACTGTCTTTGCTCTGGGTAAGCTTGGAAGGAAGGTTCAATTCTGTTTTCATAAAGTGTTCTGACTCGATTGTCTTGCTCATCCATCAACACTTTGATTTTTATTTGTGTGTTTGTCAATTCTGTCATATGAGGATTCCCCCAAAAACTAAAATAAGACGATGTGTGGTGATGTCATAAGCGCTTTGAACGTCAGAATCAGTAGTTTCAAAAATGTAGATTTTCGCGTTAATGGTGCATTAGTGACCGATCAAAAACCGACTTTGTCCGAGCCATCTTGACCGAACACATTTCGAGCCTGAGCCCGCAAATTATTGTTTAATAAGTAACCCAACTCAACGACCTAGAACCCAATCTACTAGATATCTGACTCCGCCAATATTTCATAGTAATGAGTAAAGCTAGCCGCCATCTTGAAAGGTGGCAAAACTGACGGTATTTACGAGTAATATCTGCTTTTCCTGATAAATATAGAGTCACAAAGTTGACAGTCTAGATTTAATTCTTGAAACATTTGATAAGATGGGTTTTTTAAACTTTTTTTTAGCTTTCTTTTCACTTTGAGTTTTGCTCTTTGCCACCTTTCAAGATGGCGTCCTTGACTCACCTTGATACGGTAGTTAGACATCTAGAGGACTGGGTTCTAAATCATTGAATCCAACTAGTTTGGAAGCACAAGGATCATTGCTCTCTTTCTTTATTTCAGCGAAGAAATTTTGATCCATTTTCTTAATCAAGAGTTATCACTATCGGAAGAATTGTGAAAATAATTTCACATAATTTAGATAATTTTAAACAATTTTTCCTTAGGAGGAACTCGAAGAAAGCAAAGAAAAGGGGGAAACCGAAAAGTAATCAGCGTAATTTATATTAATTATTCATTATAATTAACATAATTAACTAGTGTAATAAATTAGTGTCATTACTTTCATTTACAGTTAAATATCCTTGCATGTTAATTGCTCTGTACTTTCTATTTGCGTGCGATTTTTTTCCAACGAAAATAGACGTTTAGCCTCTTTAATCATTATTCTTTTTATGGTCCTAGGATATCTGTAATAGAATCTTTGTTTGGATGTCAAGTGCAAAGGACAAGTCAATGCAGTCAGTGTGGAAGGCAAACGGCTAGGGATGACGTCACTCTGTCAACAGCTCTTTTGTATCCTGATAACAGAGATAATCGTATGTTAGATGGGAATTAATCCAATCTATGAAGCGACAGCTTGCCGACATAAAATCCCCGTAAAATCTTAGTCGGCGGTTTTGTTTTCTTTACGAACGATGGTGGTTCGTCTCATTAATCATCAATGAAATCAATCGATAATGAATAAGTTTCAGTCATGTGGGCAGTTGATTGTTTTCACACTGTGATAATTTGAATGAATTGAAGCAAGCCTAAACCAGCAAGAGTTAGTCTTAATCATGGTCCACACAATATTTTTAGTTTCAGTTTACATCCCGTTGGGGTCAATGTGCGGACTGCTTAATCACCTCTTAGATTATCGTAATCGCCGATAAGATATCTTGGATTTACTTTGAGATTTCTGTTCACACTGTAAAATGGATACATTATGTTTAGGTGATGTTAGTTTTGTCAATGTTCTAAAGTCAAGTCTCCTGGGTATTCAATCCAGTCCTGCTTGGTGTGAAAGTTGCGAGAAATATCAACTGACGGTAAATTATTTACATTTTATAATTAGTGACTTCCTAATCTGGATTTTTCTCATTGCATGAATCAGACGATAACAATGAACATAAGCCATTCGGTCTTTAGATTTGTCATTTCTATAGCGTTTTGTATTTATTGTATTTTGAACCGGTCGTAGAACCTGATCGTATGTATCGGTAAACGACTTATCATTACTGAAAATTTCATGTTTGTGTTCATGTCTAAGGATGTGCATTTTGTGTCAAAATTGTTATCAAGATGGTGTGTTATAAAGCATGAATTTATGGAGTTCCATGTTGATTTTCCTCATGTGTTTGCAATTTCGTAATTAAACGCTCACTTGTATTCCGAACTCCAACGACAATCTACCATTACGTACACGCTGTTTCTCCCATGTATCCTTATATATCCCTGATGCACCCCTTCTATGTAACATCTCCAGATACATAGCAAGCTACGTCGGCTACCCGACGTGTTAATGATTAACTGTCAAGTCGATATGGAGAAACACAAGAAATTTTGGAACCGTAGTCATACAGATGTACAAAGCGAAAAGGTATAGTTGTGTACCTGCAGGTATCAAGTTGTGTACATATATATCAAAATGTGTTACTTTAGGTTTCAAATTATGTACTTACGTATCAAGTTGTGTACATATGTATCAAAATGTGTTTCTGTAGGTGTCAAATTATGTACTTACGTATCAATTTGTGTACATTTGTATCAAAATGTGTTACTGTAGGTGTCAAATTATGTACTTACGTATCAAGTTGTGTACATATGTATCAAAATATGTTACTGTAGGTGTCAAATTATGTACTTACGTATCAAGTTGTGTACATATATATTAAAATGTGTTACTTTAGGCTTCAAATTATGTACTTACGTATCAAGTTGTGTACATATGTATTAAAATGTGTTACTTTAGGCTTCAAATTATGTACTTACGTATTAAGTTGTGTACATATGTATTAAAATGTGTTACTTTAGGCTTCAAATTATGTACTTAAGTATCAAGTTGTGTACATATGTATTAAAATGTGTTACTGTAGGTGTCAAGTTATGTACTTACGTATCAAGTTGTGTACATATGTATTAAAATGTGTTACTGTAGGTGTCAAATTATGTACTTAAGTATCAAGTTGCACTTTAATTTATTTGTTGAAAATACGCAATAGCAGACGCTTTGATCATATGTAAATATTTTTGTGTTCATGCATTCACTGTAAAAAACAATTGATTTCTGAAGACTTACATTGATCTGACATTTACAAAGCAAAACCAAACTTTTGGGCTCGCTTCGATACTATGTAGCAGTGTAGACATTTATAAAAAAAAGAGGGTTGTTTTTTGATGTGAATTATTTTGCACGTATTTTTTAGAACGTGAGTCAGAAGGGTGCTCTCGGGCAGAGCAATCGATCAACTATTCCGTGTCGTTTCGGGGAAAGTTGCTCTAGGACGGATTGTGGATTTTGGCATCCAAAACATGGCGAGTTTGCGCCTTCTGAACCAGAGTGAGTAACGTTGTATCATCGATTGTCTGTATAGATTGGAAAGATTTTGTTTGTCTTGAGCAATATTGCTGTCGACGTTTGAAGTTTGCAATCGATTTCAACATGCTTTTAAACAACACCGTGGCTATAGAATCTTCTAAAATATCATGAAATGTTGAGCTATCGTGAACGCTTGTGTAGATCAGTTGTAAGTGTGAGCTATCGTGAACGCTTGTGTAGATCAGTTGTAAGTGTACTAGTCAAAGAAACTAAATGCATTTTGCGGGTTCGCATCTTTGAGCAGATATAGCAGTTTTGTATGACATTTTACTGCAAAGAAATCAAGCAACATGTTTCTACTGTACTTAGAACTTTGCCTTGTGTAACATACAAGTTTTTCGTCAAATAATTTTACTGTTTTTGTTTCACAGATCAACCATTTTGGCATCAAAGAAGACTGCGTTCTTACGTGGGTGCCATTTTGCCTAATGCTTAAGCTCGCCGAGGATGGAACATTATCTTGTTATGAAGCGGTAATTTGACGATTTTTTATGAAATTTTGTGCGCATCCGCTCCAACGTTACGGTAAGAATTTTCTTTGCTGATTGTTCAACAATTTTATTCCATAATTATTGTTTAAAATTTGTATTTTATTTATATATTTTGACATTGAATAGGCTTGTGGAGATAATCATGTTTCCCATTATGCCATGTGCATATGTGTGTGTCTTCGGCTTATTGATCTGTTTTTGTTCAATGCTTTAACTTGCTATTTGTTGGAGCTGAGTTCATTTGAAAGAGCTCGATATGAAGTAACTTCTGTACGTTTCTAAACACAACTTTTTTTGAAGGAGTTGGATGATGTGGATATCGAAGATGACTGTACTGTTTATGACCTAAAATCGACTGTTGCTCATGTTAAAGACTACAATTCACCTGGCAATCTTGTCGCCATGATCAATGTTGAAAAATCATATCATAAAACAGATTCGGTATGCAACGACAATAACAGCAACAATAGTAGCCACAAAACCATAACAACAAGAACCACAATAACAACAACAAAACAAAAACAACATCAGCAACAACAACAACAGCAACATCAAAACAACATTAGCAACAGCTAAAACATTTTAAACTACTACTACCACGAGATTAACAACAATAGCTACAAGAACTACAAGAAAGGCAACAGCAAGAACCACAACATCAACAATAACAAAATCACAAACAGCAGCGACAATCATAACAAACAGCAACATAAAAACAACTGGAACAACAACAAAATGCGAGCAACAATAACAAAATTAAAATAGCTGTAGTATTTTATTCAATGTACACTGGAAATTATATTATGAGAAATGTTTTGATTTGATTGAAACTTACGTTTTTGTATTTTAGCAAGAAGAGGAGGGCGGTTGGTATCTTTTTAACGATTTTGCCGTCAGTAATATTTGCAAGGTAACACACACCCTTCATGTGAGCGCAAAAATTGTTTTCCTAGAAATTTCTTACAACAAGATGCAAATATGACTTAATATTTTTCTCTTAGGATGAGGCAGTGGAATTCGATCTTTCATGGAAAATGCCTTGTGTCTTGCAGTTTGTTCGTCGAAATATGAAAACTGACTATGATTTAACTGGTACGTGAAACTTACTTCACTTTTGAAACTTACTTCACTTTTGAAACTTACTTCACTTTTGAAACTTACTTCACTTTTGAAACTTACTTCACTTTTGAAACTTACTTCACTTTTGAAACTTACTTCACTTTGAAACTTACTTCACTTTTGAAACTTACTTCACTTTTGAAACTTACTTCACTTTTGAAACTTACTTCACTTTTGAAACTTACTTCACTTTTGAAACTTACTTCACTTTTGTTATTGTTGTTGTAGTTTTCAACCCATTTGGATTTCTTAATGCTTTTTGTGCACGGAAATCGTAATTTCTAGTGATTTGAATTTTAGGTTGATTGTATTTCACCTTATAAAATAACAGCAATAGGACGCATGTGTTGATCGGTCCATAACTGAGTTTGCATTTGACTGTGCAAACCGATTTGAGCTAAATCAAATCAAACAATGAGGATTTGTAAAATCAATCACGAATACAAGTTAACGGAAAAATTATAACGTTTGTTTGAAATGTATCACTTTCGCATTGTTGTTATTTTATAAAAGAAATAAAAGATGTTTTTCTTGTGAGAACTCTCCAGCAGGTGCAAACCTTCAACTATGAGTACAATAAACATTTTTTTATTCCTGATTATAAAATAAACACAATAAAACGCGTGCGCTGATTGGTCTAGAGCTGTGTTTGCATTAGCCTGTGCGAAACACATCCGAGCTCAACCAATCAAATTAATTGATTGATTGATTGATTAAACTTTATTAAAGAGGGTAACACTGACACAACAAGTGTGAAAACTTGTGGCCCTCAAAATGAAAACAATCAATCAGCCAAAGAGAATTTGCAAATCGATCATGAAAATATTTTAGAGGAAAAATTAAAATGTCTGTCTTTTTCGCATTATTGTTATTTTATAAAGAAATAAAAGATAGCCAGCCAGACGGGCTTATGCGAACCTCGAGACGTTTGTGAGAACTCTCGAGCATGTGCAACCCTCGACCTTCGGTCTCGGGCTTGCACTGCCTTCGAGTTCTCCCAAAGATCTCGGTTTGCATAAGCCTGCAAACACAGTAAACATCTTTTATTCCTAAATGAAGGTTGGCAAGTTTTCTTTGCTTTTGCCCAAAATTGTTCATGACGGGCTCCATTGTTATTTGGTAACTAACAGCGTATCACTGTGTTTTCTTGAATCGGAAAAATTATATTTCTATGCATTTAACAAAATGCATCTGTCAAATACAACGTGTCTGCGCATGTCTCAACGTGGCCTGCTATTTTAGGAAGTCGAACTATTGATGACCATGTTATTTGGGTGATCGTTCTTTGTCCTGTTGCACGACATTCATGGTCAGAAGAACTTCACGCCTCTAAGTTTGGACGAAGCAAAAAGGAAGGTTTTCTCGTTGGCATTGATTGCGAATTTGTCACTTTAAATCAGGTATAGAAATCATTTAGTATGGCTTTCAATGTTTAAACGATTATCAAGGTTAGTGTAAGACCTTCAAGGTGTAAGACCTTCAAGGTTAGTTTAAGACCTTCAAGGTTAGCAAGACCTTCAAGGTTAGTAAGGTTTAATTAGTTATTAGTAAGACCTTCAAGGTTAGCAAGACCTTCAAGGCTAGTAAGGTTTAATTAAAGGTTAGTAAGACCTTCAAGGTTAGTAAGGTTTAATTAAAGGTTAGTGAGACCTTCAAGTTAGTAAGGATCAAGGTTGCAAGACCTTCAAGGTTCGTAAGGTTTAACTATTAGTAAGACCTTCAAGGTTAGCAAGACCTTCAAGGTAAGGTTTAATTAAAGGTTAGTAAGACCTTCAAAGTTAGCAAGATCTTGTTAGTAAGATTTAGTTCAAGGTTAGTAAGACCTTCAAGGCTAGCAAGACCTTCAAGGATAGTAAGGTTTAATTCAAGGTTAGCAAGACCTTCAAGGTTGTAGTAAGGTTTAATTAAAGGTTAGTAAGACCTTCAAGGTTAGCAAGATCTTCAAGGTTAGTAAGATTTAGTCTGTTTTAAGACCTTCTGCTAGCAAGACCTTCATTAGTAAGACCTTCAAGGTTAGCAAGACCTTCAAGGATAGTAAGGTTTAATTCAAGGTTAGCAAGACCTTCAAGGTTAGCAAGACCTTCTAGGTTAGTTACGACCTTCAAATAACTATTGACCTTTAAGTGCCCTATCCAGGCAAAACATTTTTATTGCGATATTGAATTTTGGTGTGATCTCCAACGTATAAAGGAAAAAAGTTTTAAGTTTGTCAAATCGTTCCATTTTTATGGCTCTTTAAAATTGGCAAAATGCTCTTTTGATGGACCTTGTCCGTCGTTCGAAAAGTCTGAATTTTGGCTCGACCCAGGCTTCACGCCGCGACGAGCAAGGCTCATTGAAAGCAAATTTTAGCCGCAATAACAGGAAGATTTACCGAATTGTAAAATTTTTCACCGATGTGTGTTAAACATTAAATCTAGTTTTGATATCGCAAATGAAATTCAAATGTTTCACGTTTGAAAACAGTTGATTTCCGTTCATTATAGGAAGAATCCGAGATTCGAAGTGATGGGACACGTTCGACGGTAGCCAAGTCACATGAGCGTTGCACGTGACGTGGTGAGAGGGTAGGTTTCAGGCATGGGAATATGCTGACATTTCCAACATCTGTATTAAACATAAAAAAAATTGAAGGGTAAAGTTTCATTCAAATTTATTTTGTTTGTCGCTGAATATGTTATAGTCTTGGCTAGCCTGCATTGCAGACTACGTATAACATATATAGTTACGCGAGTATCTATAAATTCATTCTGTTTACATGCTTGTAGATGCAGATCGTCCAGGTCAAGGTAGTCCTGAGAAGGACTGCTTGTTGATGTTGGATGACATTTCAAAACATTTTACGCTTGATTCTGAACGTGACTACCGCTAATATTGTCGAAACGTCAGTCAACATCAACACCAAACAGTCTTTCTCAGACGAATTACATAAAGAAACATGTAACGATAATATCTGGTTCGAATTATTCAATATACTTATGGGATTTTTTGGTCGAATGATTTTCATACAAGCGAGTCTGCGGTGACGTTAGTTGCGTGTGAGGTCATACAGATGCGAGATTTTAGACTGTTCTATTTAAAAAAAATGTGTGCAAAAAAGTTGATGTGTCGAATTTCACTTTTTCAGTGATGGACCATTGATTGGGGTACCATTCATTGATGACTATATATCAACCTCTGAACAGGTAACGTCAAGCATGATATATAATTAAAGCTCGGCCAAGGGACTCGGTCCAACGAGTGCATCGCGTTTAGCGCGAAATTTCAGTTAAGATGTTTTTTTCGTTGTCTACTTTGGCAGTTATTTTGTGAGTATTTGTTTGAAAATCTTTATGCTCTTGGCGGCGGTCGCCTCTGTATTGGGTTGTATTCTTTCTTCAGGGAGATAGGATATTACTGCAATTTTAGTAGTATCTGATGATAGGAAATATTAACTTCTTATGGAAGGGATGTTGTTTTCTTAATGTCGGCAGTATCTCAATGATAGGAAATATTATCTTTTGGTAGAGAGAGGGTTGTTTTCTTGTATTTTTAACAGTCAAGAGAACGCCATTATTTTCATATCTCAGAATGCCTTAACGCTACAGAAGTATTTGCTGACGTTTTTTTAACAAAAGCAGCCATATAAGCCAGATTTGTAAATTGTACAGAATAGTCATTATAGGATATCCGTGTCGAGAATACAATGCTTTGTCCTTCAACCTACTCCTGATGTTAACCAATCCGCTTTATAGAAGACTTGATGGCGGTTGATTTAACCAATTCGCTTTCTTTATAGAAGACTTGATGGCGGCTGATTTAACCAATCCGCTTTCTTTATAGAAGACTTGATGGCGGTTGATTTAACCAACTTTCTTTATAGAAGACTTGATGGCGGTTAATTTAACCAATCCGCTTTCTTTATAGAAGACTTGATGGCGGTTGATTTAATCCAATCCGCTTTCTTTATAGAAGACTTGATGGCGGTTAATTTAACCAATCTGCTTTCTTTATAGAAGACTTGATGGCGGTTAATTTAACCAACCGCTTTCTTTATAGAAGACTTGATGGCGGTTAATTTAACCAATCCGCTTTCTTTATAGAAGACTTGATGGCGGCTAATTTAACCAATCCGCTCTTTATAGAAGACCTGATGGCGGTTGATTTGAACCAATCCGCTTTCTTTATAGAAGACCTGATGGCGGTTGATTTAATTTTTGATTGTTTTCGTTTAGGTCGTCGATTACCTTACAGAATTTTCTGTATTAATCCTGAGATTTGGACGCTACACGATCATCGAAACATCTCACCACCCTCAAGTCAACATATGTGAAACTCAAATATTTACTGGAGCAGAAAGTGTTGTTTGTAGGGCATGGACTGCAGAAGGATTCTCGCGTTAAACATAAAGGTTGTTATGAATTTGATGCTAAATGTTGTAGTAAAAGAGTATGTTACAGCATGTTAAACGTCGGGGTTTCTTTAGGATTTAACTGTTAAATGTTTTCTATGATAGAGTATGTTATAGTATGTTAAATGTAAGAGTTTTAGGATTTAACTGTTAAATGTTTTTTATGGTAGAGTATGTTATAGTATGTTAAATGTAAGGGTTTCTTAGGATTTAACTGTTAAATGTTTTTCTATGGTAGAGTATGTTATAGTATGTTAAAATGTAAGGGTTTCTAGGATTTAACTGTTAAATGTTTTTCTATGATAGAGTATGTTATAGTATGTTAAATGTAAGAGTTTCTTAGGATTTAACTGTTAAATGTTTTCTAAGTGAGTATGTTATAGTATGTTAAATGTTAGGTATATGATGGATTTTAATGTTAAATATGGTAGTAAGGTAGAGTATGCTGTGGTATGTTGCGCGTTAAGGTATGTTATTGATTTTAATGGTGAATGTTATGGTATGACATGTATGTAAAATATATTAGACGCTATGGTATGTTAGGATTTAACTGTCAAATGCTATAGTTTAGGTGCTGTGCAACCATTCTCATGGGAGCGAGAGGGCAATGGAATTTTGCCATGCTGGATGAGATTTGCATTGTAAATAAGGAAAATCCTTTGTTAAAATCATTCAACATGGCGGCAAATCATTTTATGTTGCTAATCATCGTCCTGCTGCTTGTGATGACAAAAGCATCAAGCATGCGAGTTCTTTCGTAGGTTCCTAAGGTACAAATTGTGGACACTGTGCAACTGTTTCATCTACCGCAACAGAGATTTATATATCTTTACGTTTCCTAGCTTGGTACTTTTAGGTAAGGGTCAAAAGCATGCTTCATGCACTCTTACGTTCTGATTAATTTGTGTTGGTGTTAAATCTAATACATAAGGTTTGCAAAACGAACTTTCGAAGATTTTTGTCTGCTATTTATGCGTTTGTATCTTTTTAAAACTCCATTATCTTTCTAGGTATAACTATTCAGTCGAGCTCGCATGATAGTACTGAAGACGCATGTACGGCTCTTAGACTCTACCAGCGCTTCAAAGAACTCATGCAAAAAGGGGACACCGAGTTTCATGGCACATTGAACCGACTGTATGAGACGGGGAGAAGCTTGAGCTGGCAAGTTGAAGATTGAGGTATAGAATTAAGATTGAATTAGCGGATTAGGATGATGCAAGTTGAGGTATAGGATTAGTCATTCCGATGATTTTAGTCGCTGGTTGATAACGTAGACAGTAAATTCAACTCATTCGTGTGTTACCAATCGTCAAACGTACTTAATTAAAGTTGGCGAATAAAGTTATTTACCATCCAGTTACACTGGCGGTCCTAAACAACTGCTCAAAAATTATCATTACGACCAAGGAAAGGAGTGTGTTAAGTCTATGCATGGAAACGATCGACTGAACGAAATACATACGAGTTTTGTATTGTGTAGTATTTGGTAGGCTTTACTCTGACCATGTAAGTTCTCTGTATTGGGGTTTTTATTTTGTCTGGTTAGAATTTCTCCCAAGTAGTGTGGACACTGTCCCATCGTTCATTCTCTAGATTTTTGTTCTAAAGCCTTGTTTCAACATGCCACTGACATTTTAACCCACTTCACTAGTTATTTGCTTTCTAACCCACTTCACTAGTTATTTTATTTCTAACCCACTTCACTAGTTATTTTGCTTTTTGTTCTAAAGCCTTGTTTCAACATGCCACTGACATTTCTAACCCACTTCACTAGTTATTTTTCTTTTCAGAAATGTCAACACCGTCCAACGCGGCATTCGACATCGATTCTTGACTTTTGATACTTAATTCTGTAACTTGTCCACATTCTTGTTATCCACTGAATAACCCTTCCTTGAAGTAAATGATGTTGGATAAATTATCAATTCGTGTTTGTAGATGTAGATCGTCCATGTTAGTAGAGTTTTGACTGTCAACATCAACAACGAAAACTAAATAAAAGCTAAAGGCCAATTTCCATTACGGTCGCTTTTGCCACTGCGCGCAGAGCGCACACTTTTGATCATTCGTACGCGCGTTCAAGCAATCTCCATTAAACTTTTTGCACGCTCTGATATAAAAACTAGTCGAAGACCGCAGCTTTAAATTGAAGACTGTTGATAATGATATTATTGAGATTTATATACCGCAGGCTTTGTTTCAAGAAACATGAGAAAGTATTATCCCTGAAATCTTTTGCCATTAGTTTCATATCATTAATTTCAGTTTGTCGAAAAATTCCAAATTTTATCATGTCACAACGTTTCTATTTTGTGTAAATTTTATGATGTACTATATAAAAAAAACATAGTGATGAAAATTATACAACACACTCCTTTCCGATAAAAATGGCCACAAAAGTTTTTATAGCAAAATAAATTCTTTCGCCCTAGGTTTTACTTCTGAGTGTTGGAGATAACCCCAAACGAAGCACTAGATTTATTAAATATTATACACAAAGAAACAGGGAATTTTCATAAAAACAGCACAGCTAACAAATTTGTTTTGACAAGAAGAAAATAATCACGTTTTGTGTGTTAATTTAGTATTGTGTGGTAACAGTGTATTTTCAAGTCATTGTATTTGGAAATTAAAAACAGTCATTTCTTTAAAGTTGGCGGCGGACTGTCGCGCTAACTCCCGAAAAAGTTTAGCTACCCTTCCAAACAAAGCCGATGTGTGTTACGTATATGCGTCATGAGAGGTTTACAAAGGAAATTGATCACTGAAGAACGTGATCATGGTTGAAATGTTCCAAGTTCTATTAATCCTATAAAAATATGATTATTATTAAATTTTTAACCAAAAACATGGCTGGTAGCTGTTCATATATCAGTAAATGGTTTTCTCTTCGCTGCCTGTTTAACAATGGGTTATAAATATATTTGTTGTGATATAAATTTCAACTAGCTCTAGGATATGATGATTATTGAATGCGTTAGAAGTAATGAACAAACGAATAAATGAAACAATGAAATACACATGGCTAATTCATTTGCGTTATCATGGTAATGTCCTTGAGCATTTAAGTTTACGTCTTCTTCGCCAAATAGCAACTCCTTAAACTGTATATAGATTATGAAAATATTTCCAAAATATTCCTTGCACATCGCAGTGAGAGTGTTGATATTATAATGAAAGTTTTACGATGGTATTGAATATATTTTTGGCCAGTCGGGAATGCGCTAATTTATTCAGGCTTCGAGGCCAAACTGCATGCATGGATAGTTGCCCTAAATGTGGTTAAATCAAAGTGGTGTTAAAGAGATGCACATCATATGTGATTGTAGTGATACGATATATTTGTTGCTCTCCTATGTACTCACTTGTTTTATATTTTCTTCATTTTTCACAGTTTAAGTTGGTTTAATATAAGATACACAAAGTTTAATGTTTTTCCCAAGATGAACAAGAAACGATTTGCATTTTTGCATTCCATTACAAAATTATGCACGCAACACACATGAAGCTGTTTCAATATTTTTCTTTTGTGTGAGAAATACTTCTTTGTATATCTTAGATATTCTCTATGTATTGTTATAAGTTAGATACACGTTTTAGCTTCTAAATTATTGGCGAGAACGCAACGATAAAAGCAATAAAAATACCTCGACCACTTATCTCTTAGGAAACTATAAAATTTTAATAATATTCGTTTACGTAGCTACAAAACACTTGAACCATAGCATTATAACATAGAGAACTAAATTTCAATTCTACAGTTAGTCAATCTAACTGCTTCTTTGACAAAGAGTAAAATGGTCAAGTTTGTAAGTTGCTTTTACGCAACTATTTCTGTATTTGCTGCTGTTTCTATAACTTATGCCGACGTTAAATTCCGTTTTTCGACAATCTATGGTGATCATATGGTGTTGCAAAAGCCCCAAACGGGCTATATCGTGGGGTTATTGGTGAAATTGGTGAAAGAGTGGGTGCTGAGGCTTAGTAAGAAATCGTATTATACACACGTCGCTGCAAGACAAGAAGGTTTTTATTGTTATTTCTTTCTATAAGGTTTACAGCTATGTAGCAAATGTAGGAATTAGGTGAAATTACATAAAACGACAATTTTAAGTTTAAAATACACCAAAAATTAATGTCATTGATCGAAAATTTATAACTAACAGAGACTTATCTATCGATGGAAACCATTCGCTTTTTAACAAATCTTCATTTTATACGACGTATATTACCCGTTGATATATTGTTTGAAATGAAATATGAACAAACACAACAGTGTGCTGCAATTTATGCTATTAAGCTTGAAAATTGGTAATCGAAGCATTTAATATATAAAATGAAAATTTCTCCGGATTGTTGTGACATTATTTTTTCCGGCTCGGTGCCTCGAGCCTTCATCTGATGAATATCTATTTATATCGGAGCATCTGGCTTATATGCTTTTATAATTCTACATTTTCCAGTGAATATGTGATGGATCATGCTCTACCTAAAACTGTTTTTACCACCAATCAGTAATAATATGTGAACGTATCGCGTCAAGAAACGACGAAGTCTCGTTATGATACTGATGAACTGCAGAAGACAAAGAATTATAACAATATTAAGAATCCAATTCTTCAAAGCATTTAAAGTATTCGTTAATAACCTTAATTGCATTTATTTATTGGTAATCAAACAAAATTTAAATGAGGCATCACTTTTTTTTAAAATTGAGAAAGTTGAGAGGACTTAATTAACCAAACTGATTCATCGATTCACATTTTTAAAATTTTGACATACTCCTGAACTATATGCTTTTAGAAAATGTTTTGTATTCGTACATTGTGCTTAACTGGTAACGTGCACTATACACTATGACTGTTACTATGGTAATCTTTACATAGGAAACAAAGAAGTTGGAGTATGGCAAGTTGTGTTACAACCAATGATGGCTGGAGGTCCATATCGTATTACTGCGTATTCACGTGAAAAAGTCTAAAAAATATAACATTGGATGATGTTTTGTTTGGAGATATTTGGCTTTGCAGTGGTCAGAGCAATATGCAGTATACACTGGACGATGTGAGTTTTTCATTTCAATGTCTAGTTGACGTCATCTAACCTGAAACTAGCAATATTAGGAGACTGCAGTTTAGACTTTTGCTTTTACTTCAGTTTATTGAATTACAAGCGATGTGCAGGCCAGTAGTGTTATTTGTTGGGAAAATCACAAACTTGTAATGCGTTTGATTAAAAACACATTGTAGAGTAAAAGGCAACAATGACAACGTTGGATTGATTGTTTCTGAGATATATTTTATAAGAATGCAGAGAAAATTTATAATGGATAGGGTAGGTTTCTTAGAATAGGAATTGGAGAACAGAGTAGTGACTCATATAAAACATTGGTGACAGTGGGTTGGGTTTGAGGACAGGGTTGGCTTGTTGGATTTTGGGTTTGGGCTAAGAAAAATAGTTGTGATGCAAATATATTCCCAGATGTCACGTGAGCTGTACCCATGTTAGTTATATATCTACAAAGCATTATAAATTTTCAGGGTTTTTTAAAGTATCATCAGATACGTTTTCCTTTTTTGTTTACGAGTATGAAAAGTTTTGATTTTGAATTAAATAATTATAAAAATTACGAAAGTTTGTCTTGTTTTTCAAGCGTTATCATTTTTGTTGGCTTAATATTTTATATACCACTCGTAAAATTACATTTTATCATCTCAAAGAATTGAATGGTTGGTTTGAGATTTTAATAATTTTATAAAATTCTCGATAATATTTTCTTCACCTACAGTTTTCAAAGCATTGTCAAAATACCAGCTCATTACAGGTTTTTATCTAGATTTTATAATTTTTTTCTTTATTTAGTCGGAACATGGAGATAAAGCAATCAATGAATCGATAAACTATCCCAACATACGTGTATTTACTTCTGGCCTTGATTGCTCTATGACTCCTCGGAGGGAGTTAAATAGCATTGTCTTGCCTTGGTCCGTTCCTTCACCAGGTATTCATTATGCATTTGTGAAATAGACAATTGAAATTTATGAAGAGATAATTGAAGTGAATGGAAGAGTCAGGTTGGTACTCTGAACTGGCTGCTCAATTTCAACGATGATTTTCAACGCTGTTATTGTATATAAAATAAAATTAGTTGTGGGAAGTAGCTTTTAAAAGAATGTTTTATGATCCAAATAGGACCACGGTATATGCCTTTTAAATATTTTGAAATTTAATATTATTTACATGCTAGATATTTAATAACAATTTTTGATGACTCACGAAGAACTCGATAAACAAATATTTTCAAAGAAATACTGTAAAATACCTATTGCCTAATGTCCAATTTGTACTATAAGTTTTGCTGTACTTAAACATTTTCGTACCTAAAAATACTTTTTTGCAATCCCAAAGCAGCGTTTAGTATACGTGAGTTGTCAACACGATTGTTTCATATACTTTGTAAAGTTGGAATGACGTCATTTTAAGATAATAATTTATTGTTTGTGTTACCAGAAACTTTAAATGGGGCCTGATGGGATATTATGGAGTTATTTCTCTGCTGTATGTTGGTATTATGGAGTGCAGCTGTATAAGACGTTGAACTACCCAATTGGCTTAATTGGCACCAGTTTTAGTGGGAGCGCTGTAGAATCATGGTCTTCACCAGATGCCCTCACACAATGTGGATGGACTGGGAATGCTTTACCTTCTGCACCAATATTGTACGTCTAATGACATATTCATATGTTTTATCCTGCTCTAAATAGTAGCTTCATAAGAAGATAGAGATTTTGACCTCGTCAGTTAGTTCATTTAAAAATTCCAATACAGATTTTGCTTTACTGAGAAAACAACCATTTCTAAAACATGCATTTCTTTAGCTCTGATTCACCACGCACATCACACGATTTGTGTGGTTTGCGCTCTGATTCACCACGCACGTTTGTTGATCTGGTCTCTTAATCTTTGTACTTATGAACATTGTCAGAACAACTGCATTCGTGTGAAACTCAAGATATACAAAACGATGAGAAAAAAATATCGAATTATGTGGGGTTTTTTTTTATTTGTTTTGGCCTTATGCAGTATGTGAAAAAATCACTCGTGCATGTTTATACGTAATCACACTCAAAGCTCTACTTTTACTATATGAATGAAATTTTTGTCATCACAACTTTGCGCAATGGTAAGGAGTGGTGCAAATTTATGTGTGTTGCTTAACTGTTATTAGAAGGCATTTTTGGATGTTTCCAAAAGTTTTGGCTACCATTGTGTGTCTAACATTTTCTAGAGCTTTATTTACACTAAATAAATCAATACTTTCCAGATTTTATGATAACGATTGCTAAAATCGTAAAAGAAGAAAAGTACTTTTTCTCAAAACCGTTTGCGAGTCCACCTCACGAGTTTTTTCAATGTATTTGAAATATTGTTAAGTCATTAACTTTCAAAAAATTAATTTTCTGAAGATACAGTGAACGAAAACAATGAAAATTTAGATAGAATAAAGGTCGGCCTAAAGTACCATTGGTGCGTTTTTTTCTCATTACATTTCTTGTTCACATTTTCTGTCGCTATATTGAATCTAAGTTAGGCTTTGCAGCAATTTCAAAAAAAATTCGAACTTTGGCAAAAATCTAAATCTAAGACAAGCATTTCTCAAGACATCAAAGTACTTAAAAGAAATAATATGAAAAAATAAAAGCAAGCCATGCTTTGTGCATTTCTAAATATTAAATCCTCATTAAAAAAGCGAAGAGAACAAAAAAAACCCAAATTTTCTTCGTGTATGTACAATTTCTTTTCTGTTAACATGGCATATTGAAACGAAAACGTCTAAAAATTCGACACGTTTTAAGACTTATTGAGATCTTCATTTTGTATTCAAATCCGTTGAATGAATGCCACATGTCCTTAGATGTATGTTGCATTTGTTCTAACGGACTAGACTACAGAATAGAGATCACATTTATAATCGATTGATCATAAATTTTTTAATTGACTTATCCCAAAAGCTCTAATTATCCGCCATGATAGTCGTTTTTGGACACAGTAAACGAGTTTATCAAACTTAATTTGCTAATTAGTCATCAAAGTGATATAAATGCATGTCACATGATCAAGCATATTTTATTGAGACATTCACGTCTTCTACAATGACTAGAAGTTCAGATATGAACAAACGGCTTGGCGATAACAGTTTTAGCGCAGTTCATCTGCGGATACCACCTTTTTGTCTCCGTGAAGGACATATGCAAATTTCTCGATACGTAACAGCACTGTCCCATAATATGGCAGTGTTTTCTAGTTCAGCAACTTGTTCAATTAATGTTCTCCGTCTTTCAACATGGCTTTCAAACACAAACTTTCCGTTCTTAAAGTAGCTGGTGACATGATCATTTGCTAAAAATGTGGAGACAAATCCCTGTGTATTTTTGAATTGTAGCCACCTTGTCCAATATTTGTGAAAATAAATACTATTTTAAAATTTTTGTGTTGATATGATGGAAAATTTCATTAAAGCGCAAAATCAATCAATATACATTTAGAGATAATGTTTGCTTTGCGTGTTTTTTTAGTATTCCTGAATTTGGTAACGTGGACATCATTATCTTCAATAATTATAGTTGTATGTGGAATGCCATGATTGTGCCGTTTCTTAATATGACCATCTACGGTTCCATCTTTTATCAAGGAGAGACAAATGCTTTAGGTAGAAAGTTAGATCTTTTGCCATATGAATGTAGTTTTCCTGCCATGATAAATGATTGGAGAGCAAAGTGGCACATTTCTACACAACATAACACTGACCCACAGTTTCCTTTTGGCTTTGTACAGGTAGGTTTCTTGACATCTAAACTAATCATTGTGTACTTTTTCAACTATTAACTAATAATTGTTTTATACCTGTAAATGTATAGCTGTCAGCTATTAGTCAAAGTATAGGAATTGATCAATATTACTTTGCCGCGGTACGTTGGGAACAGACAGCAGAGAAGGGCTACGCCCAATGCACAACTAAAAACTTTTATGGCTGTAACAATGGACTTGGGAAATCCTTTCTCTCCATACTTCAGCATCCATCCCACTGACAAAGAAAATGTTGGCTATCGCTTGGGACTATCGGGCCTTTCAATAGCTTATGGTGAACAACAAACAGAATGACACATGTGACGCCATGAATTTTGACCCCCTTCTTTTCCGTTTAACTTAATTCCACAGTTTAAGAATAAATTTGATATACAAATTAACATTTTCTTTTGAGTAGAAGTTAGTTAAATGTACTGCTGAATTCGGACCTAATGTGCAAACGTTTCAGTTAATAAATTGTGACGTCATAAGCTAAACACATTTTTACGAACTATACATATATATGGCCGACACCCCATTCCTCTTCGTTTTTCTTTTTTCTTGCTTGGAAAATGATTCTTACTTAATTATTTTTTTCGATGTGCTAAAATAAGTATTTTAGAAACAGACATGGCTGGAAATATAATCTTTTATAGATGATGTTTTGTCAAAAACGTTGTTGTTTAAGATTATATTTGAAATAACGAAGCAATGGCATGACGCTGTATCAATGCGATTCATTTTGGTATTTTTTGTCGTTAATCCCATGATTTTTGAATTAATGGCTTAAACAAAAATCTACAGGAAAATTTCATTAAACTCGATCTTTTTTTAGTCTTAGGGCTTGGTTGAGGTGCTTTTTATGTCTTTACAGAAGTAACAGATTAGTGTCATTAGGGTGTAGCAACAAGAAATATCCTGAATTACATTCGTAATAAAGAGAATGGGAATTTCAACAATACAATGTCAGCAGATGTAAAGAATGCAGGGTTAATATTAAAAGATCTCTTGAAGTTATTACTTGAATATATGTCAGATGTAAAAGTTATCTAAAAAAATAATAGCTGTAGCCTACGTAAGTTTCATTCTTTAGGTTTTGTTTCGATCATAATATAGTTGTCTACTATTGCTACTACATGATTGATATAGAACTAGACCTAAATAATACATAACAACTAGTAGATGCTTAAAATAGTCTTGATTTAGTTTATGTGCTACTCGATGACTTCTAATTTTAATGATTAAAATATCAATTTTGACACGATACAAAGTTACAGACTATCCATACCGTGAAGATTCATAAAAACTTTTCCTTAACAATCAATCTTAATTTTTATTTGTCCCAGAATTTGCAAAATTTGACTAATTTTATCTGCCAAAGAAGGTTGCTTTTCTTCTCGCCATGATAGAAGAATGTTTAGCTTATGACGTCACAAGTTAATAAAATGGCGTTTTGAGACTTTGCACGGACGTGACAACAATGGTAACTTTAGAAGATGATAACTTTTGTCAAAAAGTTAAATTTTATTTCTGATTTAAATTATAAATTCCAGTTGGCTATTTCTTTTATTTAGAATAAAGTAGGTGGTCAAAATTCGTTGCATGTGCACTTTAATAGCTCATGATGAATAGGAGCACAATAGAGCACGCGCTCAATGTATCGCCACGCTAATATATGTACACGGATTTTTCGTGAAAAACAAGCATACTCCAAAATTTGCCCGGTTACTTCATATGACAAACTTTTTTATTAACTTCCTCATAGGTAAATTGTAATGGTAATTGGACAGCGTCACCAATTGTATACAATAGCAGAAGATCCGTGTTCCTAATGGCAAGTTGTGATCCAGACAAGGTCAGATATGCTTGGTCGGACTATCCCTGTGAGTCACTGAAGTGTGCTGTTTACAGTGGAGGACTACCAGCTCCACCATTTATTATGGATGGTCCTTTTTCTTGAAATGAAAACTTAAATGACTGTTAAGACGTATTATCAACTTTCTTTGTGTATCATTCATTTTTTATTCGTTACTGTTGGTCTTTTTTTAAATAAAAACTGAAAAAATTATTCTTGTTCTTTAAAATTTAATAATCATTTCAAATAGACGACAATATTTTTCAGTTTTATATTTTTAATCACAGTCATGTTCCGACTTAAGTACAAGCTATCTTCAGTGCGAATTGATACGTTATTTACAATGTTGTTTATATAATATAGAGACATGATGCAAATAAGACGATATTCAATTAAGATGTTTTGCTGTGTTTGCACTGGCTTATGCAATACATAAACGTATTTCGGACGAAGGTCAACTATTGAATTGCATTTTACGTCTTATCTTAGTATTGTATTACGTTTTACCTTGCTGTCAGGCAATAGTTTAATGTAGAATTATCTACGCTTGTAAGCCCGACTCAGGGCGGATCTAGGCCATGGCGAAAGTGACTTGAGCCACGGTCAGAATTCTGCCACTTAAGTTTTTCCAGGGTTGACTTTTTCATGATTAAAAATTTTGCTCAAATACAGCAAAATTCGATCAAAAGCAAAATTGAATGAATTTTGTAATTTTTGTCAAAAATTTGTGTTAACAGAACAAAAACTTCAAATTAAACGTCTTGTTAAAATAGTATTATCATCCAGTTAAAATCTGAACTGTAAAATCACCGAAAGCGTCTCGAATCTTGCCGAATACGCCATGAATATGCTCAGAATATGTTCGTAAATTCGAGCATGCAATCTCAGAATGAAGAGCCACGGTCAGCGTTCAAAAAATTTCGCAATAGTTGCTAAATATAGTAACCTTTAGCCACGGTGCAGCGTTGCAAGCCAATCACAGGGAACGTTTTGGTCATGTGCGCAACGGTGAGCCACGGTGAATGTATTTTGATTGCGCAATAAATACAAGTCATATGAAATTGCTCGATTCTTGTCGACTTGAAAAACGCTACTTCTAGTTCTACTCAGCGATTAGGATCAATGGAAACTTCTAAAAAAGACCGATGTTCTTGAAAAGCTCGTCCAAACCTTTCAGCAAGAGAACGCTTGCGAAATTATTTCTGGTGAATTGTCTAACTTGAGACAACACTGTGTTAAAATAATCAACGAGGAAAGGCTTCGTCGTATAAATTCTACTGGCGATATTATGCTACGAACTTGTTCATTTTCAAAACTGCAGTTCCCTGAAAGCCAAATTGAAAGATCAGGACCCAATGTCCCTGTTAGGTAAGAATTTACATGTATTGGGGTATTAATTTATATTTTTATTTACGTTTGACATCTTGGCCTGAAATATATGATCAATCCGTTAATTTTCAGCTATTCATATTTAGTGTATCATGTAAAATATATGTCTAAAGCTGTCATTATTTTGCATACTCAGTCTGTCTAATGTACGGCCTACATAATTTTAATTGTTACTGTCTGTTAAATAAAATGTTTTACTTCAATATTAGTCAAAGCTAGTCTTTTTAAAATTTAACCCAATCAATAATGTATTATCCTTGTATTCCTGGCATTTTATGTTATCCCCTGGTTAAAGAAACTAACATATCATTTTGAATAACTGTTACTTTCTTTCGCGATTTATATAGAATATTGATGCTATAGTAGATGGAATCAATAAGTCGTCTGAATCCTGTTCGACATGCCTATACTAGTTCCAAATCTTAGACTACCTGCCTGTGACTTTGACTTTATCATGATGTTACCAAATTAACACAAAGAGAAAATAACTTTCTAAATTTCAATATTATTAGTCTATCTTTAACAGTATTGGTTACCCTTATTTATTCTAATGTCAGAGTCAGTCTAGCAGATTTGTTTCCAGGTATAACTTGGTATAACAAAGCAGCCATTGATACTTAAATACTAATTTTTCTTTTAGTACTTTAGCCAATGGGAATTTTCTGTTCAATGCATGTTCTATTGCATTAGTTGGGAATGAGACTCTCTCTATTTACTTGAGATTCCTAACTAGTGTTGAAATGTTTGAGAATGCAAAATACTATTCTACCCATCCTCTCATCGAGTCCCACCATAAAATGGTGTGTTCACTTCACTTAAAAATGCCTTTGCCATGTGTATATGCGATGCAGCTCTAACCTCTTTAGAAAATGCGAATGAAATTGCAGCAGTTTTGCAAGAAGCAGTGGAAAGAGCGAATAATTACACCTTTTCACCCTCGATGTGTATGTTTGCTTTGTCCACAGTAATCCAGTGTGCTATTCAGTCATACTACCCAATTACTAATGATGCTGAAGTGAAAGAAAATTGGGATTCGTTGGCTAAAATGTTCAATTGTACAATATATCCAAGAGATGTTGTTGATGGGAGTGCAATTGACTATGTCCATATCTTTCGTTGTGCTGCGATGCCACCTTCTTATTTGGTAGATCAAAAAATCCCATCCACCAAAAATCATTTTGTTACTTTGTTTTAGAGGACCACCTTTGAACATTGCTTTTAATTAATCTTGCCATCTTTACCATTGTTGGATAAACATCTTTGTCGCTGTTGGAAGAAGATCACCTTTGAACATTGTTTTATTAATCTTGCCAACTTTACGATTATTGGATAAACATCTTTGCTGTTGTTGGAAGAAGATCACCTTTTGACTATGGAAAGATGTTTGGCTAATTTTCTGATTTTGAGCTGACACTTAATCAAATTACACCATGAAAATATACGAAACCATTGATGTTTTTTACGATCGATATTCCTTCATTAAAATTTCTTAAGACAAGTAACAAGTTCTGCATAAAAACAGAAGACGCGTCGTTGTTTGAGAGCGACAGCGTTTCGATGTTGGATTAAACTATAATTTCCTGAAAGACGTGATACATTAATGGACCTTCGTCCTTCGGACAAGAAAAATTAAGATAATGGTAGTTTTTTCTCCATTTTGCAAAAAGGTTTAGCAAAAATGTAGGATGTTGCAGGAAATTGGGGATTGGGACATCAATCAAAACCGGTTTTTAAGCAGGTTTCCTGGTTTTTCGCGTGTCACTTATGGCCCACAATCCTTTGCGCACCCTCTGCTATAAAGCTATGTGATGTCATCAATTCATCGTCATTTGCGATTGACTTGCTTTGTGCACAGATTCGTACTACTAAAAAAAGTGAAAATTACTTCATTAGCGAACTAAAATATATTGCAATGGATAATGTTCAATTAAACGACATCTTTATTTACGAAGAAACTTCATTAGAAGTTGTTGAACAACTTGTGGCCACTGGTCATTACGGATCAGCGAAGAATATGGAAGAAATTTTGGACATTGCAAAAAGGGCCTCTATTGCAAAACGTCGTATTGAACTGCTCGAAAGATCATTTTACGACCAGAGTGCAGGTACTCTCAAAATATCTTTTAATTTTTGGGAAAATTTTTTTTTCGTGGTAGTAAAAAATTTTTTTTGTTTATTTTGGTTGCTAAGAAACTTGGATACTTTAGCCGAGATAATTAATTTGTTGCCACGCTACCATGTGCGCGCGCATCACATTTGATCATTGATTGGGAAAATTATAATTGGCTTGTTGCTATGCAACGACTTCATGAGACCCAAGATTGCGACCATGGAATTAGATTAAGTGAGGCGGGATTGAGCGAGATTAGTTGATGTGGATTATGCATAATATGCGTAAAATTATGCAAATTTTTAGTGTTGCTAGGTTACAATAAAACATTTATCGCGAACTGGAATTCAAAACTTTAAATGACAGATTTGAATGTTCAAAGAGTTATTTCAAATCAAAACAAAAAACAAAATCTTTAAAAACGTGGGGAAGAAGACGGCGAATTATTGTGTGAAAAAAATATTCATGGATGATCTTAGATTTTCAATTCAACGATGATTCGCTAGCTCACGCGGCGAAAAATATCAATCAAAATGTTCGTCTTAATGGCGAAAAACATTTTCAATAAAATTAAAGATTTTCTTCGCTCAATGAAAAGCTTTTGAAAACGGAATTTGCTCACTTTTGTTCATTTTCTTTTCTTTTAGAAGTTGAATATTTAGCATTATGCTGTGAAGACTTTGGCGTTGGCACAACTGTTGAAGAAAGTTCAGTTAAAGTTGAACAAAATGAAGCAACAGCAGTCAACAAGTCCATTGAAGGAACCACAGCTGTCATTCAACAACAAGCGACTGAAAACGCCATTTCAATCTTGTATGATGAAATAGTTGCAGAAGTTGTTGATGAAATGGTAAAGCAGGTTGACTTGGTCAATATTGCATTGAAGGACTTTGCTGAGAACTTGGTTGTGCTTGGTGATGATGATGAGCCAGATCAACTTACTGTTGGTAGTGGAGACATCACTGAAACACAAACGTGTTTGTGTTTGAATGATGTCTCCACTACCGTAGATGGTGGTGAGCAGATTTTCCAAGCTCAGCATCCTGTTGATGATGGTAAAATCACCAAAGACCTATTTACTCAAGTTGTTGGTGAAATCAAAAAAGGCGTATCTACTCTAGCTGTTTGTGAAATCACTGAAGACTTACCTACTCAAGTTGTTTGTGAAATCAGCGAAGACTTACCTACTGAAGTTGATGGTAAAATCACCAAAGACTTATCTACTCTAGTTGTTGGTGAAATCACTGAAGACTTATCCACTCTAGTTGATGTTGAAGTCACCAAAGACTTACCTACTCTAGTTGATGGTGAAATCACTGAAGACTTATCTACTCAAGTTGTTGGTGAAATTACTGAAGACTTACCTACTTTAGTTGATGGTGAAATCACTGAAGACTTACTTACTCAAGTTGATGTTGAAATCACTGAAGACTTACCTACTCAAGTTGTTGGTGAAATCACTGAAGACTTACCTACTCAAGTTGTTGGTGAAATCACCAAAGACTTATGCATTCAAGTTGATGGTGAAATCACCGAAGACTTACCTACTCAAGTTGTTGGTGAAATCACTGAAGACTTACCTACTCAAGTTGTTGGTGAAATCACCAAAGATTTATCTACTCAAGTTGATGGTGAAATTACCAAAGATTTATCTACTGAAGTTGTTGGTGAAATCACTGAAGATTTACCTGCTCAAGTTGTTGGTGAAATCACTGAAGACTTACCTACTCAAGTTGATAATGAAATCAGCAAAGACTTACCTACTCAAGTTGATAATGAAATCAGCAAAGACTTACCAACTACTATTGTTAGTGAAATCACAAAAGACCCAAGTACTGTTGGAGATAACGAGATTATTCAAGCCCATCTTACTGTAGATGATGCTGACCAAGGTGAATGCCTAATTAAAAATGATCTTCTAGTTAATGTTCATGATAAGCATTCAAAATCCACCTCAGTTGATGATTGTGCTCAAGAAATCAAAATTAATCAGATATATTCCAAAGAAGATAATTGTCACCATAGCATCAGATGTGGAAATCTGAACGAAAATGTTACTGAATCACTTCATGACAATCTTTCACTGACAACACCATCAAATGGCAGAAAGTTGAAGAAAAAGAAGGGGATTTTTTCGAAGATTATTTTTTTGCTGTTTCAAGAGTAATGAAACAAGCGACTAAAAAAATTCATAGATGAACAATATTTTATATATATATTCTTGTAAATAGTGAGTAAATCAAAGATAATAAAAGTTTTTTACGTAAGATTGTAAATATGTAATTAATGAAATAAATAAAATTATTTACTTACGATATTTTAGTTGTTTGTTTGTTTGAAAACTTGGAGTCTCAAGCCACAACAAAACACGTCTGATGATGATTATCAAATAAAGCGTTGCTTTGAGGGAACTAGGTTCGAATTATGAAAACTAGCTGTCGTTAGATTATAATTTTCAAAAAAAAAAAAATTTATTAAGGAAAGCAGTGACGTAGCTAGCGATCATGCTGGTCATGCCAATGAACTCTAATACACTTAGAAGGCTAACTCAATATATACATGCCTAGACTTGTCTGAAACCATTTAGAAGCTGATATATGCCGCTTCGCGTGTATCTCGCGTGGACTGTTTTATTTGCGTGACGGATTGTTTTGCAAAAACTGCTAACTTGTGAATAGAATGCTAGCCTAAATGTTTTATTTTTTTCAAAACCGTTAGCAAAATTTGGTTATTAATGTGTTAAAATGCATTGTGGACGTTCCAAAACATGTTTTGTATACGTAACGCTGTATTATATAAAACATTAAAGTGAGAACTTGCTTCGAAATATGAATTTCTTATTTGTCGTCGAAAGACCAAAAATTTAAGATAAAACTGATAACAGGTAGTCTGTGTCTTTGAATGCTGTGCAAAATACACACAATCCACTTAATATAACATGTTCCATAACAATTTTATTGCTTTTAAAGTTAGACTTGCTTTGTAAGAATTTCACATGCTCTTTTTGTAATGTGTGAAAGTGATGATTTGAAATTTTGAACTGTGGGTGATTGTTGGTTCTTGTCATTTACTTCTCCCACTTCTTAAAACTGGTGGAAGATTTGACGTGCATCCATATTTGTGTATTGAGCATTTTATTAGCAAGTTCATGCTTATAAATAAATAGCCAAGTGTACACTATGATAAGTATTGCTAATATAACCAGCTCTACATAAATGCCAAAAGCAACCCTCATACTCAGTGGTTGAATCAGGGTTTTAAAATGATTATAAAGCAAGCAAAGTTATATCATGTATCAAATTTTTATTGTATATCATATTGATTGTAAAATTAGTTTCTTCTTGTAATACAGATGATGATAAATGTATATGTAATATACTAAATTTTAGGATGTGTGTTTAAAATATTTGGTCATATTTGTGAAAATATATGATGATTCTATAATATTAGACTAATAATCTTTTTCATACTTGTATTACAGTACAATTTTTACTTAAGTGTTTCAAAAGTTATGAATATGGAGTGTCATTTGTGTTTTGTCTTTTTAAGTGGGTATTGACCCTTTTGACTCTTTAATGGTGCAATTAATAATAACACAATAATATGGCATAACAGTTTTTTAAAACGAACTCAAAATATTTTTGCTAACTTTTGAAATATTTTGCAGTGTTTTTCTTTTGTTTACGCTCTAAACTTTCAAAAGGACAGGGCGAGCTAATTTTGCTCTGAAACACAAAAATTACCCAAAAACAGCGTTTTTTGCACTGGCTGCTTCATTTTCAAAGATTGAAACAATATTATAAGGATAGATAAGTGTGTTTTACATCCTTTTATTGAAAAAAAAACGAGGGGTGTCAGTTTTGTATTCAAGTTATAAGGCATGTTTTAACGTGCCAAAACAAAGTTCGCTTTTCCTCCTTCTAGAAAGAAGCTTAAACATGTACAAATGTCGTTCAAACTTGTTTTTTATAAAAGTCCAAACATTGTTTAAGGTTTTTTGACAGTAAGCTGGCTCGAAGACCACTGTTTTGTGCAAAAAAATCAGGCAAGTTCGAAATGATGTATTTCGCCTCCGTACCCTCAATGGCGGCGATCATGCAGGCTTCAATGATGGCGGCCAAGTTAGCCTTCCAGTTGTTGTAGAGTTCATTGGTATTGCATTACGTTTTACCTTGCTGCCTTTATTCTACGCTTATACGCCCGACTTGGTCATGCTCTTAATAATCAACAAGTAACATATTTTATAGTGAAATATTTGCTAATCTGATCGTATAAGAGCATCTGAGCATGCTCAAACGCGACAATTTACGTCAACTGGTCATGCTGATTTTTCAAGGCATGACTAAACTTAATCCCGCGAGTAATTTTCTTTATGTGCGAGATTCGTGTTTGTAGTTCATGTACATTCAAAACATTACAAAACACTACGTACTATCTTTTTAATCCATCATTTATTTCCATATATATATATGCTGCTGAAGCAGATATCATGGGTTATTTGCCGTGAAAGCTTTTTTTTGCTTGATAATCTGGCTACTCTGGCTATCATCGTAAACCGAAGGCCGATGCCGAAATTGTAATCAACATTGTGTGTTCGAAGCTTTCGAGAGAGTTGATACACAAAGAAAGATAGTCTTTATGGAAGAGCAAAGTCAAGATAGCATCGCAAGGTCAGTGATTTTGCTGGCCCTGCCTATTGTTCCTGGGATTCGAGGATTTCTCTTCACGTCATGGACGATTAAATTTAAGAAACTCAAGACCAATTCGTACATGGTAACTTGTAAATTTGTAAACTTGTAAACTTGTAATGATACTTCACTACGTGCAAAGACTTTGGCTCTGGCTTGATGTTAACTCTCTTATGTTACAATCACAACGTAAAGACATTCAACTTTAAAATAAAATGAAAGAGGTAAGGGAAAATAGAGCAATCCTCAGAAGATTAACTGCTGTTTTATATTCGAACAGATATAATTGTATTGGTCATGACTAATCAAATGATAGCATAAATAGAGAATTTTAAAGAGCTTCCTGAGAGCTTTGCTATAATTGATTTTGTCTTGAGAAGGTATTTGCATCATAGGCTTGATTGGATGCATGTTCTGCTAATGTGTCACCAGACATGTTAAATGATTTGATTTGTTGACTTGATTTGATCAGAGAAGATAAAATTTTGAAGACGATAGATGATTGCTCTTTGTGATTATTCAGCTTGATGAAACAATTGATGTTTCTACTAAAAAGCAATTAAGTATTATTCACATGAATAAGATGAGAAGTATCATTGAAAAGCGGCTTAGATTTGCAGCTATCAGTTGGAAAACAACTGCAACTGCTATTTCAGCTGTATCATCTGTTTGTGCAATAAGTGCCTCTGAGGTTTCCATGTTTATTTAACTTACCTTTTGCTAATGCTGGTATAACAGTTGCAGTTTTATTACAAGTTCCATATGTAAATTCAAGTTGCATTTCAATGATACTTCACTATTTCTCCATTTAAACAATCATACTTAATTGCTCTTTGTTGGAAACATCAGTTGTCTTATCAACTTGAATACATACAAAAGTGAATTATCCATCACTTTTAAAATTTGACTATCTTATCAAGACAACCAAATAAACTCTTTTACATATCTTGAGTTTGCTCATGTTGTTCATTGTGCTGTCCATAACCTTACTCTTGTATTGTGGCAAACTGCAACCTCAATTTTACTTGTGAATGTTTTCTTTGTTAATGTTTGTGCTTTCCAATTTTTTCCAAACAATGCTCCAAAGAAAAGGCTTTTCTTACTTCCCTCATAAGTAATTAAGTTTTCTTATCCTGGTGATACAAGATGGTGTTATAAAGCTCATATCATTAATGCTGCATGATAAATGTCAGAAAGATTCATCTTTTTTTATTTATTTCATTATCTAAAAACTACCTAATAATCTAACTCCTGTTCAGACAATAAACTTTGTTTTATTCATTTTTTATATAATTGTTAGTTTGCCTTCCCCATCATAAAAGTTACATAGTTTGTCAACATAGATAATTGTTTGTAATCTTAAAGAGCAAGAGTGAATTACTTGTAGTACTAATTTTAGTTAAGGTAGATATTGAATATTGTTTTTTAAAAACTTTTTTCGTAGATTTCAAGTGTTACTTAAATATCAACTGGTTGGGTAAATGTTGTTGTTTTGGGGGTCGTTGACGGTCTGAATTTTAAAAAGTTTCTTGCTTGGTGCTAACCACAGTGGCACCTTGCGAGGCTGTAAGAGAGCATGACCAAACATTTTGCTAGCTACCACTGAAGGAAAGTAAATTTCTTATTTATTGATTAAATTTTCGACTCTGTCTTGTTCAACCACTTAAACTTACAATTTTTATTTAGGGAAGGTATATGGTTTGTTGGGCTTCAAAATATGATGAATTAAGTCTTTAATTTTGAATAATAACTTATATATGTGTAGAAATAACTGTATTATTGAACTCCTCGTGTGTTGTAGAGGTAATAAGTGTTTCTATAACTTATATATATGTAGTAATAACTGTAGTATTGAACTCCTCGTGTGTTGTAGAGGTAATAAGTGTTACTATAACTTATATATATGTAGTAATAACTGTAGTATTGTACTCCTCATGTGTTGTAGAGGTAATAAGTGTTTCTATAACCTTTACATATGTAGTAATAACTGTAGTATTGTACTCCTCATGTGTTGTAGAGGTAATAAGTGTTTCTATAACCTTTACATATGTAGTAATAACTGTAGTATTGTACTCCTCATGTGTTGTAGAGGTAAAAGTGTTTCTATAACCTTTACATATGTAGTAATAACTGTAGTATTGTACTCCTCATGTGTTGTAGAGGTAATAAGTGTTTCTATAACCTTTACATATGTAGTAATAACTCTAGTATTGAACTCCTCATGTGTTGTAGAGGTAATAAGAGTTTCTATAACCTTTACATATGTAGTAATAACTGTAGTATTGAACTCCTCATGTGTTGTAGAGGTAATGTTACTATAACCTTTATATATGTGTAGTAATGTGACTGATCCCAATTGAAAATAAATTTTCATCAATAACATTCACAATTCAAGACAGCCACTGTTATTGTTTTAAATATAAAATTATTATAAAGAAATCAACCCAACATTGCCCGAAATTCTGTACAATTTGTTTTATTTTAGTAAGTAATCACTCCAGATGAGTGTCAAGCAACATCTGTATGATTTACAAGTGTGAAGAAATGTAAAGTTTTTATCACAGAACTTGTTGAAAATTCATTACTTCGAAGTCTTATGATTATTGGCAAGAGACAGGATAAAAGTAAGTTGTAATTTTCATCAACATAAATATATTGTTTTTATCAAAGAAATGAAATTGTGTCCAAAGAAAACACGATTTATATAGTTGATATTTTGATTGTGAAACACACTTTTTTCAGTTTTGACACAAATCTATTTTCAGCCATTTGTGATCGCGAAGCTCAGCTATTTTGTTTCGCCTGTATTAAAGTGATAACCATCATCTGACTATGGAAAGATGTTTGGCTAATTTTTCTGATTTCGAGCGGACACTTTATCAAATTACACCATGAAAATATTGGAAACCATTGATATTTTTACGATCGATATTCCTTCATTAAAATTTCTTAAGACAAGTAACAAGTTCTGCATAAAAACAGAAGACGCGTCGTTGTTTGAGAGCGACAGCGTTTCGATGTTGGATTAAACTATAATTTCCTGAAAGACGTGATACATTAATGGACCTTCGTCTTTCGGACAAGAAAAATAAGAAAATGGTAGTTTTTTCTCCATTTTGCAAAAAGTTTAGAATAAATGTAGGATGTTGCAGGAAATTGGGGATTGGGACATCAATGAAAACCGGTTTTTAAACAGGTTTCCTGGTTTTTTCGCATGTCATTTATGGCCCACAATCCTTTTCGCACCCTCTGGTATAAAGCTATGTGATGTCATCAATTCATCGTCATTTGCGATTGACTTGCTTTGTGCACAGATTCGTACTACTAAAAAAAGTGAAAATTACTTCATTAGCGAACTAAAATATATTGCAATGGATAATGTTCAATTAAACGACATCTTTCTTTACGAAGAAACTTCATTAAAAGTTGTTGAACAACTTGTGGCCACTGGTCATTACGGATCAGCGAAGAATATGGAAGAAATTTTGGACATTGCAAAAAAAAGGGCCTCTATTGCAAAACGTCGTATTGAACTACTCGAAAGATCATTTTACGACCAGAGTGCAGGTACTCTCCAAAATATCTTTTAATTTTTGGGAAAATTTTTTTTTCGTGGTAGTAAAAAATTTTTTTTGTTTATTTTGGTTGCTAAGAAACTTGGATACTTTAGCCGAGATAATTAATTTGTTGCCACGCTACGCGCGCATCACATTTGATCATTGATTGGGAAAATTATAATTGGCTTGTTGCTATGCAACGACTTCATGAGACCCAAGATTGCGACCATCGAATTAGATCAAGTGAGGCGGGATTGAGCGAGATTAGTTGATGTGGATTATGCATAATTTGCGTTAATTTATGCATATTGTCAGTGTTGCTAGGTTACAATAAAACAATTATTGAGAATTGAAATTCAAAACTTTAAATGACAGATTTGAATGTTCAAAGAGTTATTTCAAATCAAAACAAAAAACAAAATCTTTAAAAACGTGGGGAAGAGGACGGCCAATTATTGTGTGAAAAAAATATTCATGGATGATTTGAGATTTTCAATTCAAAGATCATTCGCTTGCACACACGGCGAAAAATATCGATGTTCGTCTTTATGGCGAAAAACATTTTCAATAAAAATTAAAGATTTTCTTCGCTCAATGAAAAGATTTTGAAAACGGGAATTTGCTCACTTTTTCTCATTTTCTTTTCTTTTAGAAGTTGAATATTTAGCATTATGCTGTGAAGACTTTGGCGTTGGAACAACTGTTGACGAAAGTTCAGTTAAAGTTGAACAAAATGAAGCAACAGCAGTCAACAAGTCCATTGAAGAAACCACGGCTGTCATTCAACATCAAGTGACTGAAAACGCCATTTCAATCGTGTATGATGAAATAGTTGCGGAATTTGTTGATGAAATAGTTGCGGAAGTTGTTGATGAAATGGTAAAGCAGGTTGAGTTGGTCAATATTGCATTGAAGGACTTTGCTGAGAACTCGGTTGTGCTTGGTGATGATGATGATGATGAGCCAGATCAACTTACTGTTGGTGGTGGAGACATTCAAACACAAACAGTTGATGGTGGTGAGCAGATTTTCCAAGCTCAGCATCCTGTTGATGATGGTAAAATCACCAAAGACTTATTTATTCAAGTTGTTTGTGAAATCAAAAGACGTATCTACTCTAGCTGTTGGTGAAATCACTGAAGACTTACCTACTCAAGTTGTTTGTGAAATCACCAAAGACTTACCTACTCAAGCTGATGGTGATATCACCGAAGACTTACCTACTCAAGTTGATGTTGAAATCACCAAAGACTTACCTACTCAAGTTGTTGGTGAAATCACCAAAGACTTACCTACTCAAGTTGATGTTGAAATCACCAAAGACTTACCTACTCAAGTTGATGTTGAAATCACCAAAGACTTACCTGCTCAAATTGTTGGTGAAATCACTGAAGACTTACCTACTCAAGTTGTTGATGAAATCACCATAGACTTACCTACTCAAGTTGATGTTGAAATCACTGAAGACTTACCTACTCAATTAGATGGTGATATCACCAAAGACTTACCTACTCAAGTTGATGGTGAAATCACTGAAGACTTACCTACTCAAGTTGTTGGTGAAATCACCGAAGACTTACCTACTCAAGTTGATAACGAAATCAGCAAAGACTTACCAACTACTATTGTTAGTGAAATCACAAAAGACCCAAGTACTGTTGGTGATAACGAGATTATTCAAGCCCATCTTACTCTAGATGATGCTGACCAAGGTGAATGCCTAATTAAAAGTGATCTTCTATTTAATGTTCATGATAAGCATTCAAAATCCACCTCAGTTGATGATTCTGCTCAAGAAATCAAAATTAATCAGATATATTCCAAAGAGGATAATTGTCACCATAGCATCAGAAGTGAAAATCTGAACGAAAATGTTACTGAATCACTTAATGAAAATCTTTCACTGACAACACCACCAAATGGCAGAAAGTTGAAGAAAAGAAGGGGATTTTTTAGAAGATTATTTTTTTGCTGTTTCAAGAGTAATGAAACAAGCGACTAAAAATTCATAGATGAACAATATTATATATATATATTCTTGTAAATAGTGAGTAAATCAAATATAATAAAAGTTTTTACGTAAGATTGTAAATATGTAATTAATGAAATAAATAAAATTATTTATATACGATATTGTAGTTGTTTGTTTGTTTGAAAACTTGGAGTCTCAAGCCACAACAAAACACGTCTGATGATGATTATGAAATAAAGCGTTGCTTTGAGAGAACTAGGTTCGAATTAAGAAAACTAGCTGTCGTTAGATTATAATTTTCAAAAACAAAACAAAATAATTTCTTAAGGAAAGCAGTGACGTAGCTAGCGATCATGCTGGTCCAGTGAACTCGACATTTGAATAACTGGAATGATAACCGAAGCCAAAAATTGAAGCCAAAAAAATATTTGTTGTCATCATTCGTCATCACACGTCAGGCTCTAGTCCTCGCGTGTTCATTTTAATTTTTTTAAATCATTTGTCCTTTGGTAATGGTAGAGTTCGGATCTTGATCAGAGCGTAAAAATAACGAAATTTTTGGAATGAAAAGGTTCACGGAAAGTGAATCAAAGTGATAAATCGAGAAGCAAGATGAGGTGAACTTAGTCGATCTGCTCTTACGCTGCGGTTTTCCTTTAAAACATATCAAAGTCTTTAAGGATATTCAATTGTTGATATCGAGATGACAACCATTTAGTATTTCAAGTTTCAAGCACTATCAAAATCGATGAAAAATACAATCGCTCTGTAAAAGTAAAATGCGAGTTATAGACTCAATATTTTTATGAAACTGGATATTCAAGTTTCTTTTTATTCGGAAAAACAGATCTTTAAATCCACTTAAATGACAAAAAAGACAAACACTGTCTGACACCGTTTGAAAGTTTACTTTCCGACGAAAGAAAAATTTATGCTTGAATATTTTCTCGTCATATTTTCTATTGTATTGTCTTTTAGCAAACAGTGTAATTTTCAGTTGGCTTTTCCTCGTTACAAGTTGTAAGTTACAACGAACTCACTGTAGTAAAGTTTCAGCTGTAAAAATAACCTTTGCGAGGAGTTGGCCTCGTGTGTTGTTTGTCGTGATGTTGTTTATATGTTTATGCTTTTGCAATTTGTATTCAAATTTATATTGGCCGTGTATGTTTGGCACTCAGGGAATGAAACTGACGTACAAACCGCGTGAATAATCTACTTTGAAGGACTGGAATTGACGTACAAACCGCGCGAGAGACTAGGACTTTGGCTTCAATTTTATATCTATAAAATGTATTGTCGTTATCATTCCAGATATATATATATATATGGAGTTCACTGTGCTGGTCATGCCAATGAACTCTAATACACATATGTGTACAATTTTTCATATCAACGGCCTCGATGGCTTTAGAATTACTTTTCAACAATAGCTGAGCGAATTCAATATACGTGACCAGTAAAGAATCAAAGCAATGATTATCTCGCTAAGTTCCAAGCAATTACTAAACAAACGCCCACTGATCAATTTCTTTGCATATATTTATTCAACCGGCAACCGTTGAAGACTAAACCACAGGAACTTCCCATAAATAGCCAGTATAACAATCGTTACCAGCGGACAATTTGGCTTGACAATCACATTAAAATAAAGTCGAAATACTGCTAATAAATTTTTATCCCTCGAATCTTGAGTTTGCAAGATGTTTTTGAGTATGTTTTCTATTATATAGCATAAGTAATTTATGTTTTTTTCTAATACTCGACAATAATCACACAGCTATAGTTTTCTACTGATCTGAAAACTTTCATCTATTTACGACTCATTGGGCTGTTTACGCAAACTGATTTCTTAAAAAAGTGCAACTAAAATCAAATGGTGAATCGCAAAGACAACCAAAAAGGGCAAGAAAAAATGTTCCAGGTCAGTTTCATCAATTTGTAGGACGAAGACCGACTATGAACAGGCATGTCTTTTGAAAGTAAACAACCTCGTTAAAGACAGACATTCAACATGAAATCTATGAAAAAATTACACAATCTTCGAGAAGGAACGTTCAATGGGTAATGGTGCAAATACTTGCGTTATGAGTCACAGGAATAGCAAGAAGATTCGTCAGTGAATGAGGAACAAGGAAAATGTCGGCAAATCACTTATTTATGAAGTTCATCATCAAGAAAGACTGAGTTGAAACAACAGGTCAACATCATGTCTACGAATACAATACACTCACACTACTAAAATACCGAGAAAGCGGACTTTGACCTTGAACGACTCCCTGTGAAAAGATCTTGTTCGCTTGCTAAAGCACATCTTCAGCAAGACGTGAAGATGTTGTCCAAGAATGTATACTTACTTAGGAATTTGACTTTTCTGCCTGGACAAAGTTCTCTTTAAATACTTTTTTATCATCTTAAGTTCCATGTTTGTCTGTCGAGCCTCTTTTAACTCTCTCTTTAACAGCCTTGTCGTCCGTCTGCTACATTTTCTCTTAAGTATACGCTTACATGCAAGGAATCCTTCCGTCTTGTGGTAATAATCAAGAAGAAGGCACATCATAAGGCAAAAAAATAGCATATTCTTGGAATTCATTTTCTGAATCAACTCTGTTTATCAAACGATATCTTCTACCCAAAGTCAGCGGTCGTTCAACACTTTGCAGATAGCGTTTGTTTCGTATCCACAGAAGCGACTGGTGACGACTGCTTCAAGTCGCGCTTTTAAAGGCGCAGCTTGTCGCACATGTCCAATTAACCTTTACACAACCCATCGTTCTCATTGGCTGAATTCCAAAATCCGTGATAATGGGAGTTGCGTCTCGCGTTCGATTGCGTGGGGCGAAGGGCATTTTGCTTTATCGACTATATATATTTAGTGGCCTTATCAAAAGCCGCAAAGCACTTAAACACACTGAAATCTTCTCAGCTAAACTTGGTATTTAAAGAACATTAGGTGACGTTTGTCGTTTGGCAAACAAACAATTCAACATTCTTGCGAATGTCGTGTACGAAAAGCATTCAGCCGCACAAATGGAAATGTAGACAGTTCATAACACATAGGAAGAAACGCATTTTCTATAAGATTTAGGTTTTGGTTTGGGCGTCAAATGCGACTTATATTCAATGCGGAAGATGAAACAACACTATGGCGTAGTCGTACTGGGGGGCAGCTTATTCGCTATTGTCAAGAACAAGCAAAGCCAACGAAGTCTCGTTGACAACAGAAACAAAGCTGACAATGAAATTTCAATGCTAAGGAAAAGCTTGGTTTGCGTATTGTGTGATTGACAGTGACCTGCCCAATTATTTAATTGATGATTTTGTGCTGTAGAAGATGGAAGTGACTAGATTGAAACTTAATAGCTTTGTTTTCAAAAGTGAAGCTAACACCTGTTTATGTTTCGAAAAAAACGGGTCCCCGTCTTTTTGGTAACACGATTTTCTCTCGATCGTAATCTATAATAGAAGTGGTGACACGCAAGCAAAACACTCCCTCAAATAAAGTGCATTCTCAACTTCCCCCTCACACCGCAAACGGAAAAATCTTCCAAAATTCATCACCAAAATACCACACGATTAACTTATATAGCAACAAACCAGCTGTTCGTGAAATATCGAGAGATATCAGTTTCCATACGGAAAGCTTAAACAATCATAGGTTTAAAAAGCTTACTTGGTTTCAATTATCCATTGTATGAATGCTCCCAACACATGAGGAGATAATTAAAAAATAATGGACAATTAGGACTAACAGATTTCCGATAATCGTCAACCACCCAGGACACAATCGTCCACGAATGAAGAGATCGGTTGATTTTGAGGAGAATAGATCAAAATCTATTCTAACTTTGAGTGAAGATTGCCCAATGAGCCATACCAAAAAATTTACGCAAAACATATTTCAAATGATATATTTAAGAGGAAAGATTGGAAGACTAGCACTACAAACACTTAAGGGCTCAACAAGATAAATAATCCGTGAATTCTTCATGCCTTTGCTGCTATCACTTTGGATCATTACGTTCTAAAGTATAAAAGCTTGTCTTTGTGTCTTATATTTCATGTATTTCGTGCAAAGTGAAAGGTAAACAAACAATAAAATAGTACAAATATATCGTACATAAATTCATTTGGTGATAAGATAAAATCGAAATATTTTCCGCGATGTAGCCATAAATGTAGCATACAAAAGTGTTGTCGTAAATACACTTTGAACAAGGGCCTGCACTCGTACGTTATGGTCAAAGCTTGTTGACACATAGCGGAACAAACGATTCATCCCGTAAACATCGAAGTTCCCAGCAACTTTAACCGCTACTGTGATAGTCATCACGTTGGCTAAAACCGCGAAATTGTAACGCATTTCATGGGTTTCGAGAGAAAATCAATCAAGTCGCAGATATTCGTGAAATATAAGGCAATCTATACAAGACGAAGGGATGCTTGGCATTGCTTTGTATGTTAAATAAAACAGAGATAAATAAAATACATAACGAATGAAATACAATGATTTGGACTTTGTTGACGGCGTACAACACTTTCCTCCCACGCTTTTTCGTGTAATCATTCTGCTTTTACCGTGCAAATCATGCAAATTTCTGTTTCATCATGCAAATTTCTGTATACAACTTAATTGCTTTTTCCCATTTCATAACACTGCAACACAGCTTGAATTTTTTTACCGAAAGCCACTTCCTCCTTGGCGAACCTTACATATTTTTCTGCAATTCAATCGTCCTTCATTTCGCTAAAACCATTTATTTTTTCGTTTTCTGTGATACCTTTTGCGCATGACTATTCATAAACAACGAGTGCAAAGTCTCGGCAAGCAAGGGTTGGGAGGCCGGGCAATAAAATAATGACCCTTTATGGACAACAAAACGATTTAATGCATTGGCAACATTAGATGATCGATCGTTGTAAGCAAAAATAGAGGAATGAAGAGTATGTTATGTAATTCTCGGGACGCGAGTACAGCATGCAGGGATGCGGTGGTGTTCTCACAACATCTTTAACATAAAAATTTTGATTGAACGAAAGATTCGATTACACAAGATCTTTCTATTGGTCATAGTAAATTCTTCTTTGCTACTCACAAAGATGAAATTCCCGTTTTGTGTCAATAACATTTAGAAGGAATTTAAGCCGAGACGGCAAAACCACCATTTTACACAACCCTAACTTTTTAATCTTTCATTGCTGATTGAAATATGATTTAAGCCGCAGCCAACTGGCAGCCCATAGATTTCTCTCTCCGCTGCGAACATGATGATGTCTGTCATTAACTTTTTCGGGAAACTTACGCTAAGATAGCAAAACGATTCTTTAAACAATTCCAACGTTTCAACCTTCAATACTGACTGAGATAACGATTCAGCACACACTAATGGCAACCAAAAACCATGACCAGCCGACAATTTAAAGAAGATATAATAATCAAAACAAGACGAATAGAAAAAGTCATCCTCAGACAGAATGATTCATGACAAGATTCTGCCTGAGGATGACTTTGAAATAAAGTCGAAAATTTACAGTTTACTTATCGTCTTGTTTTGATTCATATTTTGCAATCTCAAGATGTCTTGCTTCTTCGGAATTTGTTTTATATTATACTAATGGCAACCGATGGACAACTCGCAACGCTGAAACTAATGATGTGCTTAACTAACATTTCGAAGAATGTTTTGGATATATACGGCAAAACCATACTAACTTTTAAACCTTTTGCTACAGACAAAAATACAACCCACGCCACACCCAATTTACCGCCCACGGACAAGTCCTTACGCTGTGTACGTGATGTCCGCCAACAATAAAACTGACATTATGGCGTGCGAACCAGTGATGTGAACAGACTGAGTATAGACGGAGGGTCCGTTGAGCGAAGACCTACGGATTGGTGTTATCCTTTGGATGGTGACTTTTTTAAACGTATGAAAAAACGTGGTTGGATTTTCTTTACAAAACTGAAACCTTATAGTTGCCTTAGAACTATTGGTTTGTTTCGATCATTGCTCGTTTCAAATCGTTTCTTTTTCCGTTTACCACACTTTTCAAACGCTCTATAAATTGCTATCCAGTAATAGCAATTCGCTATCTGCCCCCCTGGATAAAACATTAGTATTTTTGTATATCCACTCTTGATGCAATTGGCATTGTGACGCAGACCGGCGTAAAAATAAAATATGCAATTTCCTAATGTACTAGGCATTATGGGAGAAAGCAATTTGATCAGATGGCCCCTGAGCACTTGTGAATGTCAACACAAGACCATATTCAGGCATCAAGACAAGCACGTGACTGTGCCTATCTTGAAGCAAGCGTGCCACTGATCATTTCAAATACAACCATTTCCAATAAGTAAAATATTCGGCGATGCCGGTTGACTTCCATTATGTCAGAGCAATGAAGACCGCTACTTCCATAATATAATGGTGTTGCTAGTGGTTTTATACACCTTTAAAAAAGGCGTGTCAACCAAGATGCATTGCGCGCTTTTGTTTATGTTCATCGTTACTTTTTGAGCTTGAGCACAATGAATTCAATTTGGTCTCTAGGTCGTCTAATTAATCTGAAAAGTTAGCAAAAAACATTGATTTAAAAACTCTATTTTACATTAATTATCGTCGTTTGTTTAAGTTGCACGGACTACAAAAACAAACTCCGCCATTTTCTCGACCCACAAAATGGCCGTCAAGCGTAATGCATCTTGGTAAACACAAATTCTTTAGTTGTTATGTGATTATACATATGGTATTTACTGGTTGAGAGATCCGTACTGAAAAAATATTTTCCTCGGCTTCAGTAGTGTCCCTTGACCCTAAACGGTAAATAAAGCTTTTATTTTTATAACGAAGCATATCACGTTTTAAAACGATCGACGTGGCTAGTTGGGACTGAAATTGGATAGTTTTCTACAAAGTTTACTTCGTCTGAATTGTGGAACTCACTCTCAAAATGTTATGTAGCTACAATGTGAATACATTTTTTGCGTTCTCCTTGAAGAATATACATGGCTTGTAAATCAATTTTAAAATTTTCACTTTGTAAACAAATCTATTGCAAAAATATAACACTTTTGGACTATGGTCAAGATATCGTAAAAAGCCGCCCGCTGCTGCAGCCAATCAGATTGCAGGAAATCAAAAAATATCGCTAGGCATGTATAAATAAGGAAATAAAATCTTGTTATTTTTGATTGTTATTATAATTATCAATTAAAAATACTTAAAAACGGTAGCTCTTCAAGACTTCCAGTCTCGCAGGCACCTGACTTTTAAGAGGTCGTTGGACCCAAAACCGTTTAAGAAAAATTATAACAAGCTATTAAGCTACATGTTACAGGTGAAAAATATTGGCTATAGGAACAAAAATTATGACACACGTGCATTAGTTCGTCATACCATATAAAATCGTACCCTACATCTTTATATTCACCAGGTTGTTGATAATATGTCAAGTGAAGTCAAAACTACGTTTAAATTTAATAATGCTTATGTGTTTTTCATTCGTTATAACTGAGAGGCCATTCTAAGGTGATGCAGCAAGTAAAAATCTTCATCATTTGAGTTGCTTTAGGTTTTCCAAGTTCATAGTTGTTATTGCCGCCTCTTAAATATTATCTGTCATTATTCTAAATTTTAAACATGTTGGAAGTTGATGATTTTTTAAATTTTGTATTCCACGTATTGCGCAATCTTTGCCACATTTAATTTTATTTTAATTTACTTTAGTAATTCGCATTCCCAGAAACGGGATTTTTCAATCACAATCTACAAGGGTATGGTAAAGAATTACTTAATCTACGGTGCTAAAACTAGTTAAAATGTATATTTCCTTCTAAAAGTCCAATTCTCAATTTATATCTAAACATGTTCAAATTTCCAATCGCTTTTCAGTTCTCATCTAGTTTAGTGCGTTCCATGTTCTCTGAGGCCAGTTACAGTTGCGATATTTTTCATTTCAAGATCATTTAGATTCCCGAGGGCGTGATCGTGAATTGGATTTCCTTTATAAACCTTTGACTTAAATATGACGGTGACAATTGATCAATGATTTAGAACCCAGTCCTCTAGATGTCTAACTACCGTCTCAAGCTGAGGCAAGGACGCCATCTTGAAAGGTGGCAAAAAACAAAACTCAAAATGAAAAGTTAAAAAAAAGTTTAAAAAACCCATCCTATCAAGCATTTTAATAATTAAACATAGATTATCACCTTTGCACCACTATATCAACTCAGGAAAAGCAGATATTAATCATAAATATCGTCAGTTTCGCCAACTTTCAAGATGGCGGCTTGCCTAACTCATTGGTAAAGAATATCGGCGGAGTCAGATATCTAGTAGATTGGGTTCTAGGTCATTGCAATTGATTTATTTAGTTGAGCTCAGATCGGTTTGCACAGGCTCATGCAAACACGGCTATAGACAAATCAGCGCATGCGCTGTTATTTTATAATGATTTTTGTGTGTACGTTACACTTCATACCAATAAACGATGTAAAAATAGTCGCAACCATCAAATATTGTCTCGGAGGCAAGTTGCTTTTTTCATACCTTTGTCTTGGCCAAAAATGCCTTTCATGCCGAGACAAAATTTTTTGAATTGCGAGGGTTACATGTGTGAAAAAAATACGTCGTTACAATTGCTGCTCAGTTATAAAAAGCTCGGTTTGAATCAACATTCGATAGATTCAGTAGATTTTAATAAGTTCATCATTGCAGCATAAGGAAACCCCATTGGACAAGTCAGATCTTTTCCCAAAGGAATGGACCAATCATACAACTGGGTCTATCATATTTCATATAATAAAAAGACAACTTGGGCGGTGATTGGTCCGCAGTTTAGTTTGCATTGGCCTGTGCAAACCGAACTGAGCTCAATTAATGAAATCAATTAAAGAGGATTTGGATAGCAAGTTTCAATACATGTTAGAGGGAAAATCAAAACATTTGCTTTAAATTTATCTGTTTTGCCTTATTGCTATTTTATAAAAGAAATAAAAGATGTTTTTCGTGTTTGCACTGTTTTATGCAAACCTGGGAGACGTTTGTGAAAACTTTTGTTCTCCGATTATTTTCATTTACTACTTTGCAAAAAATGTAATTCAGCCGTCTGGCTGTCAAATGATTTTAAATATGTCGGGATTTGCTTGCCCAACACAGAAAATCACTCTCACTGTTTCGTTTTAAAAGTATTTATTGTCACTCTCGCTTTAAACAATTACAATGTGCTATCGAATGCTCTACCATGCTGTACCCTTTTTCTTCTTTTCTTCAAGTGTTGTTGTTCTCTACCGGTACGAACCGGCCCTTCCCGACTTTGGTCTCGCGCGACCCACGCGTTAACAAAACTGTTTATACTTTCCGACACCCTCCCCCCATTTGTCTCGCCAGTGACAAATGTCACTAAGAACTACTATCCTCAAAGTTTGAGACTTCCAGCATCCTCTCTCTTGCCACTACTGCTGCGCTTCTTCTAGGCCGGAATTCTTTCGCGTCTGGATCCAGGGTATTGTTTTCTGTGGTTACTTTTGCATCTTCTACTCTATGTAGTTCTAATGGGAATAGATGCTGTGGTGCCCGGTCAATATGCGTTTTCCGTGTTTTAATCTTTGCTCCTCGAACAACTCCATCCCTTCCCTCATACAGTTCCTCTACGATACCTACACTCCATTTTCCTCGATTTCTTTCTTCTCCTTTTATTAGCACTACGTCACCCACTTCTGGAGATTTTCCCATTTTTCCATGTTTCAGGTTATGTCTCTCTCTTAATGATCTTAGATACTCCCCCGTCCACCTCTTCCATATGGCTTTCTTACATCGCTGAATATGTTTTGCTCTTTTCCTTAATTCCTCTTCTTCACTTGCTTCATCATTTTCAATCACTGAGACGGACGGTTGGCCAGTTATCATGGCATTTGGTGTAAGAATTGGCAATTCGTGGTCGTCTTCCACATACGCTAGAGGTCTATTGTTTAGACATATCTCCACATCAAGGATTACCCCTTCCAATTCTTTCCATGTGAGGCTTGATCGACGTACTACTTTATAAAATGCTTGTTTCACCAATCCTATCAGTCTTTCATACTGTCCACCCCACCAAGGGGCCTTGCTTGGGTTGAATTGCCACTTGATATTGTTCTTGGCAAGAAAGTCATGAACTTGTTCATCTTTTGAGATTTTTCGCACACGTTTGGCTGCGGCCACAAAGGTCTTGGCATTATCTGAGTACACCTTATCTGGCTTGCCACGTCTAGCAACTAACTTCTTGAAGCTATGCATGAATTCTTCTGTTGACATATCTGGTAGCATCTCCAAGTGAACCGCTCTTGTTAGGCTGCATCCCGCGAGGAGTAGGTACGCTTTTCCTTCTTTACCTGATCGTTTCTTATAGATGAACGGACCTGCGTAATCCACACCTATGACTTGGAATGGCCGTGATCCTTCTGTGCGGTCCTTTGAGAGGTTGCCAGTGGGTGGTTTGGCGAATGCACTCGCTTGGAACCTCTTGCAACCGTTGCATCTGCTTCTGACCTTTTTTTGTGAGTTGTCGAAGACGTGGTATCCAGTAATTTTCCCTCACCGCAGTCATTGTCAGACTGACTCCCCCATGGAGAGTGCGTAAATGTTTGTGCATGACCAACTTCTTTGCTAATTCGGACTCTGGTGGAATGTAGATCGGGCATTCTCCTTGCATCCTTGCGCGACATTCCAGCACTCCTTTCTCATTTTTCTTAAGGTTTAAGCGTTGAGTGTCTTCTCTCATCTGATCCGAGTTTTCAAAGCGCAGCTGTTCTCTTTTCAGCCACCAGAGAACTTGTGGTTGTAGCTCGTTAGTCGTGAGTGGACCCCGTCGACGTTGCTGTTTTTTATTGAGGTTATACACGAACCTGAACACCCATGCTGTTATTCTCATGGTTTTCCAATAGGGGTATTTCGCCAAGATTGCTGAAAACCTGTCCTCCTCTAGTTGAACTGCAGGCATGAAGACCTCCTTGCATTTCTTTACTTCCGCTTCCGTCTCAACTGTAGCTTCTATGATTACTTCCCTTGGCCATTTTTCAGGGTTGGAAAGCCATTTTGGTCCTTCAAGCCATTTTTCAGACAACTGATCTCCGTTGCAGCCTCGGCTTCCAATATCGGCGGGATTATCTTTTGTTCCCACGTGCTTCTATGAAATGTAATTCTTTTCTCTAATTACCCTTACCCGATTTGCTACGAATTGCTTGTAATTTCCACTTCCATTTATCCAGTATAAGGCAACCATGCTGTAAAGCCATCCAACACAATGCCTTACAGGCAACCCTTCAAGAACGGATCGCACGTTGTCCATCAGCCTTGCCGCCATTTGAGCAGAGACTAACTCAAGTCTTGGAATGGTCAACCCTTTCTTTGCCAATCTTGATTTAGCTGTTATGAGTCCTTGACCGATACCCCTGCCTTGTAGGATAACTGCATACACGGCTGCTGACGTACCTTGGCCACTAGCATCTCCAAATGCGTGCAAATCTATGGCTTGTATCCTTTCTCTGTGTGTGACTAAACTCCTGGGCACTTCAATTATACTTGGTACTCTAGTACACCAGTTGCGCCAACGGTGCATCAGGTTATCAGAAAGTTGTTCGTCCCAGGGTAAATTAGCTTCACAGATGTCCCTATAGATCATCTTTAGGAAAGTTGTCAACAAGTAAATTATCAGCAAAAAGAGAATGGACTTATCTTATTTTTCGTGCTTACTTTCGCAGCTCTTGTTTTTGAAAAGTTGCAGTTTGAATGACAAAAAATTTTCAGTTGCCCGTTACACATGCGCTCGTTTGCTCACGCGTTTATAATATTTGCGCGAGCAAAAATGTACGCAAATTTTTTTTGAAAGAGACTAAAATCCCCTTCACACAAAATCGGATTTCATCAACACACCAAGGATTTTGAAACGGGATTTTGGCGCATTATTACACATACCTCACAACATCCACAGCATATCGAATGAATTTGGGACCGGCAGCACCTGTTTTCATGACAAATATCCACAAAAGATAGACTAGTTTCGGTTTATCATTAGTCGAACGGTATATGCCAGTCTCGTTTCAACAACCGGGGAATCACTTACGTTAGACACTACGAGTTATGAACTAAGGCGCCAGCAAGTTTTTTGTTTGGGGAGGGGCATTTATGGCACTTCAAACATGTGACACTTATATTTTTAACTATACAAATGAAGACTAGAGTCTTCATCAAAACTTTATTAAAATAAAGGACATTATAACTGTTTGTTATTAATGATTGCTCCCCTCAGTAGTCGGGGGGACTGGTTATAAGCAGAAAGCATAAAAATTGATCACACTGAAGATGTTTTGATTCAAATTATAGGTAAAAGAGCACACTATGTTTAACAAACTCTTCTAAGGTTTGACGTTTTCCAAAACTATACAATTGTTCACACATTCAGTGGCAAAGCCAGCCAGAAGTTTAATCCGACTATAAAAATATTTCAGAGTAAAAAACGGGCTGGCTTTTCTGCTGCATATTCAGTGCCACACAAATGTTACTTCACTTAAAAAAAGGTAAAAACAGAAGACATTTTTCACATATCAAAAACTTGTTTTGTCTCTCTTCCCCCAAACATTTCGTCGAGTAAATGTCACTGCTAACGATGCAAATTTGGATGGTATAAAAATGCTTTGAGAGCATAATGATAACTTTAATAAATGACAACTGAAAGACTAAAGTCATCTTAAAAAGTGAGCGATGGAACTTCAGTGTGCATTTACTTCTATATCAATATAACAAACCGAGCAACTTCCAATGACAAAATAAAGGAAAATAACAATAATCTGTCACAAAGTTTATCAATGAAGGTCGCTATTATTTCCAATGTTCGTTCCACTAACCCGCAGAAAGTCTTTCTTACAAGTCTGGACCGAGAAGTGTTTGCGATCGACTTCCTCCAGGGGGGATCTTGACGGATGCCCGTATATCGATGATGAGAGACATGGGATGGCAAGAGAAGTTTCCTTTATTACGTTAAAGTAGAAGATGACTAAGATTAACATGAGGCATCAACCCCCCTGCATTGTTCAAAAGATATAAAAGATTCCGGTGGGTGAGTTTCTAATATTTAAAGAAAAACACGCAAAGTGGAGATGCCCGTTCAAAACTAACAAACCCTTGGAATTCCTTCCTTTGTAGTACAGCGCATCTACATACTCAGCTCACTTGGCGATAATTCGTTATTTTCTTACCTCACTGTTCACGTGTAACCCAAGTGACTTGGCAAAGGCTCTATCGTCACGGTGAAGTTTTTGGTCGTATCCAACGGACACGTGATTCACCCGATCGTAAATAGAAGGTTGGGCCCGCTTCAAGACGTATATAAAACGAAAACTAAATTTGACCGGGTACAGACAAGAATACCTGGGGATGAAAACTGCGACCACCGACAAATAATAACGTATTTCCTCTATTTAGTCCCCAGTCTCTTATGAGTACCTCCCACTGGTCCCTCCTTAAAACAATCTCACGCTTTCAGTAAATTAAAAAATCACCAGGAAGTCAACCTCACGATGAAATCACGACAAAATACGAATGCCAAATAAGCTTTGGTCGTTAATACAAGCGTTTAGTCGTTTGAAATTTAAAAATGTAAAAATCAAAATAGTCATTTGCTTTGTCTCAAGATTTCAAACAAAATGATAGTCATTTGTTTGTATTTTTCTTTTCAAAATCCACGTACTGGATTGGGTATTTTAACAAATAGAAATTGATATTGAAGAATGGGTTGAATGAAATAGTATGCGCCGAAAATTTTACGTGAAAATATATTAAGCCCCAGCTTCTTTTACCCTTCCACTGACCCAGCACATAAATGTGGCGGCGAAAACGATAGTTATTCTCAGGCATTACATCACCCCTGATATTTGATAAAGATAATAGACTTAGGTAAAAAAGGCTATTAGCCTTACAATGTATACAATAACGATATGAATGTTACGAAGAAGCTCACTTTAGTTTGGGCTTTATAGTAGCTTCCAGGTTCGGATGGGTGTTTGTTTGCATCTCTTTCTGCCTATGAAAATGCCATGGAATAGTCAGATAAATATTATTATAGCTTGCATAATTTCCAGCCAAACCAAACCTCGCAAAGTTGCTTGTGTAACTGCTGTCTGTTGTACGCCTAAATCATACATAAAAGGCAGAGATCTTGACACACTATGAAAGACTAAAAGAGTCGAGTATTCAAGATATGCACTACAGAGAATTCTTCCAAGATCGAAGACGACTCAAAATAGCGTGCGCTTATTCGTTCGTCGGTGTTGATAATCATACATACGTGTGATGACAAACCGGGAGGCCGCAGTATATCCAAAGCAGAGTTTCTTTGCTTTTCACTAGGATAAGTAACAGAATATTTTCGAGATGCATCCAAATCAGCCATAACAGCCTCCACTAAAGCTCATCAACTAAGCTTTTGGCAAATGAGAACGAGTTAAGCTGTTCGCATTTAGCAGTTAATTATCGTTTAGTTGAATTCATCAATGTTATGGTAACAAGAATCAATGTACACAACACTACAGGAGCATGCTTTCCGGTTAAAATTTGATACAGCAAACGAAGTAGCATCAGTGAGCCGTTGTCTTTCCTGCAAAGCTCGTTCGTTTCGAATGGTTTTCAAAAGACATTTTCATTTAAAAAGTACTCATGCAAATTCATTTTCGGTGGCTAAACAGAACAATTCTCGTCCTTTGAAAATCAAAGAATGTGATCAAGGTCTGTTGATCGTTGCTCATCATTGAAATAGGGCAGTTTTCAAAGAAATACCCGGAGATATCAACAAATATTTACATTTTCCAGAGATATGGATTTACCGAGAAGGTTGGATGGTGAATGAGCAGCGCATAGACAATTTCTTTATGAAACATTCATATATACCAAACAGTTAAGCAAAACCAATTGTGATATGTGTTTAATGGAGCACACTTCCTTAAAATACATCCCAATAATGCCCCATCACAGTAACAGAATTTCACAAAGATAGTGCGACATGGCACGGCGATATCCACACAGTGGCGACCGAAAATCTAATCCAAACAAAAGCACCTCCTTGGAAATCATCCTGTATGTATCTTCTGTCTGAGGATCACTTTGAAATAAAGACGAAAATTTACAGTTCACCTCTCGTCTTGTTTTGATGCATATTTTGCAATCTCAAGATGTCTTGCTTTTTCGGAATTTGCTTTATACTATCTCTAGTAGTATTAAGTCAGTCTATAGTGTCAACCCATTAAGTAATAATACTTTTAATATTCATACTAATGTTCCGCAAGAGCAAACGTCGATTTCGCTTTAAAAAAGGGCACTTCGGAGATCACTTTAAAAGTTCGAGGGCATTTCTCCCTGGTACAACATTTACCGTACGGGAGATAGCTCTTGTAATTTACGAGGATTCAGTTATCTATGGTTTTTTACAGTAAGCTGATTAAGATTGTTTGCTTTGAAGATTATAACTTAACATAACAGCACAAAATAGAATGCACATTAATATCATAACTAACAGATTTATATGTAAAGTCCGAGACCGAAGATCGACGGTTGCACATGCTCGAGAGTTCTCACAAACGTCTCTGAGGTTTGCATAAACCAGTGCAAACACGACAAACATCTTTTATTGCTTTTATAAAATAACATTAATGGGAAAAAGACAAACATTTTAATTTTTTCTCTAAAATGTTTTCATGATCGATTTGTTAATTTTCTTTTAATATTGATTGTTTTCATTGATTTGATTGGTTGAGCTCAGATGTGTTTTGTGTTTTTCACAGGCTAATGAAAACACGGCTCTAGACCAATCAGCGCACTCGTTTCATTGTAATTATTTTATAAACGTTTTTAATGCGCCTGGTAAAGTGACAATTTACTTATATAGAGTACAATGGTAAATTTTTTCAACATAAATATATTATGTTGACGTAGCCAAAAACATGAGCATTTCACGACAGAGAATTTTTTTGTAATCGAAGTTGTGTTTAAATTTTGACTGCACACGCACAACCTCAAGAAATGTTCAGACATGAAAAAAAATTTAGATATTTGCCCTACTCCCACAATGCATCACTCCCAAGTGCTTTCTTCAGTTTATTTTAATATTGGTATCTTTTCAATTCAATAAATAACATATAAAGGGAGGGGGTTGTCATGTCCATGGATATAGGTTGCACCAGCCATAGACTAACCAATATGCTTTACATAAAAATTTTTAAAAAACGAACAAATGTCGAAAAAAGAAATAATATACGATATGTAATTCAAAAGAAAAACTATCTCAATTCTCTTGGAAATCTCAATTCCAATTCAATAAACAACCTAATAGCAATTAGAGGTCAATAAAAAATAAAAACTTACCAATGTAGGCAAATGGGTGCCATCATACTTGCCAATGACAGCATACTTTTTGAAACTAATCACAAGTAGTACTTCAGAACTTCAAGTTTAAAAAGTTAATGATCTTTTCAGACAGTTACCTGGTCATATTTCATCATAAAACTTCTAAACTTGTTAAGGCATGATCGACCGCACTCTCCAACACTAGTATTTCCTAAAAAAAATCAATCAATGACTTGTCTTGATTTATCATTTCATACACATGCAAAAAACTAGCCATACAATCTTATATATTTAACAATGCTCTAAAAAATCATCATTTTTCAATTATACTTGCCATTAGAATATATGTAGTAAAACTGATAACATTCTCACCACTAAGTCAAAGGCAGCACTTTACAGGGTAAAATCTAGCTTTGATTGATTATGCTGATTATTTATAGATTGCAGCCTTATTGAATATTGATTACGATTGTCAATATGGCGCTCTTTTTGACACTATATATATAAAATTATGAAGTGTTCAAACGCGTAGCCAAAGTCAAATAAGTTCAAATTAAAATAAATGTATAAAATTGGCTTACGGGTTTGAATTACTGATTAAATGCGAAGCCAAATGACCTTTCCTTGCGAAATAACAAAGTTCAAATTGATGAACACAAGTTCAAATTGATGAACACAAGAGCCAAAACTTGCCACATTGCCACCCTTGTGAAAATTGAGAAGCTCGTTCGTCGTTTAGTGTGTATAGTGGCTGTGTTAAAGTGTGAGAAAGGACCAATGACGATGACAAAGTAGCCCGTGTGGCATTACAATGTTTCACGCACAATTCTCGCAAACATACATTGAACCATGTTATAAAAGGAAAGCAAGCCATGTGCGTGTGCAAATATACAACGCAGTATCGTTATACTAAACAAGCATAAAATAAACATGAAATTGAGCACATAACCACCTTTTGCACACATAACCTATGATTTCCTGCACCCTTCCACATCTCTTGCGCGGGTAAAACTCCTCAGTATCTGCGGCATAGAGTAACGACTTTCCCCAAAAAAGAAAGTGGTTGGGTGTCAAAGTGATCACATCTTCTGGATCTGAGCTTTGTTTTGTAATGGTCTTGTATTCAACAAATCTTCAACACCAATTTATACAATAGATGACTCTTCATCAGTGACGTCCGCATCCTTTATAGTTGCATAAATTGCTTTTTAAGCTGCTTTTATCATAATTTCATGCACTCCATCAAAATGAGGAACATGCGGAGGATTCAAGTTCCACCTTATTTATAACTTACGCAATAGTTTTTTGCTGAATCTTACTTTAACCTAGTTTTTCAACCAATTTTTTGAATTATTTTGCAGCTCCCACAAAATTTGTCCCTTGATCGATTATGATTTCGATTGCATATCTTCTTCGACTTGCCATCCTTGTGAAACATAGAAAACTGTCAGTATCCAACCACAAGCCATTTCTAAATGACCTGCTCTGCAACCCACACATGTAAATAGACATAAACTATCGTTTTTATCTATTTCACGACCCTTTATCAAATTAAAAGGATACCTTTAAAAGGCTCTAGAATGGAGAACACGGCTCGATGGAAATGGTGCCATCACTTGAGTTGCTCCTTTAGCGTTTTTCCTTTTAGACTCATTACACTGTTTCTCCTATGGCCTATCTCTTCTCTTGACGCTTCAAGCCAATATCTCCCACTTATGTATGCCAAGATACGATTAGTTCCTAAAACATGATGTCCCATTTCGTGATAGTGTTTGTCAATAAGTTTCGTCACACAATTTCAGGTAGAAGAATTATGAGAAATCTGACTTCATACGGCAAAAACTCGGCATTGCAATATCTTTCCTCAACGCAAAATACCGTCATCATCCATCTTGGATATTAATTTCAACAATTTGTATTTCTTTGACATTGACCTTTTCTTTCGAATGCTTTCGTATTCTAATTAAAACTCTCGAAGTCTTTTGCACATCACGGATTACAAGTATCTCTGCATCCAAATTTTTTTTGAGCTTTAAACCATCATGGTCACGCTTTTCTTGCAGAACTCGAATATTATTGGTAAATCGAAAAACCCACACTAATGTGCCGATCAATCGTCTCCAGTTGGACCAGCGCGTCGGATTTGGTCGCCATCGAGGATCTGTTGTGGTAAAGGTATTATGTCTAGAACAGGTCAAAATATTGAAACAAGAGAAATCAGCGTATTTTATTTTCGTCTTAATCAATGAGGACCAGACTTTAGCTAAACCTGGTTCTTTACTTGCGACATACATAAGCATAGCATAAGTACATACAAAATTATCAAAACTCTCCGTTCTTATTGCTAATGAAGGCACATTGCTTATGCTTATGTTCAAGGTCCTCATTATCATATGTCGTCTTCATATTTAGCAATCGAGAACCTTCGTCGGTAACGAAGTAAACTTAGTTCGTTATTTTACTTAACGTGGAAGTATAAAATTTGTAGAGTTCTTCGTAGAAAGCAAACCGTGACTTCTGACGTACTTCTTCATTTAGATATTTTGAAAGCTAAATGATTTAAGAAACAATAGACTTGTAACATGTCCTGACCCATTAGCAACTTCTTTTGTATGACCACTTACTTACTGCAAACTATTTTTTAGTTATTTCGTGACGGTTTGCCTTGAACATGCTTTGAATACTGGTGTTAACAGTTGACATATTCTGAATCAATGGCTTATGAATTAGCTACACAGGAAATATTGCCAAAAACTCATTGTGTTAGCTACATAAAGTCCATCATGGGATTTTGACTATTACTAATGTGTCCTCATAAATCAACCTTAAATGGTAATAATTACGCATTTCTATTTCATTACTATACGATTGTTGATAACGTAAATTTCGCAAATTCGATGGTGAAAAACAGTGTTGAGTTGGTTTTTTTATAATTTTACTGTGTTACGCGGGAATGTACATTTTGTTTCAAATTGGCGGTGCTTTTACAGTACTTAAGAAAAAATATTTCTTTACTTCGTAAGTTAATTTATAGAACCAATTTGCGTATTCTCTACGCTTCTGAATAACATCAGGTCTGTTTCTTTCTGCTGAAACTGGTAGCGAAAGTTTGAATGAGTATAGCATCTCATTAAAAGTGTTCTTGCTACTGTGCTTTCATGGATGACGGTTATTGTGGAAGACGTCGTCGTGATTCTTGATTAAAGCGTTGCTACACAGTTCTCGTTCAGAATCTCCTCGAAACAATTTTTTATTTCGTCATCCACCCGTATGTTGTTTCTACCATCTCGAGGTAGCTCATGTATTCGTCCTTCTCTAATAAAACGCGCAACTGTTCTGCGTGCCGTTGACCTGTTAACATCTAATGTGTCGGCAACGAGTAAAAAATCTTCGTTTTCCTCCTCAAACGCTTGTACAATTCGCTGTCTATGTTCTTGTGAGATTCTGTTGCGCCTTTGCATGTTCACATATGTTTCACACCAGCGGTCGATCTCTGCTGTCTCGTGCAGTGATCACTCCTTTATATACGCTCTGTATAACAGCATTCAGAACTTGGTGTATTGCCAAGTGATTGTATACAGACTGCCTTTTTTCACATCAATCGTTCCATTTTACGTTATGTTGTATTGAAAAATTATTTGTATTTAATGAACATGCGTAATATGTTAACATTATCATTAAAGTACTATTGACACTATAATCCGTTGTAATCACTGCTCATTGACGTTATTGAATGAACGTTTGTGCATACAAATTTTAATAAACAATATAATCATTTAATTGATTTCAGTTTCGTGCTGATAACTTATGAATAATTGCACATGAATAGAAATTCAATGCTATTGTACGCTTATTTTTCTGCATTGAATTCTTAAAGACGGTAATGAATGCTTGGATTATTCAAGTTTCTTTCTTGAATAAGCTTTTCGTTCTATTGATTGTCTAATTGTCGCAAATCAACGCATTTACGTTTTATTGGACGATCTTTGATAAAAATGAGGACATCTTTTCCTGTAATGACTTCAGAAAGGTGTAAATAAATAGAAAATTGTGCACACTCGCATAATTTACACGTCAAAATCCAGTTGACCCTTTTATTTTTTCAACGATTTTAAGCCACAAATTTTGCATGATATTAATCTTTCTTATTATAATTAGCTTAAGTCTCACATGGTCTTTATTGTGGAGTATGGAACATGTCACATGCCACATGTCACATTATTCGTTTCGTATAACTATATTCTGTGGTGTAACTTAGAATATCAATAAATTTGCAGAAGAGCAAGATGATCAGCTTACGAAACATCAACGTTACATAAATACTTTTACCTGTTTACTAAAGCAAACGAAGGATGGAGACCTTGTGTAAATGATATTGATTGCATATTAGAACACGAGCAAGCCTCGGTGTATGTTGTAGAGTCACAAAAGAAACCTGTTGCAACAATATCCCTCGTTAAATATGGCTCAGAGGGTTTCCAACATGGCTCTTTTATTATCCACAAAGACTATCGAAACATGGGCTATGCTAAACGTATCATACATGCTATAATGGAACGCCATGAAGAAGAACCAGCAAGAACAATAAGCGTGTGTTACGCTCCAGCTTCACGGATTAAATTCCTAAAGAATATGTTGGGTTATGTTTGTCAATGGCCGGTTGGCATTTACGATCTCAATGTTTTAAGAAGTTTAGAAAAACTCCAAAGTCATCCGGGCCACTTTAAATTGAATCGTATCGATGAAAATAACATGCATGACGTTTTACTCTATGACAAAAAAGTCTTCGGTTGCACAAGAGAAAATTTTTTAAAAACGTGGTTAAGTACGCTGGGGTACGCATGCGCGCGTAGCATTCAACAAAGAAGGAAGAATTTTAGGCTACATTGTAAGATTAGCCTTCTTCTCTGAAGAAGGTTACAAACTTGGTCCACTTTATTGCGAAGACATCAAAGTAGGAAAATCTCTCATGAAAAGTGTTTTCAAAGATGTCCACGATCACGGCTTTTCACAATCAAATTCTGTAATCGTGGACAGCCCGACGGGACGGAATGCAAAAGCAAAAGAGTTGATGGAATTTTTAGATGGCAAATATCTAGGGAACGCATATTACTTAACAACAAACGGTCTCCCAAATGCAACTTTCGATCAAAGGTTTGCTATTTTGTCTCCATCTTACGGATAGAATTTAATGTTTTTATGAAAATATTATGAAAGATCAAATTATTGTACTCCCCTTATCCTCCCCTCCCCCAATTGTTTTTATTGCAATATTGCTATCTCGGCAATTCAATAAACAATACTAGGGCAGAGGGGTGCAATGTCCATGGGTAATTATGTTTTACAATGTGTAACCAATATGTTTCCATAAAATTTTTTAAAAAAACAAACATGTGTCAAAAATAAAATAAAATAGGAACTATAAATAAAAAGGCAAAAACAGAGCTTTTAAAGTATTTTTGACAACTTTGAAATACTTTGGAACACCCGGTTTCTTATTTAAAAAGACATGACCACAGGCAACTTCACTTGACTAAAAGGACAGTAGATGATTGATAATTGGGAGGGATAATATTCATATATGCATGTTCTACTGTTTTAGTTTCTATTGAAATTATTTATGATCACGGATTCTTTGCCCTTGCTTGAATATTTTGTTAACATCTGATCAAACTTTTAAAAAGCTACGTTAAACATAACTTTTTAGTTTACCTCTGAAAATTCAATTCCTACGATAGTGAAATCTCAATTCCAATTCAATAAACAACTAAATAGCAATTAGAGGTCAATAAAAAATAAAAACTAGCCAATGTCGATAATGCTTTTGAAACTAATCTCAAGTTGTACTTAAAAGCTTAAAGTTTAAAAAGTTAATGATTTTTTCAGACAGTTACCTGGTCATATTTCATCATAAAACTTCTAAACTTGTTAAGGTATGATCGACCGCACTCTCCAACACTAATATTTCTTAAAAAACACAATCAATGACTTGTCTTGATTTATCATTTCATACACATGCAAAAAACAAGCCATACAATCCTATTTAACACTGCTCTAACAAATCATCATTTTTCAATTATACTTGCCATTAGATTATGGTAAAATTTATAACATTCTCACTACTAAGTTAAAGGCAGCACTTCACAGGGTAACATCTCATTTAGATCATGGCATTATATAAATTTACGTGTACACTGCAGCCTGATTACGAATGTCAAAATGATGCTCTTTTAAACATTATATACATATAATTAATATTATCAAGCGTTCAAACGAGTAACCAAAGTCAATTAAGTCCAAATTAAAATAAATGTACAAAGTTAGCTTACGGGTTTGAATCACTGGTTAAATGCGAAGCCAAATGATCTTTCCTTGCAAAATAGCAAAGTTCAAATTGATGAACACAGGAGCGAAAACTTGCCACAATGCCACCCTCATGAAAACTTAGAAACTCGTTCGTCGTTTAGTTATCACCTAAAACACACCAAAAAGTCAAACGGTATTTAGTGAAGAAAAGGACGTAAGAACGTATTTCATTTTGGGAGGGGTCCGTGGTTGGGAGCAAAACAAGAAAAAAAATTGATAATTCAGATGCTCTAAATTTCATATTTACACTTACCTTTTCGGTATCCTGTTTCATCGATAAACGGTTTGAAAAGTTGTTGTGAAGCATATTTATTACAGAGCAAAGAACTATTTCGTTCATTTCTAACTTCAGCACACCAAAGAGGGCAACTAAATCGAAATTTTTCAATAGAAAAAACAATTTCACGCTCGCGACCATTAACCACGGAAAAAAAACTTGACCTCTGCTTCCCGCCTAGCAGGTTAAAAGCAATTAGGCCAAATTCACCCGATCAGAGTTCAAAAAAAAAGTGTGTACAGTAATGTGTACAGTGGATGTGTTAAAGTGTGGAAAAGAGCAGCAATAGTGTAATAAATTTACACAAGAGTGCTGCTGTTGATTAACATAGAAAAACTATAATGCTTTCGATTTCCTTTATTTTGACAGTTGACACCGTTTAAAACATGTAATTGGTTCAGAGAATTTTGTGAACTGTGATTCACAAAAAGATCACATTTTCTGAATTGCCACTTTCTAGCGTAGGCTAACGATAGCTCTTAGATAATATAGAGGCTGTGAAAAGACCGAAATTTGAGCTGTGTGCAAACTGATTGGTTCTTCTGCCACGTTTCCTTGGTGCTAATAAAAATACTCAGTCAGTAGAAGGTATACTTTTCCCAAATCAACCAAGGTTGTTAGCTCCGGAAAAATGCACAATCAATTAACTAATGAAAGAATGTTTTATGCAGTGCGGTGTTTGAAATAAATGAAGATTTGATCTTCGCACTTTGCTGGACAATTTAAGAAATTGTCTCATCAACCTGAAAGATTCAGGTGACTCAACGGGAGTCGAACCCTTGCGGTGCCGGTGCAGTGCTCTGACCAACTGAGCTATGAAGTCACACATTGGTGAGCAGGTCAATTTTGTTGGGCGCATGTTTTCTCGTGAAAGGAATGTCATATGAAAGAATGTTTTATGCAGTGCGGTGTTTGAAATTAAATGAAGATATGATCTTCGCACTTTGCTGGACAATTTAAGCAATTGTCTCATGAACCTGAAAAATTCAGGTTCACCGCAGAGGTCATGGGTTCGAATCCCGTTGAGTCACCTGAATTTTTCTGTGCGATCATATCTTCATTCAATTAACTAATGTTGCAATAATTGCATCATCTAGTAGAGAGGCATGTGGGTGGTTTAAGACAGATAAAACGAGACAGTGCAATCATCGAGCAGCGTACCCCACAAACAAAAATTCCACAACTTCGAAAGTTCTTCATTGTCGGATCAAGCAAATGATGAACAGAAAATCATGAATAGCCGCATTATTACGGTCAAACGATGAACTACAACAATTATCACTACTTGAATGACCCAATCAATAATGCTTCCGTGAACGTTCGGCAGGAAAAAATTTCATTGGACGTCTCTGAGTGGAAATGAAGTAGAACATATTCCATTTTTAAAATAATAGAATTCATTTTGCCCATTTTAATGCAGTAGTCCAAATTAAAAGATAAAACGAGTCAATGTTTTAAATAGGCTAATTGAAAGAAAAGAAAGCACACTGTAGCTTGCTATGCCTTTAGACTGAAATTATCTATTTCTAAAAATATAATGAAACAAGAGTGGTATAGCGAAATTTGAAAGCCATTATACTATATTAGATTGGTCTTGAACGGTAAATTATATTATGACGATGAAAAGCTGCTTTTATATAACTTCCTGCATTAATATGACGTCTACGCTCAACGCATTTCATGTGTTCATGCAGGTATAGCTAAATATAATGCAGGGTACAAACTTTCCTGTAGAAAGTTTACCATTCACAACTATATGTGTGCTAACGACAAAGTACTTATCATTTAACATGCTATTCAGATTTTTCAGTGTAAACTTTGTTATTTTATAAGATAATGTATTTTTTCTTCTTCGGTTTTTTCTGAGGCGCTTCGTGTTGAGCATAAAACTTCCTAAAATACAAGAAATAGGAATTGAAGGTACATGTAAAAAAGGCGACCCTTGAAAATGGCAAGGTTTTCGATACATGAAGATTTTGGAGCCTTTCGTTTTTTCTGGATGTTTTATTAATAATCTGGCAACGGCATGAACTCCCTCTCGTGAACAGTCAGTTGCGTATATCTTGTCGTCAGCAGATACTAATACTGCCCCAACTTGGTTAATATTCTCATCGATTTCAGCTTCTTCATGGGTGACAAAATCTTGCATCCAGAGTGCGATGACCATGAAAAGATCTTCTTTACTAATTCGCGGTGGATTGTTTGCGTAAAGTTTGATTTTCTTGGATGATGATGCCATGATATTCAATTCTACTCTAAGTATAAAATAAATACGTTGCCTGTCAGCTTGTATGGATGTACTATAAACATTCATAATTTATAAAGGTTAAGATGAAGTATTTTCATAGTTTTATATAAAATAAAGAGTGTTTGAGCGGTGGTTTTCTTTAAGACGATATGAATGTATAGCCATGGCAACGAACATTTCGCTTTAAAAACATTTTAGAAGGATTTATAACAGGTTGCTCAAAACAGCCCTAATTTTTATTGTGAAAAGCTATCATTTCACCTATCTGAAGAAAATTGAGTGAATTTTACAATGGTATGCTCTGTTTTACAATATCTAAAACATAAAACTGTAAAATTCCAATCAGCTTGTTGTTAGTGTTTTGTTGCGTTATAATTTTCCATAATGTTGATGGCACATGAACACATCTTTTCATCGTAATAAGACAGGTTTTAGTACTAAAATTTGTATCAACAGAAAGCATATATTGTACGCTATCTAATGATGTGATTTTTTACAAAAGCTAAAGTATTTCATGAGATATTTTGGAGAAAACAATCATTTTCGGATAAATTAACATGAAATGTTGCACCGTCACCCAACACACGGATGGCGGTAACGTAGAACCCAGGTTGGTAAGTATGCGTTAATAGAAGAAAATTAATATTACCTTGAAGGAAGTGGGACAGATTTCTTTTCACTTGAAATTATCTTACATCCTCATTCCTTCACCTTACAACGTAACAGAATTCTGTGACGCCACGTCGCCGTCCATGTACTTTGACACGTCTGTCCGTATGTAATTTAATACTTCTGTCTGCACGCAAACATTTTGGATATTTGCGGGGTTTTTTTTTATCTTTTTTTGATCATTTTGTTGGTGTGCGTGCGCATAATGGTTATAGGTTTCTTTATTGCGAATTTTTTGAGATTAAAAGTTGGAGACTTAAAGATATGTTCTTTAAAATACATGCTGTCCGCTTAAATGCAAGGAATACAGTTTAATAAATCCATGCTAGCGTCACTGCATATGAATCGTAAATTCTCAGACATCATTCAGGATGTAACTACTCACGCATAGTAATTCATTCTAATATTTCATTTAACAATTGTTTAGTTCAGGGGCGGATTGAAACTACGTCACATTCAGCACGCGACGTTGTTGAATTCTAAATTTTAAATGCCCCTAGTTGAAAATAAAAACAATTTGCCGCGTGTGGATCGAAGTCCGTTTGGTCGAAAGGACTAAGAGCATTTTTCTATTCGTCTTTTGCAGGTTCGAATCTCGTCTCTGTATGGTGTACTTTGTTTCGTTGTGTGAATAATGATCATGAACTCTTTATCCGAAAATTAATTAAATTTTTTGTGTCCTCACAACGAAAGCATTAGAAAAATAAACATATTGTCGGGGTTAGGGATAGTATTATGAGAAAATTGTGCAACAACGTGCATTCACTGAGCAATGTTATTGTTTCCAAGACCTGGATTAAGCATGGGATTAAGGGATCAAGTGGCTAAAAATACTTATATTTCACTTGCGGGAGAAATACCCATAGCTAACCCGCACAGAGTCAGCACCACAGATCTAATAATACACAGATCTAATAATGTATTATTAGATCTGTGGTCAGCACGCCTTAAATTGTGCTGAATTTGGAGACTAAAATCTGTCGCTTGATTGATTTATTGCCGTTGTGCTGACTAACGAGACGCCGTTTTTGCTGAAATGTTCAAGCGGTGTTGTGCGAAATTCAGCACAAATTGAGATTGTTGATACTTTAGTTTGTCTATTACAATATCTGTTAATCAAGAAAACACACTGCTACCAAAGTATAGATAAAAATACCAGAGACAACCATTATGACAATCAAATTTCCATAAAGGCGAGTGCTGTAGTGTTTAGCAAAAAGTCAAAACACTGTTCAATTTTACTAAACAGGCATGTAATTGGTTTGATTTCCAATATCACCAAATTGGTAAGACTCACACGTAGTGAAAGCCGTCTGTTGATGTTAAAATTATTACATATTTACAGGGTGTATAAGGAGGAAGAATTTATCTAGCACTAATACCTATACAAAACAATGATATGCATTTACCATAACGCGCTTTTGGTGGATATCCGTTCAAACCAAATCCGAGCATTTCCATCTTTGAGTTCACAATCACGGCTCCCACTCCAGTTTTCGGATCATCCGAACGTTGAGAAAGAAAACTTGCAAGAGTCAACAAATGATTGGCTTTTTCTCGATTTTTCGGATCTGTAGGGTCGAAATCAATGAATTGAGATGTCACATCTGGATGTATCTGAAAAGAGTCTTTTGAAGACCTTCCAGTCGCATGCATAACACTTGCTATCCATTTCGCTGCGTCAACAAACCATTCTTTAACTCTCTTGTCCATTTCCTTATCATACGCTGGCCATGGAAGCTCGCGTTTGATTTTTTCCTTTTCCTCAGTGAGCCATTCTGACTCCCATTTATTGAACTTAGATTCATTGAAAGTTTTATTCGATTTACAATGCCCAACGTCTTCAAGAACATTCTTTCTTATATCAAATATAAACAATGATGCAGCAACTGAGCTTGACTTAAATATCTCACCGACTTCGTCGATTTTATAGTCGTTGCCTGACGACTTTTCCCTTCATCTATATTATCCTGTTTTAAAGGGAAGATAATCTACACGGTCTACTTTTGATCGAACAAGAAGTTTTGCACAAAAATGACAAGGCTTTCGAGACATGAAGATTTTGGAGCCTTTTGCTCTTTCTGGATGTTTTATTAATAGTCTAGCAACGGCATGAACTCCCTCTCGTGAACAGTCAGCTGCGTATATCTCGTCGTCAGCAGATAATAATACTGCCCCAATTTGGTTAGTATTCTCATCGATTTTGGCTTCTTCACGGGTGACAAAATCTTCCATCCAGAGTGCGATGATCATGAAAAGATTATCTTTACTAATTCGCGGTGGATTATCTGCGTAGGAATTGTGGCTGGACATTCTATACAATATATGAAATAAATATAATAGATGTCAGCTTGTATATGGATGAATTATAAACATATATAATTATTGAAAACCGCTATGCGACGAGCGTAACCTAAAGGAGACATACAAATGGCTGATTTAGCAAGCATAGGGGGTCGAATACACAATATTATAAGCTTGGAAGTACAAATTTCAAGAAATAACCTATTTTGTTTCGATCATAGTTTTTTCGATAACTGATGGTCATTTATTACGAGTAATCGAAAAATGTATGGACAAAAAGAAAACGTAGTCACCTGCATGCTTTGTAGCTAATTTAAGAAATTTTTAAAGAAAAAGTTTTTTCCTGCGTCATGGTTTTGTAGTTGAATGCCAATCATTTATAAAGTTTTTGTTAGACAGAACGTAAGCAGTTATAGACAAAATTCATGTTAGATAGAACGTAAGCAGTTATAGACAGACATGTATTTTTCCATTCATGTTATGTTAGTCTTACATTAAATACAAAATATATGCATGTCAGTCGCAAGAACTTTGAGGGTTGGTTAAAAATCATAATACTGCATGTAGCATACAAAAACGTTTAAGTGGGATGTTATTTGAATTGAACTGCGAATGCTTTCATCCTTTTGGTAAGGGAAGAAAAGTGAAACGAATCCATAATTGAGAAAACTTCCATTTGAAAGACGGAATCGACACAGTATTTTTATGTACAGGCAGTTGCACAGCATGTTGAAAACTTGAGCACAAATTAAAAATAAAATTTCAGAACTAGAGTTGCTCCAGTAAAAATAGCTAATAGTTGTTTGCGTACTGATAGCACAATAAATGTTTGCGCGATAAGACGAATGTAAAGTCAAACACTCATATTTTTGCTAAGTGTTGCCTACCTATACAAGTGTCAAACATAACAAAAAGAACAATGAAATCAAAGTAGCATTTAGAAGAAAAGTTAAAGACAAATTTACGATACCTTGATGCAACGAGAACAGATTTCTTTTGACTTGAAATGATAAAATTACCTTTGTTTGTCCACGTATACGACGAAAATTTAATACTTCTACTGCTTCGGTGTTGTGCCAAGCAACAAGCAGACAATTTTTGGCATCACCTGCTTTCTACTATCGATGATAGTGATTAATACAAGCAATTGATTTGACTTTGAAATGAGATAGGATGTCGCAAAAATTGTTGCAGCTTGAGCTCGCAAGTATAACTGTGTTTTGTTCAAATATTCATATAATGTTCAAATCAGTTTGTCACAGCATGCGGTACAGCTTGACAGCAAATCCACAAAACATAGTTACCTAATTCAAACATCCAAAACAATTCAAAACAGAATCATCTGTAGAAACTGTCAAACGTTTAATTACATGGAGTTGAGTGAATATTTTGTTTGAGTGAATGTCTTTTTTCATAATGCGAAAGTACACTGGAGTATCTTGTTTGTCATTTTCGTGGATTTATGATGCTACAATGTCATGACTTAAACATGAACTTGACTTAAATATCCAGACGATACTTTCAATTGACAAAGAACCTAATGTAAAGTTCTTTATTTCATTGATATTAAAGATTAAAAAGATCATGTGACAATTTTGGTATGGCTAAGAGTACAAGGCCCGCGAAAGCGATCGATTATAGCCATTACTTGTCGTGTGTTTTACTGTCCCAAGTGCGAGAATAATGAACTCTTATTCCGATTTTGTCCTGTAAAAATGCACTGTTTATAATTTCTATAGTGAATTACAATGGTATGACTCAGATGCTTCATATCAAGAGAAGTATAGAAAGAATTAAATATGTCGGGGATAAACAAGAAAGCCTTGTATAAAAAGATTTTTACGAACATCAAAAATCAGAAATATTTGAACCGAACTATACAGTGCACGATAGAACAAAAGCAGTAGATTTTACCATTGTGCAAATGATGGTGAAAATTAGAAAATATTAGAATATAAAAGGATCGAATTTTCGCAGTTTTCAGAAAGGTTGAAAAAGTCAAAAGGCGTTGATTGGAGAGCTTTGCAATAATTATTAAGAAAAACAAACTGTAACCCAACAAAGGATGGATAAGACAAACTCTACGACCCTGAAGGAAGACAAGTATATTAAAGAAAACAACACCACTGTGACAGCTAAAGATATTTAAAAGACAGTTAAAGAAACACATGAGAAACCTAAAATGCCTCCCGTAAAGAACGTACTCTTTGTTAAAAAATACCTTCTTTCAAAGACATGGCAATAGTTGGTGCCCGTTTGTCAGACGCTTGACAAGAATATCATTCAATCATTTATAGGCGTGCAAATTTCATGAGATATACAAGGCTGTGCGGAAGAGGATTCGTTTCAATAAAGGATAACTATACAAAACTAACTTCCCTTACGTAAAAAAATATTTAGAAAAAAGAGAACATTAGTGATCTGGTTCTCGTGAAGTTTTTCCCCCGCAGTGGCGTGGTGGCAGGGGGGCCAGGGCCCCCTAGCTGTTGATTTTTGGGGGCGTTGACTTAAATACGAGTCATCAAGTTTTAAAAATGGGCTATAAAAAATTTAAAACGCATTTGAAACAGAACAGTTCTTTTAGCACTTATATATTCATTGAATGAAGTCAACTTTAGGGAATTAGGGAAAAAGTAGACAGACCAAAATGAAACCTTGTAAGGGGGTCGATTAAACAATAAGATATTGACGAGCATTCTATAATTAGATGTTTCGTTTGTGGCCACGACGCATGCATGATTTGTCACGATGACTGTAGAAAAAATACATGCAGGGGATAAACTAGAACTCTAATTGGGGGGGGAGTGAATAATCATATATTCAGCTTTGCCCTGCTGATTTATATTGAATTTAACATCGCCAACAAAAGAAATCAACAGCAAGGCAGAGCTGAATATATGATTATTACACCACCCCCCAATTAGCATTCTAGTTTCCCCTATTTATACACGGCCAAATTGTCCTCTTAAGGGACGCAACAAGGCCTAAAATGTGTAATTTTTTGCCTATCTTAATCAATGTTACACAAAATGACCCAACATGCACTTTGTCACAAACAACAGAGGAATTAGAATTAAAACTCAGGGAAACGCCGAATATCAGTGAAGACCTTAAACAAGTGCATGCGCAAGAAAAATCTGAGTCGACAGATGTAAACGATCAAGATAAGCATACTTTCAAATCAATCAAAAGCAGTGATTCTGTTGGTGAATGCCCTGATATTGACAGCTTTGTCAATTCAAATGAACGTAAGGAAGGCGAAGGCATCTCAGAATCTGCTGAAAATGAATTGAATCGAAATATTTCTATTGATACGAAAGAAAACACGTTTGATCCTGGGGCAGTTGTTGATCTTAATCTCAGCATTAGTGAAAAAAAGGCGTTTACTTATAATGAATCCATTCCAACCATCCCAGTTTGTTTTGAAACAATGGAGGATAGTACAAGGAGATCGCACTCGCTATCGCTCCCAGCAGGTTTTTTCCACGATGATGGAACAAGACGAAAATGGATTTCCTATTCACTAAGTGAAGACAGCTTGTTTTGCATACCATGCATTCTGTTTTCATATGTAACGTCTAGGGGAGAAAATATTCGTTCAAATCAAGGAAAAGCTTTTGCAAACATTGGTTTCTCTAAACGGAAAAAAGCAGTATATTAGAATTCTGGAGCATGAAAAATGCAATTCTCATCTAAACGCAAAAGTTGCAGAAGCTCTTTTCCTTCAAGAAAACTCATTATCGGATCAGTTTCATCACCAGGGGAAAATCGAGTCTGAAAGACGTAAAAAGAAAGTTGTTTTAAACAAAACAGTTTTGAAACTTGTGATAGATGTTATTATGTTTCTTGGAAGACAAGGGCTTTCCTTTAGGGGTCACTGTGAATCACTGATAAATTTCTATGTTAATACAGGAAACTTTTTGGAAACGCTTAAATTATTGTCAGAGTACGATCAACCAATCAATGAGCATCTTGAGAAAGTTCGTGATCACCAAGTGCAGCAATCGACAAAGAACGGTGGTAAAACTGATGAAAAAGGAATCAAAGGACGTGGCTTATGGCTAACGTTTTTGAGCAACGATATTCAAAATAAGTTAATCAATATCATTGGTAAAGAAATATCTTCTGTAATTGTACAAAAAATACGCAACTGCAAAGCATGGGCATTGATTGCTGATACAACACCCGATATAACTCATACAGAGCAATTGAGTATATGCATAAGGCTTGTTAATGAAACTGACGAGCGTTCTGAACACGTTTTGTCATGCCAAGAAGCAATTGGAACAACTGCACATGACCTATACACTGCTATATAACAACAATATTACAATTGCATGGAGTTTCATTTGAAAAACTTGTTGCCCAAACGTATGACGGAGCATCCACTATGATCTTTTTATGAAGATTCATGTTTGTGTTTTATAAAATAAAAATAACTAAAATATTTGAAAATAGCTATAAGAAAAGGTGAAAGGGGCGCAAAATTTGTGTTGGCCACCGCAGTAAAAACTATGCCACCACGCCACTGTTCCCCCGATCACCGGAGCTGAATCCCCATAGCAAATTTTCGGGAGTTAAGAAGGCAGAAGGCTGAGATCAGATTGACCAGCGGTGTGTTGTAAACAAATACGGGAATAGTATTAAGAGTGCGATGATCATGAAAAGATCTTCTTTACTAATTCGCGGTGGACTATCTGCGCATGAATCATCACGTAATTGTTCTCTTTTGCTGTTGCCAGCCATTCTACACTAGACACAAAATAAGTGCGATGGATGTCAGCTGCTGCTCGTATGAGCGAATTCTAAACATTTGTAATTATTGAACGCTGAACACAGACTGCGTGACAAACGTAACCTTGGAGATGCATCAATAATGGTAAGAATATTTAAGACTAGAAGACGAGTGGCTGATTAAACTAGCAAATCAAATCAATACAATATTAAAAATCGAAATTCAAATTTCATGAAAAAGCTTTTTTGAGCTGTAATGTATAGTCACCTGCTTTTTAAGTTTTAAATGGTTCATACAAGACGGTTTTAAATGGTTTTAAACAAAAAGTTTTTATTGAATGCCAATAGTTCATAATGTTATAAATCGACTCTTTGAAGTTTTCAGAGACAAAAATTATGTTACACAGAACGTGAGCATCTTAAAACAGGTAATTCATAATTGAGAAGGCTTCCACCTAAAGAACGAAATCACCACGGTACTTTTTTAATACACAGATGAATAAATGTACGTTTATGCCACGAGAAATATTTCTTTTCATTTGAAATGATAAAATTACCTTCGTTTTTTCACGTGCACGGTGACAATTTAATTTTTCTGCTGCTTCCGTGTTATGCCACGCAACAAGCAAACAATCTTGGACGTCACGTGCTTTTTATATCAATGTTTATAATAAATGAATTGAATTGACCTTGAAATGAAGCAGGATATCGCGAAAATTTTTGCACCTTGTTCTCACAAGTACAAGTATAACTATGTTTGATTCGAATAACATAATATTCATTGTTTAAATTTTGCTATACATGTTAAGACTTGTTTTGTCAGTTCCCCAAAGCATGTGGTAGAACTTCCTTCTTTCAAGCATGTTGTGACCGCTGGACAAATTTGTCCTTTGGACTTAGTTTGTTTTCTTCTTCCTGATATAGCAATTCATATTGTAGTCTAGTTTATGGAGTAAGTGCAAATTAATTCGTTTGACTTTTGATTGATTCGCTTCGTCAGGAAGTTTCATTAAAAATCGAGCTCAATCTTGTGAATAGACAAGCAGCAGACAATAGCATTGCCACAAACTTATTTGAGACAAAACTTTACATATTTAAAGTGCCATGGGTCATAAAACTACCCACTCACATTATTCGTGGAAGATAGATCTTCATCTGTTCTTGACATATCAGATTGTGATACTTTGTCAAGAGGTTCCGTATGTAGCAATGAATTTTCTACAACAGATTTAAAACAAGTATGTAGAATTTAATGCCATGTGAAAATGTTAATGGACCAAATAAAAAGTCATCCTACACAAAAATTGTGTGGAAATGTTGAGTCATGCGCATAAACCACAAAAACATGTTAAGGAAATAGTATGTGCGTAGTTTAGTTTATCAATGTATCCGTTCCCACCCGGCTAACAGCCAAGGAACAGTTATTGACGTTAGTTAAATTTCCTTATGTACCATATATAGCTTAAATAGAGGAACTATTCCGACCAATAATAATATTTGTTGTTTGTAATAAAGAGTATAAATACTGCTCTGTAAAATAATAAAAATCAGTTCGATCATTAAGTTCACTCGTGGTTGTTACTAAAGGTATAGAGTATATTAAGAATGATATATGTCGAGTAACTCGAACTCAACAGGAAATGACATGTTTGAAGTTGTACGCCTTGAAAAATTAAAATGCGAATAAAAATAAAACACACATAAATTTAATCAAAGTTCAGATAGAAAAAAATATGTAAAAAGTTAACAAAATGTAGCGAATTATTCCAGGTTTATTGTTTCTTTTGAGTTGCTTTGAAAAATATGAACCAATTAATTTGATCACTCTGTCATTGGTTTATGTTTTCTTGAAAGAGTTGATTCAAAGCATGAGAATTTTCCATTCTTCACCATTTTTGGGAACATGTCATACCCTAATGCTTTTTGTGGTAGATCTTCTTTAACTTCATCGCCCACCACAACTGTTGTGATTCCTTCCATCGCTAACAATGGTGTGCATTCGTTACACGGTTGCTTTGTTACAAAAAGAATCGCATCTTTGACGTTGTGACAGTTGCGCATGAGCAAAGCATTTTGTTCGGCATGTATAACGTAGGGAAGCTTCGACTTGACACCTTTATCGTGGTTCGATCCTCTTCCAAATTCACCATAACGTGCTTTTTGTGGAAATCCATTCCAACCAAACGAGAGGATATCCATCTTTGAGTTCACAATTACGGCTCCCACTCCTGTTTTTGGATCATCTGTTCGTTGAGTAAGAAAACTTGCAAGAATCATTAAATGATTAGCTTTCTGTCGGTCTTTCTCCTTTGTAGGGTCAAAATTACTGAATGGATGTGTTTCACTTGAAGAACTAGCATTCTTGTTTTGTGGTAAAAGAGGACACATAAGGAATTCGTCTTTTAAGGACCGTCCACTCGCAGCTATGACCCTTGCCATCCATTTTATTGCATCATTGAACCGTTTTTCAACTTCCGCGCCGATATTACTATCAAATATTCGCCAGGGAAGCTCACGCTTCATTTTCCCACTTTCCTCCTTGAGCCAACCTGACTTCCATTGATCAAGCTTAAACTTTTTTTCCAAGAAACTAATATGATCGGAAACCATCGATGGATCGTTATTTATATTTTCGTGTATAAGAACGTTCTCTTCTATTTTAAATACAAACAATGATGATGCAATTGAACTTGACTTAAATAACTCGTCGACTTCTTCCATTTTATTTTCGTTGTTCCTTGCTAGTTTGTCCATTTCATTTTCGTTGTTCCTTGCTAGTTTGTCCATTTCATTTTCGTTGTTCCTTGCTAGTTTGTCCATTTCATTTTCGTTGTTCCTTGCTAGTTTGTCCATTTCATTTTCGTTGTTTCTTGCATAATACTCGGGATAAAAGGGAAGATAAAGCACACGTTGTATTTTTGATTGAACGAGAAGTTTTGCACAAAAAGAGCAAGGTTTTCGAGACATGAAGATTTTGGAGCCTTTCATTTTTTCTGGATGTTTTATTAATAATCTAGCAACTGCATGAACTCCCTCTCGTGAACAGTCAGCTGCGTATATCTTGTCGTCAGCAGATACTAATACTGCCCCAACTTGGTTAATATTCTCGTCGATTTCAGCTTCTTCATGGGTGACAAAATCTTGCATCCAGAGTGCTATGATCATAAAAAGATCATCTTTACTAATTCGGGGTGCATTATCTGCGTATGAAACATCAGATGATTTTGTGTTGTCGCTAGCCATTCTACACTATATATGAAATAAATATAATAGACCTTAGCTTGAATATGGATGAATTATAAACATTTATAATTATTGAACCCCACTATGCGAAGAGCGTAACCTAAATGAGACATATAAATGGCTGATTGAGCAAGCATACGGGGTCGAATATACAATATTTAAGCTTCGAAGTACAGATTTCGAGAAATAACCTATTTTGTTTTGATCATAGTTTTTTCAATGAATGAAGGTCATTTGTTACGAGTAATTGAAAAATGTATGGACGAAAAGAAGACGTAGTCACCTGCATGCTTTGTAGCTAATTTAAGAAATTTTTAAAGAAAAAGTTTTTTCCTGCGTCATGGCTTTGTAGTTGAATGCCAATCATTTATAAAGTTATACATCGACTGTTAGAGTTTTAAGGGACAAAATTCATGTTAGACAGAACGTAAGCATTTATAGATAGTCATGTATTTTTCCATTCAGGTTATGCTAGTCTTACATTAAATACAAAATATATGCATGTCAGTCGCAAGAACATTGTGAGGATTGGTTAAAAATCATAATACTGCATGTAGCATACAAAAACGTTAAAAGAGATGTTATTTGAATTGAACTGCGAATGCTTTTATTCTTTTGGTAAGGGAAGAAAAGTGAAACGAATCCATAATTGAGAAAACTTCCATTTGAAACACGGAATCGACACAGTATTTTTATGTACAGGCAGTTGCACAGCATGTTGAAAAGTTGAGCACAAATTAAAAATAAAATTTCAGAACTAGAGTACTCCAGTAAAAATAGCTAATAGTTGTTTGCGTACTAGTTCACAAGTTATCTTACTGGCAGACTACAACGTTGAAAGAGCATTATTTTTCACTGAATTGCCAATGTTTGTTTTGGGAAAGCTATAGCATATATAATTGCGAAGAATTCAATTCGAAGGTCAATCTCACCAGAATGTGTTTATTTAGATTAATGCGCGTTAGTAAAAGAATATTACATTACCTTGACGAAACTGGAACGGATTTCTTTTGACTAGAAAATTGGAATGATGAAAATCGTCTTCGTTCGTCCAGGTACACGGAATTGCTTGTTAATATTTCTTCTGCTTCCGCCTAAAGACGCGCAAAGCACTGAAGTAAGAACTTCACTCGCTTAATTAATTAATTTTTATGTGTTTTTCAACTTATAAAATTAATCTTTTGACAATGTTGTCAATTAACATTAAAAGGAAGTCGGGAATGGCAAATTTTTGCCCACACTTTTTTTGCAACAATCTTAACTTTCGAGTATAGAAGGTGTTATTCAAAGTTCTTGTTTTAGCAACTGTTCACAGCGTGTTGCGCAAATTCCATCTTTCGAGCGTATCAAAACGCACTATTGAACGAAAACGCATACTCGAGCCATATTTTATTTAGGTAACATAATTGATTAATATACACTATAGAAGAATACAAGCAACGTTCCTCAAATGTTGCTTCCATAATTATATATGTAGCAACGAATACTTTAAACACAATCATGCTTTAATCTAGAATGTCTTGTTTCATTTTGACAAACAAGTTGTTTCTCTATGGCTCACGGCTACATTTTTCACCAATCTAGGAAACTTTTACAGTCTATAGCTTTAGTTTACGTGTTAGCAAATATCAGAAAACAAGAATGAAATATTGTAATTGACTAAGACGTAAATATTATTATAGCTAAGTTACAAGCTATTCTTGACATGCAACCATTCTCTTGAGATTTGCCAAACAATGTTGCTCGCCCACGCCGGCTGGTGCCAACAATAACTCTGATAAAATATTCTTTGTATCAGACCACCGACATGGCTGAATTGCAAGTCAAGAATAACAATGTTTGGGATTGCCAATTCAGACAAAATTCATGCAAGAATTCGGAGAATGTGGATTTTGCCTTACGCAATTTCAATAATGACAATAAGTTGATAATGGTTGATAAGCCTGATACCTATATGCAGTACAGACTCGTACTCGTATTGTACATTTGTACTCGTAGTCAGCAATCTCTAAGGCCCCGTTTACATTATACTGGATTGCTATAGTAGCAGGTTGAACATTCTTTGTATTAAAAGGCAATGAAATTGTTCAACGTCAGAAACACAGTCAAATAGACCAAATCTATCAGCTTAATAAGCTTTTACTCCGAGAAGTTAACCCTTTAAAGCAAATAAAGATGTCGTGATGAGTTAATCCGGTATAATGTACACGCAGCCTAAATCTCAAGTTCGCTTCGAGGTCAACTCGTCGGCACCTCTATAAATTTCGAAAAACACTGGTGTATAAAGAACTGCAACCCTCAGAAATCCCCCAAACTTTAGAATTTGCGTCCTTCAACAGCAATTGTAAATCAACCCACAAAGAATCGTGGAAGTTGAAAAGAGTGTCATGCTTGGGATTTATCATATTCAACTGCGTTTACGGCTCCTTGGGGATCAATTATTGCTGAATCATGCAAATTCCAAACTGAATTTAATTAAGAAATAAAAGATGTTTACTGTGTTTGCACAGGCTTATGCAAGCCGATGAGACCTTTGGGAGAACTCGAGAGCAAATCAGTGCAAGCCCGAGACCGAAGGTCGACGGTTGCACAGCTCGAGAGCTCTCACAAACGTCTCTGAGGTTTGCATAAGCCAGTGCAAACACGACAAACATCTTTTATTGCTTTTATAAAATAACACTAATAGGAAAAAGACAAACATTTTAATTTTTCCTCTAAAATGTGTTCATGATCGATTTGTTAATTCTCTTTAAATATTGATTGTTTTCATTGATTTGATTGGTTGAGCTCAGATGTGTTTTGTGTTTTGCACAGGCTAATAAAAACACGGCTCTAGACCAATCAGCGCACTCGTTTCATTGTGTTTATTTTATAAACGTTTTTAATGCGCCTGGTAAAGTGACAAGTTACTTATATAGAGTACAATCGTAAATTTTTTCAACATAAATATATTATGTTGACGTAGCCAAAAACATGAGCATTTCACGACAGAGAATTTTTTTGTAATCGAAGTTTGTGTTTAAATTTTTTCAGTTTATTTTAATATTGGTATCTTTTCAATTCAATAAATAACATATAAAGGCAGGGGGTTGTCATGTCCATGGATACAGGTTGCACCAGCCATAGACTAACCAATGTGCTTTACATAAAAATTTTTAAAAAACGAACAAATGTCGAAAAAAGAAATAATATACGATATGTAATTCAAAAGAAAAACTATCTCAATTCTCTTGGAAATCTCAATTCCAATTCAATAAACAACCTAATAGCAATTAGAGGTCAATAAAAAATAAAAACTTACCAATGTAGGCAAATGGGTGCCATCATACTTGCCAATGACAGCATACTTTTTGAAACTAATCACAAGTAGTACTTCAGAACTTCAAGTTTAAAAAGTTAATGATCTTTTCAGACAGTTACCTGGTCATATTTCATCATAAAACTTCTAAACTTGTTAAGGCATGATCGACCGCACTCTCCAACACTAGTATTTCCTAAAAAAAATCAATCAATGACTTGTCTTGATTTATCATTTCATACACATGCAAAAAACTAGCCATACAATCTTATATATTTAACAATGCTCTAAAAATCATCATTTTCAATTATACTTGCCATTAGAATATATGTAGTAAAACTGATAACATTCTCACCACTAAGTCAAAGGCAGCACTTTACAGGGTAAAATCTAGCTTTGATTGATTATGCTGATTATTTATAGATTGCAGCCTTATTGAATATTGATTACGATTGTCAATATGGCGCTCTTTTTGACACTATATATATAAAATTATGAAGTGTTCAAACGCGTAGCCAAAGTCAAATAAGTTCAAATTAAAATAAATGTATAAAATTGGCTTACGGGTTTGAATTACTGATTAAATGCGAAGCCAAATGACCTTTCCTTGCGAAATAACAAAGTTCAAATTGATGAACACAAGTTCAAATTGATGAACACAAGAGCCAAAACTTGCCACATTGCCACCCTTGTGAAAATTGAGAAGCTCGTTCGTCGTTTAGTGTGTATAGTGGCTGTGTTAAAGTGTGAGAAAGGACCAATGACGATGACAAAGTAGCCCGTGTGGCATTACAATGTTTCACGCACAATTCTCGCAAACATACATTGAACCATGTTATAAAAGGAAAGCAAGCCATGTGCGTGTGCAAATATACAACGCAGTATCGTTATACTAAACAAGCATAAAATAAACATGAAATTGAGCACATAACCACCTTTTGCACACATAACCTATGATTTCCTGCACCCTTCCACATCTCTTGCGCGGGTAAAACTCCTCAGTATCTGCGGCATAGAGTAACGACTTTCCCCAAAAAAGAAAGTGGTTTGGTGTCAAAGTGATCACATCTTCTGGATCTGAGCTTTGCTATGTTAATGGTCTTGTATTCAACAAATCTTCAACACCAATTTATACGATAGATGACTCTTCATCAGTGACGTCCGCATCCTTTAGAATTGCATAAATTGCTTTTTAAGCTGCTTTTATCATAATTTAATGCACTCCATTAAAATGACGAGCATGCGGAGCATTCAAGTTCCACCTTATTTATAACTTACGCAATAGTTTTTTGCTGAATCTCACTTTAATCTAGTTTTTCAACCAATTTTTTAAATTATTTTGCAGCTCCCACAAAATTTGTCCCTTGATCGATTATGATTTCGATTGCATATCTTCTTCGACTTGCCATCCTTGTGAAACATAGAAAACAGTCAGTATCCAACCACAAGCCATTTCTAAATGACCTGCTCTGCAACCCACACATGTAAATAGACGTAAACTATTGTTTTTGTCTATTTCCCGACCCTGTACCAAATTAAAAGGAGCCCCAAGGTTGACTGATACCTTTAAAAGGCTCTAGAATGGACAACACGGCTCAATGGAAATGGTGCCATCACTTGAGTTGCTCCTTTGGCGTTTTCCCTTTTACACTCATTACACTGTTTCTCCTATGGCCTATCTCTTCTCTTAACGCTTCAAGCCAATATCTCCCACTTATGTATGCCAAGATACGATTAGTTCCTAAAACATGATGTCCCATTTCGTGATAGTGTTTGTCAATAAGTTTCGTCATACAATTTCAGGTAGAAGAATTATGAGAAATCTGACTTCATACGGCAAAAACTTGGCATTGCAATATCTTTCCTCAACGCAAAATACCGTCATCATCCATCTTGGATATTAATTTCAACAATTTGTATTTCTTTGACATTGACCTTTTCTTTCGAATGCTTTCGTATTCTAATTAAAACTCTCGAAGTCTTTTGCACATCACGGATTACAAGTATCTCCGCATCCAAATTTTTTTTGGACTTTAAACCATCATGGTCATGCTTTCCTTTTAGAACTCGAATATTATTGGTAAATCGAAAAACCCACACTAATGTGCCGATCAATCGTCTCCAGTTGGACCACCTCGTCGGATTTAGTCGCCATCCACGATCTGTTGTGGTAAAGGTATTGTGTCTACAACAGGTCAAAATATTGAAACAAGAGAAATCAGCGTATTTTATTTTCGTCTTAATCAATGAGGACCAGACTTTAGCTAAACCTGGTTCTTTACTTGCGACATACATAAGCATAGCATAATTACATACAAAATTATCAAAACTCTCCGTTCTTATTGCTAATGAAGGCACATTGCTTATGCTTATGTTCATGGTCCTCATTATCATATGTCGTCTTCATATTTAGCAATCGAGAACCTTCGTCGGTAACGAAGTAAACTTAGTTCGTTATTTTACTTAACGTGGAAGTATAAAATTTGTAGAGTTCTTCATAGAAAGCAAACCGTGACTTCTGACGTACTTCTTCCGCACATTTAGATATTTTGAAAGCTAAATGATTTAAGAAACAATAGACTTGTAACATGTCCTGACCCATTAGCAACTTCTTTTGTATGACCACTTACTTACTGCAAACTATTTTTCAGTTATTTCGTGACGGTTTGCCTTGAACATGCTTTGAATACTGGTGTTATTAGTTGACACATTCTGAATCAATGGCTTATGAATTAGCTACACAGGAAATATTGCCAAAAACTCATTGTGTTAGCTACATAAAGTCCATCATGGGATTTTGACTATTACTAATGTGTCCTCATAAATCAACCTTAAATGGTAATAATTACGCATTTCTATTTCATTACTATACGATTGTTGATAACGTAAGTTTCGCAAATTCGATGGTGAAAAACAGTGTTGAGTTGGTTTTTTTATAATTTTACTGTGTTACGCGGGAATGTACATTTTGTTTCAAATTGGCGGTGCTTTTACAGTACTTAAGAAAAAATATTTCTTTACTTCGTAAGTTAATTTATAGAACCAATTTGCGTATTCTCTACGCTTCTGAATAACATCAGGTCTGTTTCTTTCTGCTGAAACTGGTAGCGAAAGTTTGAATGAGTATAGCATCCATTAAAAGTGTTCTTGCTACTGTGCTTTCATGGATGACGGTTATTGTGGAAGACGTCGTCGTGTTTCTTGATTAAAGCGTTGCTACACAGTTCTCGTTCAGAATCTCCTCGAAACAATTTTTTATTTCGTCATCCACCCGTATGTTGTTTCTACCATCTCGAGGTAGCTCATGTATTCGTCCTTCTCTAATAAAACGCGCAACTGTTCTGCGTGCCGTTGACCTGTTAACATCTAATGTGTCGGCAACGAGTAAAAAATCTTCGTTTTCCTCCTCAAACGCTTGTACAATTCGCTGTCTATGTTCTTGTGAGATTCTGTTGCGCCTTTGCATGTTCACATATGTTTCACACCAGCGGTCGATCTCTGCTGTCTCGTGCAGTGATCACTCCTTTATATACGCTCTGTATAACAGCATTCAGAACTTGGTGTATTGCCAAGTGATTGTATACAGACTGCCTTTTTTCACATCAATCGTTCCATTTTACGTTATGTTGTATTGAAAAATTATTTGTATTTAATGAACATGCGTAATATGTTAACATTATCATTAAAGTACTATTGACACTATAATCCGTTGTAATCACTGCTCATTGACGTTATTGAATGAACGTTTGTGCATACAAATTTTAATAAACAATATAATCATTTAATTGATTTCAGTTTCGTGCTGATAACTTATGAATAATTGCACATGAATAGAAATTCAATGCTATTGTACGCTTATTTTTCTGCATTGAATTCTTAAAGACGGTAATGAATGCTTGGATTATTCAAGTTTCTTTCTTGAATAAGCTTTTCGTTCTATTGATTGTCTAATTGTCGCAAATCAACGCATTTACGTTTTATTGGACGATCTTTGATAAAATGAGGACATCTTTTCCTGTAATGACTTCAGAAAGGTGTAAATAAATAGAAAATTGTGCACACTCGCATAATTTACACGTCAAAATCCAGTTGACCCTTTTATTTTTTCAACGATTTTAAGCCACAAATTTTGCATGATATTAATCTTTCTTATTATAATTAGCTTAAGTCTCACATGGTCTTTATTGTGGAGTATGGAACATGTCACATGCCACATGTCACATTATTCGTTTCGTATAACTATATTCTGTGGTGTAACTTAGAATATCAATAAATTTGCAGAAGAGCAAGATGATCAGCTTACGAAACATCAACGTTACATAAATACTTTTACCTGTTTACTAAAGCAAACGAAGGATGGAGACCTTGTGTAAATGATATTGATTGCATATTAGAACACGAGCAAGCCTCGGTGTATGTTGTAGAGTCACAAAAGAAACCTGTTGCAACAATATCCCTCGTTAAATATGGCTCAGACGGTTTCCAACATGGCTCTTTATTATCCACAAAGACTATCGAAACATGGGCTATGGTAAACGTATCATACAAGCTATAATGGAACGCCATGAAGAAGAACCAGCAAGAACAATAAGCGTGTGTTACGCTCCAGCTTCGCGGATTAAAGAATATGTTGGGTTATGTTTGTCAATGGCCGGTTGGCATTTACGATCTCAATGTTTTAAGAAGTTTAGAAAAACTCCAAAGTCATCCGGGCCACTTTAAATTGAATCGTATCGATGAAAATAACATGCATGACGTTTTACTCTATGACAAAAAAGTCTTCGGTTGCACAAGAGAAAATTTTTAAAACGTGGTTAAGTACGCTGGGTACGCATGCGCGCGTAGCATTCAAAAAAGAAGGAAGAATTTTAGGCTACGTTGTTGTGAGATTAGCCTTCTTCTCTGAAGAAGGTTACAAACTTGGTCCACTTTATTGCGAAGACATCAAAGTAGGAAAATCTCTCATGAAAAGTGTTTTCAAAGATGTCCACGATCACGGCTTTTCACAATCAAATTCTGTAATCGTGGACAGCCCGACGGGACGGAATGCAAAAGCAAAAGAGTTGATGGAATTTTTAGATGGCAAATATCTAGGGAATGCATATTACTTAACAACAAACGGTCTCCCAAATGCAACTTTCGATCAATGGTTTGCTATTTTGTCTCCATCTTACGGATAGAATTTAATGTTTTTATGAAAATATTATGAAAGATCAAATTATTGTACTTCCCCTAACCTCCCCTTCCCCAATTGTTTTTATTGCAATATTGCTATCTCGGCAATTCAATAAACAATACTAGGGCAGAGGGGTGCAATGTCCATGGGTAATTATGTTTTACAATGTGTAACCAATATGTTTCCATAAAATTTTTTAAAAAAACAAACATGTGTCAAAAATAAAATAAAATAGGAACTATAAATAAAAAGGCAAAACAGAGCTTTTAAAGTATTTTGACAACTTTGAAATACTTTGGAACACACGGTTTCTTATTAAAAAAGACATGACCACAGGCAACTTCACTTGACTAAAAGGACAGTAGATGATTGATAATTGGGAGGGATAATATTCATATATGCATGTTCTACTGTTTTAGTTTCTATTGAAATTATTTATGATCACGGATTCTTTGCCCTTGCTTGAATATTTTGTTAACATCTGATCAAACTTTTAAAAAGCTACGTTAAACATAACTTTTTAGTTTACCTCTGAAAATTCAATTCCTACGATAGTGAAATCTCAATTCCAATTCAATAAACAACTAAATAGCAATTAGAGGTCAATAAAAAATAAAAACTAGCCAATGTCGATAATGCTTTTGAAACTAATCTCAAGTTGTACTTAAAAGCTTAAAGTTTAAAAAGTTAATGATTTTTTCAGACAGTTACCTGGTCATATTTCATCATAAAACTTCTAAACTTGTTAAGGTATGATCGACCGCACTCTCCAACACTAATATTTCTTAAAAAACACAATCAATGACTTGTCTTGATTTATCATTTCATACACATGCAAAAAACAAGCCATACAATCCTATTTAACACTGCTCTAACAAATCATCATTTTTCAATTATACTTGCCATTAGATTATGGTAAAATTTATAACATTCTCACTACTAAGTTAAAGGCAGCACTTCACAGGGTAACATCTCATTTAGATCATGGCATTATATAAATTTACGTGTACACTGCAGCCTGATTACGAATGTCAAAATGATGCTCTTTTAAACATTATATACATATAATTAATATTATCAAGCGTTCAAACGAGTAACCAAAGTCAATTAAGTCCAAATTAAAATAAATGTACAAAGTTAGCTTACGGGTTTGAATCACTGGTTAAATGCGAAGCCAAATGACCTTTCCTTGCAAAATAGCAAAGTTCAAATTGATGAACACAGGAGCGAAAACTTGCCACAATGCCACCCTCATGAAAACTTAGAAACTCGTTCGTCGTTTAGTTATCACCAAAAACACACCAAAAAGTCAAACGGTATTTAGTGAAGAAAAGGACGTAAGAACGTATTTCATTTTGGGAGGGGTCCGTGGTTGGGAGCAAAACAAGAAACAAAATTTGATAATTCAGATGCTCTAAATTTCATATTTACCCTTACCTTTTCGGTATCCTTTTTCATCGATAAACGGTTTGAAAAGTTGTTTTGAGGCATATTTATTACAGAGCAAAGAACTATTTGATTCATTTCTAACTTTAGCACACCAAAGAGGGCAACTAAATCGAAATTTCTCAATAGAAAAAACAATTTCACGCTCACGACCATTAACCACGGATAAACAACTTGACCTCTGCTTCCCGCCTAGCAGGTTAAAAGCAATTAGGCCAAATTCACCCGATCAGAGTTCAGAAAAAAAGTGTGTACAGTAATGTGTACAGTGGATGTGTTAAAGTGTGAAAAGAGCAGCAATAGTGTAATAAATTTACACAAGAGTGCTGCTGTTGATTAACATAGAAAAATATAATGCTTTCGATTTCCTTTATTTTGACAGTTGACACCGTTTAAAACATGTAATTGGTTCAGAGAATTTTGTGAACTGTGATTCACCAAAAGATCACATTTTCTGAATTGCCACTTTCTAGCGTAGGCTAACGATAGCTCTTGGATAATATAGAGGCTGTGAAAAGGCCGAAATTTGAGCTGTGTGCAAACTGATTGGTTCTTCTGCCACGTTTCCTTGGTGCTAATAAAAATAATCAGTCAGTAGAAGGTATACTTTTCCAAAATCAACCAAGGTTGTTAGCTCCGGAAAATGCACAATCAATTAACTAATGAAAGAATGTTTTATGCAGTGCGGTGTTTGAAATTAAATGAAGATATGATCTTCGCACTTTGCTGGACAATTTAAGCAATTGTCTCATGAACCTGAAAATTCAGGTGACTAAACGGGATTCGAACCCATGACCTCTGCGGTGCCGGTGCAGTGCTCAGACCAACTGAGCTATGAAGTCACACAATGGTGAGCAGGTCAATTTTTTTTGGGCCAATGTTTTCTCGTGAAAGGAATGTCATATGAAAGAATGTTTTATGCAGTGCGGTGTTTGAAATTAAATGAAGATATGATCTCCATCCACTTCTTCTTCTTCTCCATCCACTTTTCTTTTCTCCATCCACTTCTTCTTCTTCTCAATCCACTTCTTCTTCTTCTTCTACTTCTTCTTCTCCATCCACTTTTTCTTTTTCTCCATCCACTTCTTCTTCTTCTCCATTTACTTCTTCTTCTTCATCCACATCTTCCACTATTATTGTCGTATAGCTGATTGTTAACGTTTTTTTTATTTATCATTAGTTTTGGATACAGCTGGTCAGGAGGTAAGTGTTGTCATAACGTTTGTGTGGCGCAAATTATGCCCAGAAATACTTTTGAATTATGCCATTTGAATTTTGAAAACTGTATTATGTATCAAGGCAAAGAAAAATAGTTTCAAATTTGCCCTCAATTTTTATGAAAGACCATTTTGTACTTAATACAACATGAAGTATCAAGAAATGATAGGCAATTCACTTACACTTGATTATTTTTAAATATTTTTTCTATGAGGGTATTTTGGAAGACATTGAACAACATTAGACATTGTTTTCTACTTGTTATAGAGGTTCCTAATGAAAATGCAGCTCTTAGCCTAGCTTTCTTTATATTATATGTGATCAGTTATAGTTGGGATCATCATTTGAACTAATATTTATTAAATGATAACATGTCAATATGGATGTAGCATTTTTCGACAAACCAAGTTTTAATTACTCTTATAATTACCTAAAGGAATTCAGTGCCATGAGGGAGCAGTACATGAGAAGTGGGGAAGGATTCTTATTGGTGTTCTCACTTACAGATAGGGCGAGGTAACATCATGATATGGACGTGTTGATTTGGAAAGTTATGTCCAAATTGATGTCATATTTTGTTATTTTAATGTAGCATTGAAAGTAACTTTAATGATGTTTTTGTTGTTTTTAGTTTTGACGAAATCAATAAATTTTACAATCAAATTTTAAGAGTTAAAGACAGAAGTGAATTTTCCATGATAATAGTGGGAAACAAATCTGATTTAGAACGCGAGAGAGTGGTATGGAATTATATATTCAATAGTTTTACTTTGATAGCCTAAACCGTTTGCATCTAAGAGTGTATTCACCTCTTTCACAGGTTTCATCTCAAGAAGGAAATGAATTAGGAAGGCAATTGAGGGTAACTATCGACCTTGTGCTTTCCTTGCTTTTGTAAATATTATTTACGAGTTGAGGTTAATGTCATAGGTACTAAATGTTGCCTGGTTTGGGGCCAGTATTTACTAGCCTAGGTGCAAACAAGCTGGAGTGTTAACACATTGATAAATCTTTTCACGATTATCACAAAAATACGTACAAAATATATCTTAACATCTTAACCACAAGATTTAAACTTTATATGTCATCTTGTTGAGGAAATTTATTTTTTATGCAAGAAGATGAACACCATCGAATGTTTGCTGTTGATCCTTGTAGATTGTACTTTCACCTGCCTATACTTGTAATAGACATTAGCATGCAGATTTTAATGTTAAATGAGTAGGTGCAAAAGAATGATTACAATTGTTTAAATTTTATACATTAACAATATCCATATGAAAAGAGTTTAGGTTTTTGTGCTTTGTTTGTGGATAATGTAGTATCTTGGAAAAAAGGGATTCCTGCTTAGTCATAAAAATGTACCTGTGCACACATTAAGAAATAAAAGATGTTTGCTGTGTTTGCACAGGCTTATGCAAGCCAAGGAGACCTTTGGGAAAACTTGAGAGCTAATCATTGAAGCCTGAGATTGGTGTTGATCAGTGCAAACCAAGATCAAAGGTTGAGGGTTGCACACAAAAAACATCTTTTATTTCTTTTGCAAAATAGCAATGCTGCATAACAAACAAATTTAAAACAAACGTTTTAATTTTCTTGATTGATTTGCAAAATCTCTTTGATTGATTTAATTGGTTGAGCTCAGATCTGATTAGCACAGGCAAATATGCAAACACAGCTTTTGACCAATGAGCGCACGCGTGTTATTGTGTTTATTTTTATAAAAAATTATGTAAACTGTCCATGTTTTCTCAGTGCTGGCAAGAGCATTGTGCAGAATAAACTCGTCTGTATTCTTCATGACTTGAAGTGCAAACAAGGCTTGCTTCACGATTATGTCAAGAATTTGAAATTTTGCAGGCAACCCACCTTTTTGTAAATTAATTAAAGACATATTCTATTATTGACATGGGAGTTTTTCCTCAGGTTTTTTTCGGTCGTAAAGATAAAGTACATACAAATTACTCTATTGCCTACCAGAGGATGGATTGATTCAATGTTCAGCCAACGTGTTGAGATTTTGTAATTGTGTAGCTCAGTTTTTTGCTCTCTTTTTTGCTCACGAAATTCAATGAATGATTTGTCAACAGCATTCTTTATTGATATTTAGATCCCATATATTGAAGCTAGCGCCAAAACGAGAACAAATGTTGACGCTGCTTTCCATGACCTCGTAAGAGCAATTAGGAAAATGTGTGTTTTCACATATTAAATTGTGGAGTGTTGTTCACAAGCCTTTCATGAGAAGTTTCATGCTTATTACAACAAGTTTTGATTCAGAATTTAGTATAAGTCGTGATCATGAACGATACTGCGTTGTATATTTGCACACGCACACGGCTTGCTTTATGTGTGCGAGAATCAGAAATTTGTCCAAGGAATTGTGCATGAAACATTGTAATGGAACACATACTCTGAGCTCGCATCATCGAATGCAAGCAAGTTTGTCATCGTCATTAGCGTAGTCAGAAAAAGAGTTCAGACTGAGGTGGCTGAAAATTCAAATATGTTACTTTTCATGGGTTTTCGGGGAGAATGTTGAGCCTGTTAAATTTTCACATTAATATCAGTAAATTATAAGGTGTGGGGCTACAGCTTTTCCCAGTCTCACGCTAGATTTTCAAGTGTCGCCTTTTTTACATGGACCTTCAATTCCTATTTCTTGTATTTTAGGAAGTTTTATGCTCAACACGAAGCGCCTCAGAAAAAACCGAAGAAGAAAAAATGCATTATCTTATAAAATAACAAAGTTTACACTGAAAAATCTGAATAGCATGTTAAATGATAAGTACTTTGTCGTTAGCACACATATAGTTGCGAATGGTAAACTTTCTACAGGAAAGTTTGTACCCTGCATTATAATTAGCTATATGCGTTGAGCGTAGACGTCATATGAATGCAGGAAGTTATATAAAAGCAGCTTTTCATCGTCATAATATAATTTACCGTTCAAGACCAATCTAATATAGTATAATGGCTTTCAAATTTCGCTATACCATTCTTGTTTCATTATATTTTTAGAAATAGATAATTTCAGTCTAAAGGCATAGCAAGCTGCAGTGTGCTTTCTTTTCTTTCAATTAGCTTATTTAAAACATTGACTTGTTTTATCTTTTAATTTGGACTACTGCATTAAAATGAGCAAAATGAATTCTATTATTTTAAAAATGGAATATGTTCTACTTCATTTCCACTCAGAGACGTCCAATGACATTTTTTCCTGCCGAACGTTCACGGAAGCATTATTGATTGGGTCATTCAAGTAGTGATAATTGTCGTAGTTCATCGTTTGACCATAATGATGCTGCTATTCATGATTTTCTGTTCATCATTTGCTTGATCCGACAATGAAGAACTTTCGAAGTTGTGGATATTTTGTTTGTGGGGTGCGTTGCTCGATGATTGCACTGTCTCGTTTTATCTGTCTTAAACCGCCCACATGCCTCTCTACTAGATGATGCAATTATTGCAACATTAGTTAATTGAATGAAGATATAATATTCGCACTTTGCTGGATAATTTAAGCAATTGTCTCAAGAACCTGAAAATTCAGGTGACTCAACGGCATTCGAACCCATGACCTCTGCGGTGCCCGTGCAGTGCTCTGAATTTTTCAAGTTCATGAGACAATTGCTTAAATTGTCCAGCAAAGATGAAATGCAAATAAGAATTTAGATCTCTCTATATATATATATCTGGAATGATAACGACAATACATTTTGTATTCAATATGTTGGATTTGATTCTTTTGAAGTTGAAACAAATAAAATTTGGAACGCTTCACGAATTTGCGTGTCATCCTTGCGCAGGGGCCATGCTAATCTTCTCTGTATCGTTCCAATTTTATTATATGTGTAGCCGAAGCTGCACATCCTCCAATGCGAGAGCTTTCTATTTATCCAAACAATATACGCCACGTTGCCATTGTTGTGGGAGGGAATATTTGCGCATACACACTTTTTCAAATACATTTTCAAAAGTAAAATGACGTCTTTTACAGTTAAAACCTACCATTCTGTATCCCCTATCGTTAACTACATATTCTTCAAGCGTTGCTTGTGTATTGCTTTTCGTAATATCGATGTTAAGCCATAATTTAATTTGCGCATGCTCCGTTTGTCTTTCTGCGAATCAGTTTTCTATGATACTTGTTCTTGACCTTTGACCCTGACCCACAAAGCAATAATAAACGTGTTATAAAGTCCTCTCTCATGAAATGACGACTTTTTAAAGTATAATCTTCTCGGCGATTTTCCCGTCGCGTATGTGAGATTTACATTGTAATTCTATAGTTATTCTTGCGCTCAAAGCTTAGACCTTACAAAAGATAGGATATTTATTGAAAGTTTTTCACTGTTCGTCTCAGAGATACAAGGGCAATTGGGCTACGTCACTATCATGACTCACAAAAATTAACGTTTCCTTAACCAAAATCTTTCAAATGTTGACATTTCCAACTGCTATATTTACCCAAAGCCTTCCAAAAGTCTTTCCAATGTGCTCAAGTGTTGCATGCAGTGTGTAAACCATTTGTGTCAACCATTGAAGTGATTGAACTAAAAAAATACGTACATCAGATCTATTTTACTTGAATGGTGTAAAAAACCGTGTAAAAATGGCGTCGTTCAAGGAGTGCAAAGTAGGAGTAAAATTTTCACCAGTTTTGTTGAACTTTTGGCTTTTGTGTGTTTGTTCCTATTATTCAAATCTTTGGCTTTCGTTCAATCGTTCAAGGACTACTACCAGAGGCGTGTTCAAACAAAATGTTCGGAAGAAGCCGATACAAATAAAGGCACAGAAGTCTACTAGGGAATTGTAAGCTAGTTGTTTATTGTGTTAGGAAATATAAACAATAGTATAAGTGCTCTAGAAAGCTCTCGTTCTCACGTAGAGAAAAGGTCGACGTTGTAAAATCTAATCGACGTTGTACTATCAACGTTTAAACAATGTTGAAACGATTTCGATGACGTCGAAACAACGTTGAAATTACGTCGAACTATCGACATTATTAGAGTGATTTAGTAAAGACATACGACGTTTCTTCTAAGACGTCGTCATTTATTCGCAAGGGATCTGGGTTGATTTAATGTCATGGCTTCGACGTCGAAACAACGTTGAAATAACGTCGAACTATCGACATTAGAGTGATTTAGCAAAGACATACGACGTTTCTTCTAAGACGTCGTCATTTATTCGCAAGGGATCTGGTTTAATTTAATGTCCTGGCTTCGACGTCGAAACAACGTTGAAATAACGTCGAACGTCGTCACGACTATAATCCAATCAATTTCGACGCGACTACGACGTCGAAACGACGTTGGGTTCCACTAAAGCCTGGTTCACATATGACTGAGACATGACTGAGGCATTATTAACGCAAGCCTAAGATTCTTTCTGATCTTGTGGCTGAGGCAGCGATGCTTTTCAATGACATAGCTCAAAATCGCCGATAGCCCACCAAGAAACCTGTAGTTTTGACCATTAGTAGATTAATGTTAATAATGCATGGGGATTGGTATAGTCTAAGTAAGCATACACCAAATATGTAACTAAACATGCAGTGTTATAGTTAAGCTTGTGCAAGACTTCATTTTAGACCAAAAGTGATAGGGGCAGGTTTATGCTCACAAGACAACAGGGTTGCAGATTTACTCAAATGTGTACATAATTGCGCTATGCCAACGACTCATGTCATTATTAAATTTTTCTCGGGAGTAGTTGCACACTCTGCCACTCCCAGAAAATCTTCTCTCCTAAGTTTTATTTTGAAATTTTAATATATTAAATTATATGTTTGTACACATGGTTCTATGGCAAACAAAACAATGCTGGACAAACTCCTAAACATTATTGTGTCAACAATAATGTGTTCTAATAAACATCTAATGTGTTCCAAACAGTCCTACAAAATAACCTGAGCAATTAACTTATGCAAACACCTAGCAATAGTTATGGGTTGAACCATTCACTTCATTGCAATAAATAATCTTTTCTGAAAGATTATGGAACTTGCGTAAAATTTTGCATTGATTCGTTGACATGGTGGTTATAAATGTTAGTGCTATTAAGAAGTTTCGACATTGCGAAGTGCTTGTTTTGTGAAGGAGCCATTTGCTTCATTTAAACCTTTGTGGAAACCCGTGGTTCTTGTTTTTTTTCCTTGATTCGATTCACAACCAAAGGCATATAATAAATTACGATCTATTAAAGCAAATCTAAGCATAAGCAGTTATAGCTACTTCAGCACAACCAGAAATCATTGTAGCATAGAACATCCTTCATGTTTGTGACTATTACGAGCAAGCAGTAACTTCAGGTTTGCCCAACATGATCTATGTCACAACAATGAAATTTGTTAAACTTTAGTTTGTTTAACCTATCACTTTTTCTTTAGGTGACAATGAACAAATTAGACTGTTTCACTAGTGTGAGTGGGACCACTCTACCACTCCATCAGGTCTGCTTTATGGATTGATTTCATGATTTCTTTTGTAGATTTCTATGGCCAGATGTTTCATTCCAATACCATGGCTAGATGTGAGGTTAAATCATTTCATTATTTTGGTTTATGAACCGTATAAAAAGCTTAAGAATGAAAGAAAAAGCTCTTCACGAATTGGTGGCAACCCAGTCTGGAAAGTATGCTTTTTGCTCACCAGAAATTTTTTCATATTATCAATGCACACCATGCACATTTATCAATAGAGAGAGCAAACCAAGTTGGTCATTAAATCTAAAGCCAAGTACGGTCTCATCCTGCAAAGTTACTTTATTTGAGTAACAAATGATTTCCGAGTGAACATTCGAATCAACAACTATCAAATTTCAAGTATTTCACGAACATAAGCACGATATACTCATCATTATATTTTGGATTTCGGTTGTGTGTGCACCATAAAACATGATTTTCGCACCAGTACACCAATAATTTCATTGTGCATACCGGAGATCATGTCTAAAACAACATACTTCCAGACTGGGTGGTAACTGGAAATGTATTCGAATAGTGTTTGCTTGTCAATGCTTGCTATAACGCAATTTTAAAAATCGAGGTTAGATTCAGGAGATATTTCTCAATTATTTTTATCAGTAAGTAAAGTTAGTAATGACGCATTGGGAAAAACATTTGAAGTCATACTTTGCTTCCATCGCCATCTTTGAATTTGACATGTTGATTAAATCTAACATGTTGATTAAAAAAAATCAAAAAAGGAAGCTTCACTTCCTACACAAATGCAAACAACAACGAATCCTACCGAACAGCATCAACTATCGACCACCATTAAAAACAACTCACGCTCAACAAATTGCACAATCAAACGGCCGCCGTATGTTAAACGTCCTCATATCAGATGCCCACAACCGCTTACGAATCTACCGTCATAAACTACAAGAACATCGAGAAACCGTAACAACATACACGACACAATCAGACGCCAAATCCATTAATGAAGCCATCAAAAAAGCAACATCCGCATATAGAACAAAACGACACCACGAACTTCATCGAAAATTACAAGAATCCAGATCTTACAAATAACTCCATCCCAACACAAACGAATTTGTCACAAACATCTCGAACAAACCACTAACTGAACAGCAAACTAAAATTTTAAACAAAGGATTAAATTACAACTTTAAAGACGCGAACAAACTTGACTACGTTGCCGACCTGGAATCCGCTTTAAAGTACACCAACTTAACAGACCAAACGAAAGAAGACATTCGTCACAAAATAACAAATAACCTCTGCCACAAACCACCTGTCACCCTAAACTACGAAGAACTACGAGCAATTAAAAACCTACAAAACGACGACCAAATAATCATATTACGAGCTGACAAAGGACGCCAAACAGTTATCATGGACAGATCAGAATACATCGACAAAGCCAAAACCCTCCTACAAGACACCACCCCACCTACGAACTTCTCCACACGGACCCCAGCAAAACGACCACCAACCGCATCAACCAGAAACTGAAACAACTAAAAGACAAAAAGAAACTAAACGAAAACGACTACAGAAGAATCCGACCCAATGACGCATCCACCGCCAAATTCTACGGACTACCGAAAATCCACAAAGAAAACAACCCACTTCGACCTATCGTATCGCTTCCAGGATCACCTACGTATGAACTTTCAAAATATCTTTATAACATTCTGTATCCATTAGACAAAAATTCACCTCACACCATCAGAAAGGCCACCACTTTCCTCGCTAGTATTGAACACATTAAACTACGACCAGACGAAATCATGATATCCTACGACGTGACATCACTCTTCACATCCATACCACTAGACATCGCCAAACAAATTACAAACGAACTACTCACAAACGACAAAACTTGGCAAGCTACAACACAACTAGACAAAAATGACATCCTAGACTTACTCAACCTTTGCCTCTCCACTGAATTCACCTTCCAAAACACATACTACAGACAAATTTCAGGCACACCAATGGGATCACCACTATCCACCTTCCTCGCAGAAGCTGTCATGCAACACCTCGAAACACAATCAGTCACAAACAACACAAACATCAGACTATGGAAAAGATATGTCGACGACATCTTTGCCATAGTCAAGAAAGACAAAACTGAACAAATTCTACACACCATAAACAATAGCACAAAGAACATTACCTTTACTAAAGACGAAGAGCACGACGAACAACTTACCTTCCTCGACATCCTTCTAACCAGAACAGATGACGGTACACTAAACACACAAGTATACCGCAAAACCACCCACACAGACCAAATACTCGATTTCAACAGCAATCATCCAACACAACACAAAATAAGCTGCATTCGAACACTTTTCAACAGGATAAACACTCATTGTAATACGGAAGAAGCCAAAAAAACAGAACGCAACTACTTATACTCCACATTTATTAAAAACAACTACCCTAGAAACTTCATAAACAAAACTATATACAAAATACAAAACAAAACACAAACCGACAAAAGCAACAAAAAACCGGACGAAACAGTAAAAATCGTCACATTACCATACATAAACGGAACATCAGAAATGACTGCCAGACTTCTTCGACCATTTAATATTAACGTCGCCCACAAACCTACACAAAAACTCAAATCATGTTTCACCAAACATAAAGACAAAACAACAATTCATGATACAACTGACGCGATCTACATGATACCATGTAAAGACTGTTCAAAGCAATACATAGGACAAACATTTAAGAAAATTGAAACAAGACTCACAGAACACAGAAACGCCATAAAACGACGAGATCCGAACTCACTACCGGCAGAACATACCCACGGAAACAACCCACATTCGACTGGCCAGAAACTAAAGTACTCGGACGCGCACAGACTAAACACGCACGCGAATTTAAAGAAGCTTGGTACACTGAAGACAACGACACAATAAACAGACATATCGACATACCCATCATATACTCACAACTAAAGAAAAAGGACAAAAAACTACAAACAACACCAAAACTAAAACACTACACTCTAATATTATTAACACCAATCATATTCACAATACACCAAAACCCATGGCAACGCATTTCACCCCATCCAATCACATTAATCCACCCACTCATCCAATTAGACGCTCTAAACGTCTCCAAGCTAAAAGCACGTGTAAATAAATATTTTTCATTCTGATGAAGACTCGAAGCAACGAGTCGAAAGCTCAATAAAACTCACTTTAAATACGGAGAAACTTTTATCTTTTATGTATTAAATGCCTGGATTACAAATTTTCAAACATATATATATATATATATATCTGGAATGATAACGACAATACATTTTGTATTCAATATGTTGGATTTGATTCTTTTGAAGTTGAAACAAATAAAAATTTGGAACGCTTCACGAATTTGCGTGTCATCCTTGCGCAGGGGCCATGCTAATCTTCTCTGTATCGTTCCAATTTTATTATATGTGTAGCCGAAGCTGCACATCCTCCAATGCGAGAGCTTTCTATTTATCCAAACAATATACGCCACGTTGCCATTGTTGTGGGAGGGAATATTTGCGCATACACACTTTTTCAAATACATTTTCAAAAGTAAAATGACGTCTTTACAGTTAAAACCTACCATTCTGTATCCCCTATCGTTAACTACATATTCTTCAAGCGTTGCTTGTGTATTGCTTTTCGTAATATCGATGTTAAGCCATAATTTAATTTGCGCATGCTCCGTTTGTCTTTCTGCGAGTCAGTTTTCTATGATACTTGTTCTTGACCTTTGACCCTGACCCACAAAGCAATAATAAACGTGTTATAAAGTCCTCTCTCATGAAATGACGACTTTTTAAAATATAATCTCCTAGGCGATTTTCCCGTCGCGTATGTGAGATTTACATTGTATATCTATAGTTATTCTTGCGCTCAAAGCTTAGACCTTACAAAAGATAAGATATTTATAGTTATTCATCATAAAAAATGTGGAGATTACATTGAAAAAAATTGAACGTATAATGAGTTGAAAGTTAACCGAGCTCTTCGTTTTCCATAAGATACATTCAATTTGTTTGAATTTGTTCAAGAAAATTGAACACATTTGAACAACTATCCCAAAGTTACACTGATTTATTACATCAAGTCGACGCCTAGTCATATATAGGCCGTTGTTCGTGCCATACGATAGCACAAAAGGGTCGTTATATGTCGTGATAGTGACAAATAGTGCCTTGCATTCTATAGATGAATAAGGCCATCGTATGTAGCTCGTTATTGTTGTGTGAGAGGGTAATCCAATGAGAACAGAAAAAAATTCTTATCAAATTCCGAACAATAACTAGTTGCTGCATGTGTATGATTAAAATCATCATAAGACAAAATGTTAAGGAAAAGAGTGCTGGATCACGATCCAAGTCAAGCAATTAAATGTATTTTTGTTAACATATATTTTTTGAAAACAGTACTTTATCTACAGTGTTACAATGCTGGACTTCAAACGTGGATTCGCTTCGGTATCAAATGTCTAAAACATTTTTATTTTTTGAAGGGGTTAACCGTCCATTAAACTGATTACTTTACTTGACAAAAATATTAACCTGACCTACTTAATCAATGTCGTACAACAAAGCAAATGCCGAAAGGCGTAAAATCACGCATCTTATCGAATCCACGCTTGCAGCCTATTTTTACAAAAAAAGCAAGACAAAATAAAGATTGAAAATTTACACTTTCCCATTATTGGAATCTTTCAATGCAAGTGTAAGTAAGAGATGATGACATTTACATTTACAATATCTAATAACACTATAGACAAACACATATTATTTATATAAAACATGAAATTTCAAAACAAAATGAAAACAATAAAACTTTCTTAGATTAAAAAAAACACACTTAAACTAAAGAGGAATAACTCTGATTCCAAATAAAAAATAAGCGAAAGAAAGAAACAAAGGTATTTTGTTTTCGATATAAAGCCTGGGAGTGAGAAACCAAAGTTTAGATTAATTATGAAATACGACAGCTTGAGTATGACTTAACCAAAGGCCGTGTCGAAGAGTTGAAAATCAAATTTTTCGAAAATGGGTGTGGTTATACGGCGTGGTCTTCTAAAAGGAACTACACCCACATGGTTATTCAACACAAATAAGATTTAGTTTTTTTTTCACGCTTACGTACATGTTTAAACAAGCCTTATTTAGCCGAAAATATTACTTGAGTGTGTCCTACGCCCGCACACCCTGTCTTTCGCAACGGCCTGCCGTTAACTATAAATATAACTATACACTAAACAAAATTTACGTACATTTTACATGCACATGCCTATATGGTTTGTTGTTGTGTTTTAATATCCATAACTTTAGCAAGAAACTTAAATCGATGTGGAAGTAGCTGTAACTATTTATGCAACATGGTTTTCACATTTCTTACAATGTGATCTTCGAACAAAAGATTTCTATAACATTTCACAAAATTCGAAACGCAAATGTTCGAAAAGTATTTCGGTCCTTAGGTAACCTGCTGGATTGAAGCAGGGTAAGATTCGAAAGTAAATGCACAAATTATTTTTTTAAGTTTTGGCAAAATCGGGTCACATTATTTTTTCAGAACTTAGCTACGTTGCTGCACTACTTATCATGGTATCATCAAAAAACAACACAAAAATTGCCGGATATGTAGCGAGAATTAGTTTTGCAGGATCAAAAACACTTTTCTTCGATTTCCTTTGAGTATGGGTGTGATAACATTATGAGAATCTTCAATTTATGAAATTTTTTCACATGGATAATGGCACGTTGATGTAGGCTTTAGCATTTAACGATAAAGCTAAACGTTCGGGATCGACGGAAAGTGCTGAAGACAGAAGACGATAAAGCTAAACGTTCGGGATCGACGGAAAGTGCTGAAGACAGAAGACGATACTTACTTTGTATCTTAGAAACTACTTATAACATTTATATTAAGATACTCCTGTATCTTAGAAACTACTTATAACATTTATATTAAATTCATTTTTCTAACTTAGTGAATAACATTTCGCCTCATTCCATCTATTGTTTTGGTAACTATACTCAAAAATTTGTAACAGAATTATAATGTGATATTCGTGATGTGAGACGGCGTATTTTTCTACGTGGTGTTTCCAAATCCACAAAGCAACAAGCAAGCACTTTAAAATCAGGTGATTTAGCTAACGGCGGTACATTGAGGATTACCTTAGTTGGTCAACCAAACGCATACATTGGTAATATAAAAGTACAATATGCCAAGCATACAGCATCAGCTGAAGTTCGAACGAAGAATTTGGGTGCCGCAGTTAATAATAGAGCCCATCAATAATATCGCAAGAACGGGGATTGTTGATTTAAAAGCACGAGTTTATGTGAATGGAGCCGGCATAGCAATAGGTTATCCAGAAGATGAAAATAAACAAATAGCACAAGAAAAAACGCAACAAATACTTTCCGGGTTGTGTGACACAGTTAGTATTTCTCAACTGGACAAAATCTACGAAGAATACCCAAACAACGAAATGGTTATGGCTGGTTATGGTTATATCCCTCATGTTCTAAAAATGCCTTTAAGTGGTGCCGTCAATACAACATACGGCATACGGACTTTTACCATCCGTTGCACCATATATATGGTTTTTGCCATATTTTAAACAAACAACTGTAGCAGATGCGGATTCAACTACAGTAAATACTTTTGACGCGGGTAGTTTAATAGAGCCTAAAAATGCAATTCCAAACATTATGAAACATGTGAGCCCGACCAAATGTTTTCGCTAGCTACGCCACTGAACGTAATCAGTATTTTTCTTATGAAATCATTCTTACATTTTACATACACCAAATCATATGTGTGTTAAACCTTTATGGAAAAATAAAAACAGTACAAGCATAAAATAAAAGTACTAAATTCAGTACTTATTGCGTAAAGAAACCAATCTCAAGAACGCCAATTAATTTCACCGGTAACTTTAACTTTGATGAACTTTAACTTGATCGTAATTTTGTTCTTTTAATTCAGAGTGCGCCATCTCTAATATGTCTTCTATAAACCCCTTGAGAGTGTCGATGCGAACTTCACATTTATACACCTTATCATCTATTATATTGTACCAATCCCCGTTTGGCGTCAAAGTCATTATGATACACGAGTTGCAAAACACACTTTAACGTTCAACTACCAACAATCGATGCAGTTTGTGTTCTAACAAAAAAATGCAAGTTTTAATATATAAAGAAACAATTTTTTACAAATAAATTCAAAACAGAATTATGTAAATTTTAGACAACGCTAATAATAACTGAAACAAAATCCATTTGCTGTCATCACATCTATTAAGCAATTATCTTATGGGTGATGATGGAATCTGATACTGCTAGCTTCAACAAAATCAAAAATATAAGTTTTATTAGAAAATCTAAGTGCAAATTTTTTTTCACCACATTAATGTATTGAATACTCGATGCGGTTTATTTTATGACAAAAATCGCAAGTTTTAACATATGTGAAACAAGTAAACTCAACAACAGTATGTTTCACTGAGGTCAAAAGGTTATATTTGCGCAAAAATTTGATCTATAAAATTTAAGCATTTATTTCGTTTACTTCACTTGCAAGCATACACTTATCGCGAAGACAGTGAGAAAAAAACGGTGAAATGATGGAAAATGCCGAAAAGAAAGAGTATTACGATACAAAAGACGCGAAGAAAGAAAGAAACAACGCAATAGAAAATATATTAAAATATACAGTCATATTTGGAAAGAAGTTTGCGACGAGATGATAGACTTTATTGAAAAAGAATCAAATCAATTTGAAGAAATCATCGCACAAAAAAAAGAGTATTAGAACACGATATAAAATTATGTGAACTAAATAAAAAACAAAAAGAAGAAGAAGAAAGAAGAAAAAAAGAAAAAGTAATAAGAAAATCTAAAGATTATTTAGAATTTATTTTTTTAGATGTTGACATGTCTGACAATGAAAAACAACTGCATGTTAATCGTCTAAACAAAATTTTTGATGAGTTATATTAAAATTGTTATATGAGTTATATTAAAATTGTTATATGAACTAACTTTGAAGTTCTTCACCCAACTTAGCTTGTGCTAATATTAACTTTACTTGAGTATTTTCTTTTATTTTTTCATAATCAGTTAACGAATTGTTTAAACAATCGCATTCATCTTGTAAATCTTGAACATCTTTTAAATATTCAATATGCTTTGCTTCATTTTGCTCTTTCTTTTTTTTCAATTCATCTTTTAAAGCTTGAATTTTTTTTGAAAATTCGCTAATTTTTGCTTCATTTTGCGTTGGCTTCTCTTTCGTTTCTTCTAATTCACTCTGCAAGTCAAGTATTTGTTTTCTAAATTCGGTAAGTTTTTTATAATTTTCGCTAAGTTCGATGTTTACATCATCATCAGCTATATAATAAAATTTTCTTCTGAGCCAATGCAACGTGTTTGGACTTTCATCTTCAGATGTATTTGGAGTTGAAATGTGTGATGTATTTGCGTTTGATTCTTGTGATTCCATTTTATAAAACAAACTTAACAAATATATGACACGTTAGTTCTTCAATGCATACAATTTCAAACAACAGGTCTTTTATATAGCGCCAATAAATGATTTTTTTGCAAAAAAACAAATTTCTTACAAATTTTGTATTAAAAAAACCAAAAAAATTCAAGCAATGCAAATATGAAGCGTTCAAGGTTATCGTGCATGTAATAACCATTGATAGTAATAAAAACATGTAGTAATTCTTCATTGACGTCAAAAAAATTCAAAGCATCTCAATTAGTAACTTCTAGACACTCAGTAATGTCAATCAACTTGAAAAGTCAAGGTTATATTCTAAATTTAAGCAAAAAAATAGTATCAGATTGTATCAAGTACACCCAAGGGTAATCATACCATAAATAGATTAAATGAAAGGAAATACAATTTTTTATATCAAATTCCAGTAGTATATAAGAGCTTGCTCATTAAAAATTTCTTTATTATAAAGAAAAAATGAGATCAAACGTGTCATATGAAGATTTTTTACTTTATTTGAAAGATAAAAGAAACAAAAATCGTTTCGATTTGTTTTTAAAAAGAAATAAAGAAAAAAATTTAAAAGCAAAAGAAAATCAATTTCAAGAGAATAATGAATATCCCTCTCTACAAACACCCATGCCGAATTGGATAAATACTGAGAAAAATAACGAGACAAATTCTGAGACAAGTTTCATCGAAAATCAAAATCGTACATCATCATCACCAGATTCTCCACAACCCATGGATGAAGATACAGCTGAAAAGAATGATGGTAAAAGTCCTTTGAATACTTATCATGATAATATTCAAAAATCATCTCCTTTACCCTTAATTAATTTCTTAAATTACAATATCCCCACACCACGAACTATTTTAAGAGAACTTGAAGACGTTGAATTTAATCAAATCAACAAAATCAAGGATTTACAACTCCTCCTAATAATAATACTATGAATCAAAATCAAGGAAATACATCTCCTCCTCCTGAACAAATGAATCAAGATCAAGTATTTGCTCATCCCAATCTAGTATTTACAAGTCCTCCTCATAATCTTAATGAATGGGTAGGTAAAAAAGACAATTAATGGATGCTACTGAAAGTGTAAAAAAAAAGAGAGGACGTCCGAGCAAAAAAAAAACTTGAAGAATACAACAACGAAATCGGAAAAAATCCTGAATACTCTTGTAATATGTTATCTTTTAACACCGGTCAAAATTGTATTAATAGACAATTTTATTCACTTATAAAAGGAAATATCATATGTAAAAATGAGGAAGAAGCAAATTTTTTAATTGATCTATTTGAGAGAAGAAAAAAATTACTTGATAAATTAAAAGAACTCAACCAAGAAATTAATTTAAACAGCACAATGGAGTATTTTTTTAGAAAAATGTCTTAAAATTCGTTTATATGCATCAATTTGTAAATACTTCATCTAATACTTGATATAATACTTCATATAATAAAAAAATTCATGTTTTTGTATTTTATTGAGGGTAGTATCAGTTTGTACCAGACACGGATCTTAAAGATGCTCGCTTAATTGATGGGATGGCTGTTGATGTTAATAAATCAGCTCTACATATAGGACAATTAGAGAATCCTTGTAATAATAATTGCATCAAACAATCAAAATGCATTTTGTGACCACATTTTAACATTCTGATTCCAGTTAATGTATCTTCCAAACATATCATACATTGAACATGTTCGTTTTTGCATATATGATATTGATTTTTTCCTTTTTCCTTTTCGAAACACGATCCACAAGCATCACAATGAAATGATCTATGTAATTTAACTCTACAAACACCACATTTTACACAATGATAAGGATCTTTCGAATAATCATCGTAAACCTTACATTTGTCACAAAAATAGTCAGCCAACTTTTTCTTACACTTGATACAATATTGTTGAATTCCTTGCTCAAAACCACAATAATTACACATTATCCAGGAAATATCATTTGGATTGACTTTTTTATTGCAAAAATGATCTTTATTATGACAATGATGACATGGATAAAATCTTTCACAACATTTAAAATAAAAAGAACAATTTTTTTAGAGTGTATACAATTTGTAAACATACATTGATACTTTTGTATCCGAGACATTTTTCCATCAATCTGTTTTTACATGGAAGGGTAAGTTATATATATACACACATCTTCACCTATTCAGCTACATAGGAAATTATTTTTTCAACAATACTGTTCATAAGTACTTTCATTTGTTCAAAATGTTGATGATTATCATCATTTTCATCCAAATATTTTTTTAACACTTTAATAAATGCCTCAATAAGAGATTTTTGTTCCAAGATATATTTCTTTTTAGTTGCATCAAAAATCATTCTTAAATTATCTTCTTGACATTCATCAATAACATCAAAAACCCTGCACTGCTTTTTCCAACTCAAAATGACATCTGAAGATAGAAACACTTTATTCGAAATAAGTCATCATCAGTTAAGAATACTATAGTTCTACTTCGCCAATCCGCCATTATCACCAGCAAGAAACGATACTAAACATCTAACACTCAAATGTCAATCAGACTTCGTCTTCTTAAATTTATCTTCTACATCATCTAGAAAACTGAAGCGATCTGGTTGTCGCTTGATGACTGCGGTGATATATATAATACTTTATCCATATTAAATTTGCATTTGAAGACCGCAACCATTTTTCCGAAATTTCAGCAATTAATACAATAATTCTGTACAAAACAGTCATATTACCAGTAAGAAATTATATTATGCAATATCCGGTACTTTTACCATCTTATATATATCATATAGTTACTATTACAATTTTTTTCAATAATATTTTTATAAAATACTTTAATTAAATCCAATTGTGTAATGTGCTTATAAAATTCTTTTTCATCATGATAATAAAAGTAGTCTTCCAATTTTTCTATAAATATGTCAATACTATCTTTTTCGCTGATTATCATCCCTTCATCGCATAATTTGAAATTAAATTTTCTTCCATCTTCAATTTCTTTGTTAAAAATAATCATCCCACCACCATCAATGAATTTAGATATACATTCTGATTTCATAATAATTTGACTTAAATCTTTTTCTTCGTCAAATTCGTCATCGCGCTCAAATATAAAAGTAATACTTTGATTTGAAGATTTCACCATTATCAATTAGACAGCAAAACATTCAAATGAAAAATAAATCTTTTATTGAAGATTTTACATTAAAAGAGTGATAAAAAGGGTAAGAAATTCGAATTTTTTTAAAAAAAGAAAAAAAGAATTATGATGAAAAAATTGAGAAATTCGAATTTTTTTATAAAAATAAGAAATATGTTTTTTACAATAAAAGATAAGAAAGGTTAAATTTTTTTATTTATTTACTAAAAAAGTGTAATATATAAAACCCTTAATATCAATGTAGGGAAGATAACCACATTGGTATTGAATAAAGAAAGATGGAAAAAATGATGTGAATAACCCTTCCAAAAATAAAGGTGGATTTGGAAATATTTCATATAGAAAGCCATCATTTCGTGAATTTAATAATTTTAATTCACATCATATTCTTCCTCTAAAAAGATGTCGGCAATCATGTGCAAAATGCATCTATTGTGAAATTGAGTCTTCTGTAGATTCAAAAGTTTTTTCTGAATTTAACAAAATAATACCAGCAATAAATGTTGAGATAAAAAAAATTGAAGAAAAACTTACAGAGAAATTTGTGAATTTATAAATCTTGTAAGAATGGAATTTGAGTTTAATATAAGAGATATGTATGAAAAAGTAGAAAAAGATATAAAGTAAGAAAAAAAGGCAAAAAAAATTTTTTATTAATTTAAAATAAATTTATTTGTGTAAAAATGTTTGTACTTATAAAAAAGAAAAATAAAGAAAAAAACCATAAAAGGAAGCGTTACAATGATTGCTTACTAATAATCATTGTGAGGCTTGCTTTGATGGTATTATTTACATGATGCCGAAGAAACTTATATATACATCAAGACGCGAAGATGAATATATTGCTATTTGCAATCGATTGAAGACATATTTTGACTTTACGTCATTATATCCCATATGTTCAAAGAAGCACGATGTCAAAAAAACTGATAAATGCGTCAAGACAAAATACAAGAGAAAATACTAAACCACACAATGTGTAACATAGCATCTTCTACAAATTCTTTTACATGCGTTTGTGTACAAATAGAAGATTGGATTAATTGGTTTTGGGACGAAGAAGTTGGTGAAAAGACTGAGTCATATTTGCGATTCTTTCTTGTGGATCATCTATTAAAGCGAAACAATTTATATCATCAGTAAATTCGACTTTGGTAAAATTTAGAATGTGTAACATATCAACTAAATCAAGGATTTATTGCGAGACAATTTGTATCATCAATAAATTGGACTTTGGACTTTCCATATTATCATTCCAAAAATTGGACTTTGGACTTTCATCAATGTAATTATTTTATATTGTATTTGAAATATATATCTTTTTTTATGAAATCTTCTTGTTTATATATTTTATATTACTCTTATTCACTATTCTAATATATATATGTATATTATCACAGTCTCACCCTCCTCTATTTTTATGTTTACTACCGCTGACTACCTCAAAAACGATCCCCCCGGTTTTTTTTATTATAAGATGTATTATGACTATTTTAGACATAATACATTTTATAATAAAAAAACTTGAGCCTGCGATGATATATATATATATAAATATATTAGTTAACTACTATCATAAATAATACCACAAAGAACATTACCTTTACTAAAGACGAAAACACGACAAACAACTTACCTTCCTCGACATCCTACTAACCAGAACAGATGACGGTACACTAAACACACAAGTATACCGCAAAACCACCCACACAGACCAAATACTCGATTTCAACAGCAATCATCCAACACAACACAAAATAAGCTGCATTCGAACACTTTTCAACAGGATAAACACTCATTGTAATACGGAAGAAGCCAAAAAAACAGAACGCAACTACTTATACTCCACATTTATTAAAAACAATTACCCTAGAAACTTCATAAACAAAACTATATACAAAATACAAAACAAAACACAAACCGACAAAAGCAACAAAAAACCGGACGAAACAGTAAAAATCGTCACATTACCATACATAAACGGAACATCAGAAATGACTGCCAGACTTCTTCGACCATTTAATATTAACGTCGCCCACAAACCTACACAAAAACTCAAATCACGTTTCACCAAACATAAATACAAAACAACAATTCTTGATACAACTGACGCGATCTACATGATACCATGTAAAGACTGTTCAAAGCAATACATAGGACAAACATCTAAGAAAATTGAAACAAGACTCACAGAACACAAAAACGCCATAAAACGACGAGATCCGAACTCACTACCGGCAGAACATACCCACGGAAACAACCACACATTCGACTGGACAGAAACTAAAGTACTCGGACGCGCACAGACTAAACACACACGCGAATTTAAAGAAGCTTGGTACAGTAAAGACAACGACACAATAAACAGACATATCGACATACCCATCATATACTCACAACTAAAGAAAAAGGACAAAAAAACTACAAACAACACCAAAACTAAAACACAACGCTCTAATATTATTAACACCAATCATATTAACAATACACCAAAACCCATGGCAACGCATTTCACCCCATCCAATCACATTAATCCACCCACTCATCCAATTAGGTGCTCTAAGCGTCTCCAAGCTAAAAGCACGTGTAAAAAAAATATCCTCATTCTGATGAAGGCTCGAAGCAACGAGTCGAAAGCTCAATAAAACTCACTTTAAATACGGAGAAACTTTTATCTTTTATGTATTAAATGCCTGGATTACAAATTTTCAAACATATATATATATATATATCTGGAATGATAACGACAATACATTTTGTATTCAATATGTTGGATTTGATTCTTTTGAAGTTGAAACAAATAAAAATTTGGAACGCTTCACGAATTTGCGTGTCATCCTTGCGCAGGGGCCATGCTAATCTTCTCTGTATCGTTCCAATTTTATTATATGTGTAGCCGAAGCTGCACATCCTCCAATGCGAGAGCTTTCTATTTATCCAAACAATATACGCCACGTTGCCATTGTTGTGGGAGGGAATATTTGCGCATACACACTTTTTCAAATACATTTTTCAAAAGTAAAATGACGTCTTTTACAGTTAAAACCTACCATTCTGTATCCCCTATCGTTAACTACATATTCTTCAAGCGTTGCTTGTGTATTGCTTTTTGTAATATCGATGTTAAGCCATAATTTAATTTGCGCATGCTCCGTTTGTCTTTCTGCGAATCAGTTTTCTATGATACTTGTTCTTGACCTTTGACCCTGACCCACAAAGCAATAATAAACGTGTTATAAAGTCCTCTCTCATGAAATGACGACTTTTTAAAATATCTCCTAGGCGATTTTCCCGTCGCGTATGTGAGATTTACATTGTAATTCTATAGTTATTCTTGCGCTCAAAGCTTAGACCTTACAAAAGATAAGATATTTATAGTTATTCATCATAAAAAATGTGGAAATTACATTGAAAAAAATTGAACGTATAATGAGTTGAAAGTTAACCGAGCTCTTCGTTTTCCATATAATACATTCAATTTGTTTGAATTTGTTCAAGAAAATTGAACACATTTGAACAACTATCCCAAAGTTACACTGATTTAATACATCAAGTCGACGCCTAGTCATATATAGGCCGTTGTTCGTGCCATGCGATAGCATGAAAAGGGTCGTTGTATGTCGTGATAGTGACAAATAATGCCATGCATTCTATAGATGAATAAGGCCATCGTATGTAGCTCGTTATTGTTGTGTGAGAGGTAATCCAATGAGAACAGAAAAAAATTCTTATCAAATTCCGAACAATAACTAGTTGCTGCATGTGTATGATTAAAATCATCATAAGACAAAATGTTAAGGAAAAGAGTGCTGGATCACGATCCAAGTCAAGCAATTAAATGTATTTTTGTTAACATATATTTTTTGAAAACAGTACTTTATCTACAGTGTTACAATGCTGGACTTCAAACGTGGATTCGCTTCGGTATTAAATGTCTAAAACATTTCTATTTTTTGAAGGGGTTAACCGTCCATTACACTGGTTACTTTACTTGACAAAAATATTAACCTGATCTACTTAATCAATGTCGTACAACAAAGCAAATGCCGAAAGGCGTAAAATCACGCAGCTTATCGAATCCAAGCTTGCAGCCTATTTTTACAAAAAAAGCAAGACAAAATAAAGATTGAAAATTTACACTTTCCATTATTGGAAACTTTCAATGCAAGTGTAAGTAAGAGATGATGACATTTACATTTACAATATCTAACAACACTATAGACAAACACATATTATTTATATAAAACATGAAATTTCAAAACAAAATGAAAACAATAAAACTTTCTTAGATTAAAAAAAAACACACTTAAACTAAAGAGGAATAACTCTGATTTCAAATAAAAAATAAGCGAAAGAAAGAAACAAAGGCATTTTGTTTTCGATATAAAGCCTGGGAGTGAGAAACCAAAGTTTAGATTAATTATGAAATACGAAAGCTTGAGTATGACTTAACCAAAGGCCGTGTCGAACAGTTGAAAATCAAATTTTTCGAAAATGGGTGTGGTTATACGGCGTGGTCTTCTAAAAGGAACTACACCCACATGGTTATTCAACACAAATAAGATTTAGTTTTTTTTTCACGCTTACGTACATGTTTAAACAAGCCTCATTTAGCCGAAAATATTACTTGAGTGTGTCCCACGCCCGCACACCCTGTCCTTCGTAACGGCCTGCGGTTAACTATAAATATAACTATACACTAAACAAAATTTACGTACATTTTAGATGCACATGCCTATATGGTTTGTTGTCGTGTTTTAATATCCATAACTTTAGCAATAAACTTAAATTGATGTGGAAGTAGCTGTAACTATTTATGCAACATGGTTTTCAGATCTCTTACAGTGTGATCTTCGAACAAAAGATTTCTATAACATTTCATAAAATTTAACGCAAATGTTCGAAAAGTATTTCGGTCCTTAGGTAACCTGCTGGATTGAAGCAGGGTAAGATTCGAAAGTAAATGCACAAATTATTTTTTTAAGTTTTGGCAAAATCGGGTCACATTATTTTTTCAGAACTTAGCTACGTTGCTGCACTACTTATCATGGTATCATCAAAAAACAACACAAAAATTGCCGGGTATGTAGCGAGAATTAGTTTTGCAGGATCAAAAACACTTTTCTTCGATTTCCTTTGAGTATGGGTGTGATAACATTATGACAATCTTCAATTTATGAAATTTTTTCACATGGATAATGGCACGTTGATGTAGGCTTTAGCATTTAAAGATAAAGCTAAACGTTCGGGATCGACGGAAAGTGCTGAAGACAGAAGACGATACTTACTTTGTTAACTAAAGCAAATTTCTTGTACAATTTAACAAGTCTTTCCTCATAGTCGCTTAAAATTTTACATTCATTTACATTTAAAGTGGTACTATGACGAAAATTTTGCCTCTCGTTTTTTTTTCATAGATTAATAGTGTATGTAAAAAAATCTCTTCTGGCGAAATTTTAGCGTAATGTATTTCATGCTGCTCGAGTTACGTAGCGATAAAACTTGAACTTTAAGAGCCGCCATTAAAATGCGCCATATTTGAATTTTCAAGGAAGGTGCTTGTGACGTCATAGTCTTAACTCGCGGCTGTTTACAATATAATACTATATACAAATAAAGATTTAAAAGGTTGTATAACTCAATTTTTTTAACATGCCTTCAACACGCTGTGTCGTGCAAGATTGCAGTAACAAGTCTGATAGAAATTACAGGCATTTCATTACATAAAAGCCAAAACGACGAGTCTTTGAGAAGAATTTGAGTTAAATTTGTTCAGACGAAGCGCGCAAACTTTAATCCGAGTTCGCGCGAAATTCGATTTATGATTTGTTCGAATCACTTCTCGGATGATTGTTTTGAGCGTTTATTCCATTTGGGTGGTATGACTTGACGGCTCAAACCTGGTGCCGTACCTACTATTTGGAAGAAATCACAAACACCAACAACGTCAAGAGAGCGGCGTCAGGTTAGCACAAGTTGCAATTATTATATACTTACACATATTGCAGATGATAAATTTTCACAATTTGAGAGAACCAATAATACATCCAGGCAAACTTTCAATATATAATATACATTTATACTAAGGTTTTAAAGGAAATACAAAATGAAGTGTCTGTATCATGCGATGACCTTTGGTCTTTAAACTTAACGAAGCTGCTTGAAGAACAAATTCGTTCAGGCAAACTTCCTTAAAGCCAGGGTGATCCAAAATTCATTTCCTTTCATCGATTTCAAACTGATACATTTTACCACGGCATTGCTCTATTTCCATGCAGCATCGGCACTCTTGAGGGTTGACAACAAGATCCAACGAAATTCACACCTTTAATATTGGCCAAATTGTATGTTTCCATAAAGTTATCATAGATAACGGCAAACGATTCAGATCAAAGTAACACACTAAGAATGACATCTTACCATGAAGTAACATCAACACGGGCATCAAAACGATCTTGCAGCATGTCTTCAACCCGCCGTTCTGCGACTGTAGCTTCGTGCTCAGCAATTTCATCGGGCGAAGCAAGCGGTTCAATATTATCGACAAATGGCAAAATTTCTGAATTAGATTCGTTCAAATTTGCCGTCACAAATTCCGATGAAGAAATCTATGCGTTTGCCTCGATCGAAGACTCAGAGAGCGAGCTAGATCTCGATGAATTTGACATTTTTTTGCTCTATTTATGTATTACTTTGTATACTTTCCAATGTGCGCTTCTTGCCGTGTTAAGACTATGACGTCACAGACCTTTGCTAATTGCAAATATTCAAAATGGCCGATTTTAATGGCGGACATGAAAATTAGACATTTCAAATGTTCATAACTCCCTCGTTCCTCGTTATATTATTATTTTTGCTTACATTTTACGAAAGCAATAATTGATATGTGTTTAAACTATTGAATGCTAAAATCGATGATTTTTTAACGTTAAGTTTTCGTCATAGAACCACTTTAAAACATTTAACCGGGGATAAAACAATGTACAAGATCACTGTATATGAAACGTAATCAGTATTTTTCTTATGAAATCATTCTTACATTTTACATACACCAAATCATATGTGTGTTAAACCTTTATGGAAAAATAAAAACAGTACAAGCATAAAATAAAAGTACTAAATTCAGTACTTATTGCGTAAAGAAACCAATCTCAAGAACGCCAATTAATTTCACTGGTAACTGCTAATGTAAGAAAAGTAGTTTAACGATTGCCTTACGTGCTGGGTGAAAAAAAAACACGCATAAACAAAATCTGCGTGGTGATAGTTTTTTCGATGTCAATTTGGTATGTTTATTGTTTATGTAAAAGCACTCACGTCAAAGTCTCAGGCAAAGTCATCAGTAAACGGCGAAGGCATCAGCAAAGAAAACCAACAGCTAGAATGGCTACACAAAACACCATTAGACCGATTTTGAGTAAGTTGAATTGGAATTCTATTTCAATGTTTGATATGACTTTAGCAAATTTTTAACTTGTGATGTTGTTCATTAGTTTAGGCCAGTGTGAAGACTGTAACCTATGGGTTATATGCCCACTAAGCTGTGGAGATAAAGTCCACCTCTCTGAGGTGAAGGAGAGGCTAGTGGAATGCTTGCCTTTTCAATGCCCTATTTCCTTAAGTCAAATAATTAATATCTAGTTGTTTTGACGAAGAAGTCGATAGATTTCTAGGAGATTTTTTTCAGTATGTATTTTTATAATTCTTTATCCTTTGCACATTGATACAGTAGAACAGTCATAAAAACCACAATAACAAGAAAAAGTTTACGCATACGACGTAGTCAACCAACTGACCACAGTCTACGCACAAGCGGTTAACCTTACGTCATTGTACGATCACTTACTTATAAGCAGAGAAACGAAAGCTTTAGTCATGTTGGTACTCAGTAGAAGTCCACATCAAAAGAAAGTCACAAGTAAAAGTTAAACAAACGAAAACCCCGAAAAGAATTAAATAAAAGAAAACGAACCATCTACGAAAGAACTAAAGAAACCAGAACATTATATCCATCAACGAAAGACTCGCTGAAAGCAGTTGTCCTAGATAAGTTTAATGACCTTGAACATCTTAATTGATGGTGCTTGAAATACAATAGGCCTGCAGACACAAGAGTTAATTTACTGTTTTAATGCTTTAATGCCGTCATTCACTCTGAAACGCACACTTGCCAAGGAAATAATCGATCCATTGGAAAATTACTGAATGTAGATCTAAGTTCATCCGCCGATGTTTCCTCAGCGTTTTCCTCTGCGTTGTCAACTGCTGCATGACTAAATTCTTCGTCGACTCCATTGCTTTCATCGTCAATAAATGCATCTTCCTCTGCGTTTTCCTCTGCGTTTTCGTCTGCGTTTTCGTCGACTTCATTGCTTTCATCGTCAAAGATTTCTTCTGAATTATTGTCGCTACATTCGGCTTCCCCATCTATATACTCCATACTTCGAGATACAATTTGAATTCACCGCCAAAATCAAACCTTTTATAGTTGCTAACATTTAATTTACCTTATACGGATCGGACGGATACCTGATACCTGCGTGCCGCGCAACGCGTGACCTTATCTTTCTCATTTCTCTTATAATTATAATAATAATATAATTAAAGTAAGTAAGTTTAGAAAAGGTTAGGTCACGCGTAGCGCGCTTCGAAGATGGCTTTAAGGGATAGAAGAAGAAATGCGAAATTTCGGGAAAATTTCCAAGCATTAGATGATGTCCTTCCGACTGTGGATTATCGGCGGTCAAGGCTAAAGATTATCGTAGATGCAACTAAAGAAATGAAATCGAAAAATTCATTTCTCGATGAATTTAGACAGCATTATAATATAAGTAATGCTACAGATGAAGAAGTTATGGGACGTGTGAAAGGTTGTAAAGTTTGTCTTTCATCTTTAATTTCCTTTTTGTTTTATTGTAAATTTATATTTAAGATGACATTATTCCTAAAGAAAAACAAAAAAAAGAAAGTGAGAAAGGAAATGAGGAAGTTGTCCAGTCGTTCAAGAAAATTACGCCAAGAAAATTATTCCCAAGTACGCCGAAGCAAAGTACGCCGGAGAATAAAACGAAAATTACAGATTTTTATTCCAATGACGAATTTTGGCAAAGATTTTCACCAAGCATGGCAATCAAGCATGGCAAGCGTCGCAAACTTGCTAAAGGAAAGACATTTGATTAAATACATTTTACAAAAAGTCTGAAAAATCAGTTGAATAAAATTAACTTTGAATTCAATCAGTGTTCACAGTTCAACAAATTTTCACAGGTGTTCTTCGAGCAACTGTATTATTTCGTCAGTAAGTGAATGTGCGAATTCATTAATTAAATGTGCGAATTTCTTCTTTGCCAATCCCCCAACTTCGCCAAGGAGTTTATCAAGTAGTCTTTGCATTTCACAGAAAGCCACTGATTTCTGTAAACTTTGTTTTAGTTTCTTCACATAAGTTGGTATTCCATCAACAGAATCGCAACCGTCGTCTTTGTCTGGCGCTGCATTCTTTCTGCGCTGGAAATCCACAAAATCTCTCACAAATTTAATCATCTCAGCATATTCTTCGTCTTCATTCTTTATCCTTTCTACACAACATTCCTCGACATTAAAAAATTTATTTTCGTTCGATTCGATTTCCATTTTTGTTTTTCTATTTGTATTTGAAAATTCGTATTTCGTTTGTTCAGCAGTGTGAACTTTCCTAACCTTGTATCGAATTACAAAAAAATGGCTAATGTCGCTGAATTCTTTCGCCCTCTTAATGACATTGAGAGAAAGCGGGTACATCTTTATTATGGAATTGGTAAGGAATTGACAAATAAAATAATTGATAAATATGTGGATTTCATTATCGATGGCATGTCACTAAGAGATGCTGTGAGAAATATGTTTGACGAAGGTTTTAAGTACTACTCAGTACTTACAAAATTTGTTCGTGTATTACGTCGGGACGATGTAACGAATTTTCCCAATGTGTTGGAAGAATTTTATGGTGTACGATTGCGCAAAACGGACGATGATGATGATGATGTAGTTTTACCGACATATTTTGAGGGCTTTTTAGAAGCTATGCATAAAGATAAAATGTCGGATGTAGCATCAACAAACAAATCAAACCGCCGCAAGTCGAAAAATCCTATGAAATATGAAAAAAAAGAAAATCCGAAAAGGAAAAATCGTGTTTTGCACGAAATTAGGAAATTGCAAAAGACCTTTCATCTTTTAATACCGAGGACTGCTTTTCGAAGATTAGTCAAAGAGTTAACTCAAGATGTTGTTATTAAAAATATCAGGTATCAGTCATCAGCTGTACATGCGCTACAGGTAGCGACGGAAGCTTATCTTCTTGAATATTTCCAAAACCTACGCGATAACCTACACAGTAAACGGGATACAATAAAGATTCAAGATAAGAATTTGGTATTAAGGATATGGAGAACGGTAAACGTTTGAATATAGAGGATATTTTTTCTAATGTGAAAAAGGCACGATTTGGCGATCAAAGCCATGAAGTTATTCATCTTGAAAGCGATGAAGTTGTTCCTGAAAGCGATGAAGAAAGCGACAACACAGTAACACAGTCAGAATGTATTCCTGAAAGCGAAGAAGAAACCGACAACACAGTAACACAGTCACAAGTTATTCCTGAAAGCGAAGAAGAAACCGACAACACAGTAACACAGTCACAAGTTATTCCTGAAAGCGATGAAGAAACCGACGATGGAAACGATGACGATTCAACCATTCAACCGATGGCTACGACCATCAAGCCGTTAGCCATAAGCCATCAATTCAATGCAACTGATTCTATTCATCGGTTGCATTCGATGGAACACAGTTAACAAAATGGCCGGTCTTAAACGGGCATTTGGAGTGAGTGATTCGCGTCTACTTTATCAGAAGTTAATGAAAGTCAGTGAAGGTTTCAATGAACAATTTCCTTCATGTGCATTTGGGGAAATTACCTTTCGAAGAGTGGATGCAGTTTTTCATGAAGACAAAGAAGGAATGAAAATGATACGTCCTTTCCTATCGCCGTGGGCTGATGTTAAAGAAATTAGTGGAGTAACTTTGTCAAGTAACGACATAGCGCATTTAATCGTCGCGTTTTCTCTAGATACCCAGCAATTTATATCCGTGTATAGGGATGTCGACACTAGGATAACTAAAGGTCGCAAGCGCGATGAAAAATCATCAACAACAAACAAATACATCAATTTCACCAACTTTGGTTTGGATTCATTTGTAAAATATTCAGACATCATCACCGCTAAATTCACCTACGCGTACCCTAACGATGAAAATTTTTTTAAGTCGTTTTGGGGAAGCCAAACCTCGTCGAATAAAGCCACCTGTAAACTTCAAATATTTCGTTTAAAGAGGGAATGGTTAACCGATAACTGCTTCACGTTATTGGAAAAAGCTTGGGACAAGAAAAATTTAAATGTGTACTACGAAGACCCAACCACCGGTGAAGACAAAATACGGACAAATTACATCACACAAAATAATCAATATTTTAATGGTGTGGTAAAAAATGGAGAAGAGAAAGACTTCTCCGTACAGCTTGCAAATACAAAACTACAGGTATATTGCTTTCCCAAATTCCTTACAATTCAGCAGGAGAGTTTTGGCACAAAAGTGAAGAAAGCTTCTGTACCGGCTCCAGGCAGCAGTAGTTACACTACACCATCAAGTAATTTAACAGCACTAGATACACTTCTGTTTGATGATTTTGCTGATTTCGATGGCCAGTATTGGAATGTAACTGACTTGTACAACGCCAGCATTGCTTACCAGATGAGAGATGTCCATGAAACAGAAGTCACGAAGACAGGCCTTCAAGTTTGCCAAAACAATAACTTCTCGTTATCTAACGCTAATTCTAACTTCGCTATTCATTACTTCCATTTAATTCAGTCCGGTGATTGCAACATTTTGTTTAGTCTTCGAGGCAAATTGTATAAAAATCGATTTGTGGAGATCGAATCCACTACTCAAAATCTTGCATCTAAACTGAAACTACGCTATGCGACAAAACCTACAGACAGCGAATTTCGCATTCAGTGCTCGTTGGGAGAGAAGTATTTTCCCGTGGCATATGGAAAATCGACGAAGGAAGCTGATATAAGTCTTATAAGACATAATAAAGACAAGTCCTTTTCGTCCTCTACCCGTGTTCGTGTACCAAAGAAACCAAACAAACCAACAACCTAAGACAATTAAAATTGTAAAATTGTAGTAAAAATTTTAATTGTAATTTTTAAAATTGCAGTAAAATTTTTTATTGACGATTTTCTCAGTTTTCTTCTCCAATCACTTCCCTGAAAAGCAAGTCAAAGTGTCAAAGTGCAAAGTAGTGTCATATAACAAAGTAAGCCACTCAAAACAAAGCACAAAGCAAAGCAAAGCACAAAGCACAAAGCACAAAGCACAAAGCAAATGGCTAGTGAAGAAGTAAATCCTGCGAAAAGAAAAAGAGACGACAAAGTAGACGATGTTGTAGGAGAATTGGCCTGTATCAAACACCAGTTGAACAACCAAATTGAATATTTAAAGTATCCACTAAAAAGAGAAGATTGGAAAAAATTACATGGTGCATTTTTGACATGTCTCAATCACACCAAAAACCTTCAAGAACTGCAAAGCTCTTTGGAAAGCATGCTAAAGGAATCAGATCAGTGACGATTGGACAAATCGGAGCGCTAAACAACGTTTTAAAAGCAAATGACTTTCAACCGTGTTATAGCGTAATTGTTAAACCTATGTATTTTATGTCAATAAGAAAATTTCCTTATAAATGTTATAGATTCAGAAAGGATTGTAATGGTACACGCTTGTATTTCCATATGAAAAATAAGAATTAAAACTTTTACAGATTAAAAAAAATGTTTCTGAATTTTTTGCGTGTCTACAAAAATTCAGCGCTAGAGTGAAAGATTGTTTGCCAGAAGGAGAAATGTTTGCGTGTTTTTTCAGCGCCAGACAATCGGCTTGATGAATGTACTCTTTTTTTTATGTAATGTCCATTGCTTTATACTCTAGATGTTTTGACGAAGAAGTTGATCGCTTCTTAGAAGATTTTTTTCAGTATGTATTTTTATAATTCTTTATCTTTTGAAAATTGATATAGTAGAACAGTCAGTAAGATTGATTTCTTTTTATTTCAGAGTGGTCGTTGCCAGTTTCTTACAATAAGAATATTATATGTCAATAAAATTTATTTAAGAATATCAACGTCTCATGTTCTAATTTGTTCTTTTTTTCTGTCAAAAATATTTTTCTCCAATCATTACAAGTGTACTTGATAAGTTCTAGCACATTTACTATCGGAGTCATGTCTTGTAAACTATCAAAGAAGGATTTCATGACTTCTTCCTAATCAATTTTTGATACTGCGTCATCAAAGTATATCGTTACCTTTTCATCATTAGGCATCATCAAGCAATCGTGTGTCCTTGTGAGGGGTGATCAACGCGACAACCGTCACTGTCTTTTGCCTCAAGTTCGTATATTTTAAAACCAATTTCAGTAGCATAGCACTTTAACAATTTATTCTGTATATTGCTTTGGCGTTCATCTAAAACATGGCTCTCATCTTCAAATTCGAAGAACGATTCCTTCACTTTCTTTGCTTGCTCAATGTCTACTTTTAAAGCCATTTTCGTTTTAGTTAGACAAAAATTACCAAATAACTTTAACTCAATAAAATTGTAACGTGTTCTCCTTTTTTATATTTGCAAAGGAAACAAGAAAACGGATCTAATATTGCTTTAAGAATAGAAAACAATTGACAATTTTAATTAAGTTTTATCGTGTTTGAATTAATCATGTCATCTAGTAGCAACCTTCGTTCATTTACGTCGTTTCCGGTTTACACGCGCGCCCTGTTTACTTCCTAAGACTGGAAACTAATTGACACGGGTAAGAGCTCCGTTTACTTCCGGGACCATACCCGCCCCATAACTACTACTTGCGCTGTGATCGTTGTCAACATTGGACAAAATATATTAGCAAAAGTAGAAATCACGCATAAGCATTTTCTTAACATATGGATATTGTTTTGGCCCACGAAACGCTCAGCAAAGGGTATCAACGATTGCAATTGTTGAATGAATGTTATATTTGACCTGCTTTAGTTGACAGAAGCATTTGTGTAAGGCTATAGTACGATCAATATTGCACTCGGTTGTATTAAAAGGAGATACGAAGCAAGAATTTCTTCAGCTAAGATCGCGCGAACAAGATCACGATGTGATTTAACTGGCTCAACAAGATCAAGAATTTGTAACCCTACTTTTTCATAAAGCTATTTTTTCAATGAACAGTCACGCTTCGACATTGTGAAAGAAAAACAAAAGCAATTGATTGCACAGGATGTTACTTGTGTTAAGCTGCCTGGCAGGGCCCAAAGTAGTCAAGGTTTTTTTTACGCTGATGTGACAATAAAAAAGCGTCATCGTAGTTCTTTTGGACGAAAAGCTATGAAAGTATTTTCGAACATAACATGGTAGCCACAGTCAGTTTTTTGTGCTGCGAAATCTGGCAAAGTTTCAGGATATCTTAAAGCAAATCAAGCAAGATGTCTTTGATGATACATTTCATGATGAGCCGCGCTGTCGATTGCTTTTAAGAGTGGTACATTCAAGGGACTGGCTTTTGCCAAGTCTCGTCCACCTGAGAAAAACCTCGTAAACGATATTGAGGAAACCATGAATGTGTTCTATCTTCGTGATTTCTTTACCTTAGCTCTTATTTAGAATGGTTATGGCAGTGATGATGACAGGACTCAATCGGATAGTTTTTCGTGAGGTAATGGAGAAATGTTAATTCTAGTGGAAGCCCATTCTCGGGCAAAGTAATTCCACAACAAGAGGCTGGAAAGCGAGAGAAAGAGAAAATCTGGTACACAAGTTCAAAATGATTGACAACTATAAAAAACTAGCACAATGTTTTGTGTTGTTGCATGACTGTTGTAAGCAGAGAAGGCCTCGTTGAAACGAGGCCAGTTAGATAAATATGCGAAATTGGCAACTTCCACAGGTGACGATTTCAATATTTTCTGAGCAAATGTAACTTCTGAAGAACTTTGTGAAATTGTGGATGAATCCGAAGATTTATTTACAAAGGAAGAAAGTGAACACTATGTCTAAATGGTGCATTAATAACTTGTAGAAATCAAACAACGAAATTCGCAATGGATAGAACTTATATTCTAAGCTAGCACACAGGATGTGCTAGAATTTTACCAAAAGGTCTGGATGAGGAGTTCGACAAAAATCTGTTGCCAGATTCAAAAAAAAGATGATTATCCAATTACCCAACTACGACTTGCTTTAAAAAAACAAAAAACAGTTATCGATGTCTGCCATTTTCTATTTCTGCCATTATCAATGACTGCCATTTTCTATTTCTGTCATTATTGATGTCTGCCATTTTCTATTTCTGCCATTATCAATGTCTGCCATTTTCTATTTCTGCCATTATCGATGTCTGCCATTTTCTATTTCTGCCATTATCGATGACTGCCATTTTCTATTTCTGCCATTTTCAATTTCTGCCATTATCGATGACTGCCATTTTCTATTTCAGCCATTATCGATGTCTGCCATTTTCTATTTCTGCCATTATCGATGTCTGCCATTTTCAATTTCTGCTATTATCGATGTCTGCCATTTTCTATTTCTGCCATTATCGATGTCTGCCATTTTCTATTTCTGCCATTATCGATGACTGCCATTTTCTATTTCTAACATTATCGATGACTGCCTTTTTCTATTTCTGCCATTATCGATGACTGCCATTTTCTATTTCTGCCATTATCGATGACTGCCATTATGCGAATCTTCATGAGGGAGTTTGGTGCTTTTGAGGATATCAAAGAATCGCGAAGAAGGTGCTTGTTAGGAAGGTGCGTATTGTGAAGCGCTGTAACGGTTGTTCCAGAGCTATACATTCCTTCCACATGGAAAGCCGTTAACACTTTGCCGTATTAGATGATCTGCTTCGGCTATCCTGGCCGATTAGGGATCAAGAGCCGACTTATGTGTAGGGTAAAGCTTACATTTTGATGAAGAAGTCACAACAGCACTTCGTTTGAAATTGGAGAGAACGATGTACTGGTTACTCATTACAGTTCCTGAAAACATTCAAATGATATCGGAGCGAGTACGAAACGATTACGAAGACAAACAGGTGCATCCGAATTCGCATTAACACGAGTTAAATCTGCGGTCACGGGAATTTTGGATAAAAGACGAACTAATTCGAGAAGAAGAATTAAAGTGAAAATTTTCAAAGATCATCATTATATCGTGATGTAACTGATGTTGTTCACAAATACCAACACTTGATGAGACAACTTTTTACGATGAGATCACATTTAACACAATGGTTTCAAAATAGAAAACAATTGGGGACAGGGGGGGTAGGGCGGGAGGAGTGGCGAGCACTGTGACATTCACACGTGATAAAAAGATAGTTTGACCTAGGTCGAATATATTGCTTGTTTCATCCGCCGACCTACATAGATTCAAACTTAACTTGTGCTGTGTTTGTAATTTCACAAAACGGTATATGTCGGTATCCAATTAATCCTCTCATCGTGAATGACAATAACAGTTGATGATACCATAGAAATATGCATCAACCAAAAGGAATTTTAATCACGATGACGAACGTCTAGAAGAAACGTGTTTGAGCAGTAATTTCCTGCCGTGGTTATTTTTAACATAAACCGTCTAGTCGAACATTCTTTACACAAAGAAATTTATGTATGGAACAAAACAAAACCAAATAGCGCGCATTCTTTCTGTTGCACTTCTAAATTCAAAGTAATCGTAACATTGTTGTATTGCGGTTCAGGCCACCAATGCATATAAATGATAGTGTCTCATTTTCGTGAGATTAAGTTTCGTAGAACATTTGTAAGATACGTTTCATTTGCTTATTAATGAGCGCGCGAGTATTGTGAAAGAACGCCTAGTATATTGACTTATATCATCCGCTTTGAAAATCATTTCCCACTTCGTGTTGTGAATGCATGTTTGGGTGCCCTATAGCCCTATTTCGGATAGGTTTTGTCTACATGTCATTTTGTAGACCTAGCGATGATCCGGAAGCCAAGGCTTATGCATTTTTCACTCGTAAAGTTGGCATGCAAAATGTTTTTTATCTATATTTCCATCGTGATTAGTTCAACTTCAAAAAGAAAATCGATCGAAGACAATTCGATTCGCGGGAAAGTCGATTCGCGCGAATGCTTTTGCAAGTGGAAATCCGGATAAGCGTAGTTCATTAAAAACGGCATGTGCTAAAACTGGATTGTGGACTGGTGACTATTGACTATTTACCATTGACTACTGACTATTGTCTGGAGAATAGTTTATCATAAACCGAGGGAATAGATCCTTGTTTGTTACAAGTGAACTAGAGGAGTAAAAGTTAACTATTTAATCGCAAAGCGCCAGCTATGCCACTTTTAGCAAACTACTCTATATTGCCTTTATAAACTACTCATCTTTCATGACGAATGAAAGGAAATGATTGATATTCGTTTATCTATTAGCACCTTTGTTTAATCAGTGCAGATTGCATGGCGTTGCACAGGCGTTTTTCTTTTGTAACTTGTTAGGTTTTGTGATGTAGCCAGATGTTGTTTAGTATAGTTTGACATACACTAACAAATAGAGATATCACAGATAACTATACGATTACATTTAATGTTCAACGTCTATTTTACAATGGTTTAACTACTTCTAATCTTACAAGGTAATATACATAAAGTTAATAGGTTATATTTGTTTCTTTGCGAAATATGGTTGACTTACAATAAGGGAAAACTACTAGGACTGTAAAAAATATTGTCATGATTACACATAAGTATCTCTCAAAAATAATCATTAATTACTTACACTTGAGTTATTTACTAATGACGGATGAATGTGAGAGCATATATTAACACCACTTTTACTTGATATTTGATCATTGCATAGCAATATGAAGTTTGCACTGTTTCCAAGCTTTGCGATTTAAATTGTTAACTTTCATCCCCCCCCTGGTTCAACCTTAATAAACAAGGATCTACTTTCTCGGTTTATGATAAACCTATTTTACAGTCAATAGTCTCCAGTACACAGTCCATAGTCCACAGTCCATAGTCCACAGTCCATCCAGGTTTTTGCACATGGCCAGTTCACACGGATAGTTGTGTAAATTTTCAAGAGCACTTGTACAGCACAATGACAGTATCGCCAATGTAGTGTTTTTAATTTGGTAAACATATTTAAGTAGCACTTAACACTTTTGGATAAAACTCTTCAACAGATAAGATATTGTCATTAATAATGAATCTAAGACCCCGTCCACACGTATACGGATATTTTCGTATCCGCAACTTTTTTGTTGCGGATCAGGTAGCACAAAAAAATGTTGTTGCGTCCACACGTATACGGATATTATCCGGATTTACTCTAGTTCCCATGACTTTTAGCGCTATCAGTTACCCGCACATATTTTATAACTTGGCGATAAATTGGTTAGCAATTGTGAATTCGGTCAGTGTTAAAGGTTTTTCGGCTTTGTCTGATTAAACATGTCATTATTTGGTCAGAAATCGAAGAAAAATGAGAAAAGCAAGACGGACTCCTTTATTTGGAGTGATGATGAGGTCGAACTCTTACTAAAAGTAACATTAGAATATAAAACATCCAACGCTATGGAGAATGTCGATTGGGAATCGATCAGAAGCAAGTATGATGACATTTTTAAACGTTTCATTGAGCAGTATCCTTCGTCGGAAAAAGCCCTGATGATGGGGAAAGATTACCCCCACCCAAACGAAGAACTTTCAAAATCAGTGTTGACATCCAAATTAAAAATGGTTCGAAAGAAGTTCAGGGAAGCTGTTGATTCAGGTAGGAAAAGTGGACATGGCCGCGTAGTATTGCTATACTTTGAACTATGCGAGCAAATATGGGGTGGTTCTCCTGCCACGAGTACGATAGCAGATGGAATCGAGACCGCTGAAATCGACGACGAACACAGCTTGAACCCAGAAAGTCCATATTATATGCTTAATGGAACTATCAGCCCTGAATTAGAAAATGAAAACAGCCCTGGTGATGCAACTAGTGATGCTAACATATCAACAGACAATGTCTCAACCTCCAGTAGCTCATCTTCCAGGGTCAAGTCAAAGAGAGAAGGGACCTCCTTAATGCAAGATTACAAGGATACAAGAGTGAGAAACTCAAAAGAAAAATGCCTGTTGATGCACAACTCATTAACATATCACATGAAGAACTTCAAATAAAGAAACAACTCCTAGAGAGAATGGATAACATGGACAAGGCTTACTCCAACCAAATGGAAAAGCTCTCTAGTAACATGGAAAAACTCACTGATTCAATATCTGAAGGATTTGTTTTATTGAGGCAAATGATGTGTCCTGCACCAGGTGTGATTCAGCCACAGTACATTGCTCCCCAGGCAAACTACAGCATGTTCAACTACAGCAAAACACAACATGCTTCTCAGCTAAACACTCCAGCGGCACATAGCGGACAATTTTTGAACTCTCAGTCCTTGTACTCAGACAATGAGAGTAGTTTTTAAGCTGTAGTAAGGAGATATGTTATATATTAGATATTATTAATTTCTTGAGATTTATGACATTGAAAATATTGTTGGTTTTGTTCAAAGTTTATAATACATCTTATTAAAGATGATGCATACTGTAAATGATATATAAGGTTATAAAATATTATTGGTATATTTAATTATTGCTGGTATATTGAATTGTTACTAGTATTTTGCATGCACTCTGATGATATAATTAACTGTACATTTATGGAGCAAATTCAACCAGAAGTTTATGGTAAGTTTCTCACTCTAAGTGTTGATGAAACAATTCAAACAGAAAAATTACAGTAAAAGTTGACAAAACAACGAAAGTTATTAGCTACATAAAGGCCTGCAACATGATGCTATTTTTGATGCAACTTGAAACATTAATTTGCTTTTAATTGAGTAATGTAAAATCAGCTAAAAAGCAGTTTTTTGCATTGTGCTAATGAATTTATACTAATGCATATTCATCAACTTAACTCTTTCTCTTATTAACATGTAGAATTTTGCTTCAAGTTACAAGAGATAGCACATCATGTAATCTGGCTGAGTGAACACTGTATAATTTTAAGGGTCAAAATAATTTGTGAGAACTCTCCTTGTTTTCTTTCCTTCAGCTTCATTACAATCTGTTCTGTAGTTGTTGTGACTAGGTGCTGGCTGAAAGTGGCTATCATAATCAATAGCTGAACAAACTTTGTCTTCTCCAATAATCTCTTTGTGAACTTCACAAAAGTTGTGAAGGACAAAACATGCATAGACAACAGTAGAGATATCTTTAATGTTTATGTCCATTGCCCTCTTCAAAGCCCCAAACCTTGCTTTTAGACGACCAAATGCGCATTCAATCACCATTCTTGATTGGCAAAGGGTCATACCAAAATATTGCTCCTGAACTGTTGAACCTCCATTTGAGTATTCCTTCATGAGGTATGGCATAAGGGGATAGGCTGGATCTCCTAACAGGAATACTGGAATGGGATTCTCATCTGAAAGTATTTGTCGTGGGCATGGAGGTATTTCCCTACTCTTAAGAAAATAATTTAACTTTGAGTTGGAAAATACTCGGGCATCGTGAACACTCCCCGGCCACTTGACGACGACGTCCATAAAGCAATACTTATAGTCACATGCAGCTTGAACATTTAATGTATACCGTCCTTTTCTATTTATGAAATCTGTGGAATTACATGCTGGTTGCCTAATTTCGATATGCGTACCGTCAATTGCGCCCAAACATTGAGGAAAGCCGTGCAATCTGTGGAAGTTCCTGATATGCCTCTCAACATCTTCTTTTGTGAATGGCAGTTTAATATATTTAGGTCCAAGTCGAATCGTGATAGCTTTACACACCTTACGAATTATTTTGGATACAACTTGACGCGATAATCCAAAGGCATTCGCTGTTTTTCGCATACGTCCCTCGTCACTTAAGTAATAGAATGTGACCGCTACCTGCTTAACCACATCTACTGGGAAATGCATTATTGTTGTCTTGCCTTCTATGTATGGTCTAAGTTCGTCAGCTAATTCGTGGAGAGAACGTCGACTCATGCGAAAATTTTCACGCCATTCTTCTTCTATCACAGTTTGCCTGACAAAATTGTCCCACCAAGCGCTTGTACGTCCTGGTCGGACCCAAAATCTTCGACGACGAAATTGTTTTCCTGCTCGTTTTACTTGTTTATAGCGTCTGATCCGTGCATCAGACATGGAAATAAGCCTGAGGATATCAAGCTTGCGTTTGCAATAGTTGAAGTGTACAGAAAAAATTGCTAAGGTCAACTGAACACACGTTACAAGACTGGAAATAAGTCCAAGTAAAAGAGCAATGGTAACTGTATTAGTGGCCACCATGTTGAAAATTTGCGCTATAACAGTTGCTAGGCAATTCTGGTTACAAAAATATCCGGATTTACCGTCCACACGCATCCAAATTGTTTGCGGATACAAAAATTTTCACTCTAGAGAGCGGATTCAAAAGTTTCCGGATAACTCTCTGAAATATTCGGATGCGTGTGGACGAAAGGCCTATCCGCAATACGTGTGGACGGGGTCTTATTTGTGCTTGGACAGGATCTTCTGTTTTCAGACAGCGATTTGCTTTTTATGACTCCATTGTAAACAACGAGTCTTTCTGCTCAACGTCAATTACTTCCTGTGGTTTTGGAAGTCCAGTTCTTTGTAAAACAGCCGCTTATAAAGGGGTTTGTCTAACGTTCTCGATTAAAAAAGCCTAAGTAAAATTGCTGTTTTGAAAAACTTAGCTTTAACTTTACTTGTTAAAAAAGAGTTTGAATGAAGGTTTATGCTATGTTCAGAGGAATTTTTTCTGTATGTTTACATTCGAATGTACTCTTGGAACTAACAACGGGCCGTAACATGCGAACCTATGCATGTTCTGATCTCTATTTTCAACCCTTAAATATATCACTGGCGTTGTAATAGTTCATGATCATTCATATGTAATGTGAGTGTTTTGAATTTGAAGTGACTCGTTATTGAAAATATTGTAACACAGTAATGCCAAGTAGAAACAATGCCAAAAATACTCGGATACTACTCGACACTTGTATGAAAAAATATCGTTCAAGAGCATTATTGTTTTAAAAATTTCATTCATACATATTCAAGCATTTCGTAGCTGGGGAAAAGCAACGTTTCAATCGCAGTAATAAAATGAAAATTGTATTGAGTTTTTTTGTTTTCTTACGACGATAAACCATTATCCAAATCAAATTATGGGAATTTGCAATTGACCCTTTCGATTATTCATACATACATTTGTATTCATTTAAGCATGCAAAAATATATAAATTGTCATGATTCGAAGTTTGTTTTTGTGCTATAATATTTATAAAGTCAAAATTTAATAATAATAATCAGAGTAGGAACTACGAAGAGAAGGAGATTAAAGAGTTGTACCGTGCATAGTAGTTGCATTAGAGGCTCAAACTGATTGTGAATAAGTGAACTAGTTGGTGATAACGAAATCAAAGCAGTAAATGGCTGTGTCCTTAATTAATGAGGTATGTTGCTGAGATGATTAATTGACGAAAAACGAGCTTATGGAAATTGATTGGAAGCCGAGAAAGATTATGACAATGAATAATGAGATACACCCAAGAAACGATATTTCCAGAGTGTGTATGCAGCCAGAAAGAAGGGAGGAAGAGTTTTGATCAGTTGTGAGAGCTGTTTAAGAAAAGAAGAAAAGAAAATCCTAAATGGGCTCTGTCCTTAATCAATGAGACAGTATGTAAGAGAAAAGAATAATGAATAATGAATAATAATGAATAATGAATAACAATGAATAATGAGATACACCCAACAAACGATATTTCAGAGTGTATGCAGCCAGAAAGAAGGGAGGAAGAGTTTAGATCAGTTGTGAGAGCTGTTTAAGAAAAGAAGAAAATCCTAGCAGTAAATGGGCTCTGTCAATCAATCAATGAGAAAAGGAATAATGAATAATGACAAAATAATAATGAATAATGAATAACAATGAATAATGAGATACACAAGAAACGATATTTCCAGAGTGTGCAGCCAGAAAGAAGGGAGGAAGAGTTTTGATCAGTTGTGAGAGCTGTTTAAGAAAAGAAGAAAATCCTAGCAGTAAATGGGCTTAATCAATGAGACAGTATGTAAGAGAAAAGGAATAATGAATAATGACATAATAATGAATAATGAAGAATAATGACAAGAAACGATATTTCCAGAGTGTGTATGCAGCCAGAAAGAAGAGAGTTTTGATCAGTTGTGAGAGCTGTTTAAGAAAAGAATCCTAGCAGTAAATGGGCTCTGTCCTTAATCAATGAGACAGTATGTAAGAGAAAAGGAATAATGAATAATGACAACAATAATAATGAATAATGAATAACAATGAATAATGAGATACACCCAACAAACGATATTTCCAGAGTGTGTATGCAGCCAGAAAGAAGGGAGGAAGAGTTTAGATCAGTTGTGAGAGCTGTTTAAGAAAAGAAAATCCTAGCAGTAAATGGGCTCTGTCCTTAATCAATGAGACAGTATGTAAGAGAAAAGGAAGGTGTCGACTGAGAGAGTATAATAATAATAATGAATAATGAATAACAATGAATAATGAGATACACCCAAGAAACGATATTTCCAGAGTGTGTATGCAGCCAGAAAGAAGGGAGGAAGAGTTTTGATCAGTTGTGAGAGCTGTTTAAGAAAAGAAGAAAAGAAAATCCTAGCAGTAAATGGGCTCTGTCCTTAATCAATGAGACAGTATGTAAGAGAAAAGGAATAATGAATAATGACAACAATAATAATGAATAATGAATAACAATGAATAATGAGATACACCCAAGAAACGATATTTCCAGAGTGTGTATGCAGCCAGAAAGAAGGGAGGAAGAGTTTTGATCAGTTGTGAGAGCTGTTTAAGAAAAGAAGAAAAGAAAATCCTAGCAGTAAATGGGCTCTGTCCTTAATCAATGAGACAGTATGTAAGAGAAAAGGAAGGTGTCGACTGAGAGAGAGCATGGCCTTGAATGGTAAAAGGACATTAAAAGTGCTGCATGTTGCGTGGAATTTTTAATGTCGTTTTTGATGATCACTTTTACGATCAAAATTTTCAATTTTTATTAACTACCACGAATCTGCAAGGTTGTGGCACAGACTATGTTTGCAACATTAAGCTGTACTTTGAATTCAATCAAAACAAACACTCATTAAACCCAAATCATGCTAATGGCATGTTGACGGATATTGTAGCATATTGAAGCGCTGACCAAAAAGAACGTCATGTTATATCGCGTTGTTCTGTCAGAGAGTATACAATAAAGTGTCTATACATAAAAATGAAGAGTTTCTGTGAACTTCACACATCTCTTTCTCTACGGCATAGAGTTGAAGCAATGTTTACAAACCCTCAACTTTACTGCAACGTTTATGTTGTGTCAATTTAAACCAGATACGTTACATACTTATGATTACAAACGTCTGCCGTCTTCGGCCTACGAATTTCATTACAATGCTTGCCAAGTTACGTTCCGCTAACATGAAGTCTGCAATTGGTATTTTTTGCATAAAAATGTGCTGACTTGTAAAAATGAAATTGACTCTTGAATTGTTACATGCGTCAGGAAGTATTTTTAGGTAATTGATCAATTACTTGAAACTATCAAATTTCATTTTCCTTTTGTATTGTGTAAGCACGAACGTGGGTTACGCTTGCTGTACTTACGTCATTCGAAAGCACGCGCATTACGTCATTTCAAAGCATATGTGCATTACGTCAGGTATAACCGTTACTGCTATAACTAGAATAGTTTATAAATACCTAATGTGTTCAAGAAAAGTTTTAATTATGCGATAGAGTAAACACCAACAGTCCTTAGGACTTTATCAACCTGAACAATCAAATCGTCCAGTGATTTTACGTTGTGTTAAAATAACATGCAATCGCGGTACAGCGTTAGTCAAAAAAAATATAGCTCCTTAAGAATTGTAAATACATGCCAAAATGTGCTGCAGTAATTTATTTTGACTTAGCCTAGAACCCGCCACTGATAACATGCGTTGTAAAATATGCATCTCACAAAATTCATAGCAGAGTGAGACTTCTGTTTGTTTTTTGAGTGCAGCAACTTCTGACCGCTAAAAATGGGATCATTGCTCGTGTAGTAGAACAGTTACTTGAAAATAGCTGTTACTATGATTAAATAATTTTATGTCGCTTTTAAAGGCGCAGGCAAACGCTCCTCATTTTATCTTGGGGGTGTATAGAATAATAGAAATATGAATATGTTGAGTTTCTAGCACAAGAAGCATTAAATGGTTAAGAACGAGAGCGTTCTTCTCACTTTAAAGTGGTATGCTTATTGCTCTGCAATGAAAGACAGACGACGTCAAAGAAACATTGATAACACCAACACTTCTCGTCTTTTAGACTCGCGTGAACTTAAATATGCAAATTTCACATTCGACGTACAATGGCTGGGTGCAGTGCCCTGGAGGGAGGTTTTGTTAGCTACCATCATAAGAAATGCATGAAATGTTTCACTACTTTACTTTATTACTCTACATTAAAAACATTAAAACAGCTTTGTTGTAAAATAATGACGCAACACTCTTTTCACATTTGATGTAGCTATCAAACACATCCTGTACTTTGTGCCTATTTTCAAGGAGCTTTAAGGTTATATGTCGAAGTATAGAACACAAGACTGTCTTAGTAAGTGGTTTATTTACACAACTAACTACATGATTTTTCCAGCTTTTGAGACAAATATTAGCAAACGAGGCTAATAAAGCCTCTTAGTTTTTCTAGAATGTTTACTGGAGATTATGGCAATCCGTTTGTTTTCTCGAAACTTTATGCAAATATCATAAACAAGGATTGCAATTTGCAACAGTCAGTCCTTAGTCTTGCTTTATCTTGCTGTAACTGCATGCTGATAATTTAATTTCCCTCGTTCCCTCATTGAATTCAAGCGAGCATGTAAATATGGGCACCGGGCAGGCTGTTTTAGTTGACAATTTTGCATGTGCTCTGGACCTTTTTTTCATGTCTAGTTGACTGTTAATACTGCAACATGTATCTCAGTTAACCTTTGTCTAAGATGAGCGTGTGTGGCTCGTATACCAAATCTTAAACCATGTGCTTGAAATATTCATTTTTCAAGTTTCGTTCTTATCCATTGTAAGTGAAAAATATTTGGAAGATTCGTGAACGAAATTCTTATATAAATGTTTTTTTTGTGGCGTTGTAACGTATGAGCTGGTGTATAAATTTAATGGTTCAATTGTACGGTTATATTGGTCTTGTTTTGAATTCTTTGAACATCGTGAGATTTCGTAGAGAACACTGGTCTTTGAGCCAGTTTTATGAGCTTTCAATATTAACCGAGTGTACTTTAACTAATGTTTTTCTCCGTGTGAACAAATTTAGAACGTCAATTAACTCATACACTAAGATTTGGAGGATTCTAGGAAAGTAAAGATCTTTCGGGATGTAAAGAAATTTTGACCAACGCCATTGCAGTTGCAATTATTTTTGTTGGATCGATTTTTATATGTTCGCCATTTTTATGTATAAGGAAACAGCTAATTCGTCTCCTTTTTACCAGCTTTTTTACTATTTATACATATATATCAAATAGTGAAAATATTACGGTTACCATTACTGTCTGTTTTATGTTTACAGTTAAATTTAACAAGGGCACAAGGAATTTTAACGTCCGTGTTGTAAGTCGATTAATCACACTAGTTAAATTTTCAATGATAAACTGTTGTGTGAATTGTTGGGGTCTGCCATGATCTTACCGCAACATGCAGTCTTCCCATGCGCGTGTGTATTCGGGCTCAAATTAGCGCATCTTTGCAAAGGTAAAAGTTACGGTCATTGTATCGCGGACCAAATTTCCAACTAAATTCGACGTACTTCATATTTCGGCTTCTAAACTGTGTTTACGACCGCTTGAAGCACATAGCGTAAATGAATATTGCGTGTCGTTCTTTGTACCATTCAAACGCCGAACCTCGAACTTGTACATTTTACGTATGTATTATATATACACGTTATATATAGTTTGTAGTATGCTATATTTCAAACTACATGTTTGCTTATCTCTCTCAATCATGAACAATGTTACGAGTGCGTAGATTACAACTCGAAATTATGCATTGAACTGTTTGTGCCTAATTACTTTGCCTTTTGAACTTGCTGTTCAATCTCATCTCTATACCTATAATAGATACGTGCGATTTCTCCCTGTTTATTTGACTGAATTGGCGTGCGGCCGTCAATTGAGTACGCGTCGTCTCATTCTTATTCAAATATGGTGCCAGCTTAAAAGAGCGCCGAAATGAAAGTAATCCATTGTTTTGAAAATTTTGCGGGAGGAATTGAGCCAACAGTCTTTTGGGTAGCGGTGAGTAAAAAAAAAGCCAAAAAAAATATCTTTTGAAGTCAATGTGAATATTTCACCTCCGAAAAAGCCAAAGACGGCTGAAATAAGTAATTGTATCTTAAACTGTACCGAAAAAAGTGCTGAACCAATAACAAAGTTTAGCGAAACATCCATAAAGTCAGTGTAGTGTACAACGCGGCGAAAATTCGTAATGACCAAAAAGTTATTTCGATCATGGACTCCTTTCGAGATGATTTGCCTTCAGCAGAAAAAGGATACCACAGAAAATGCTATCAAAGCTATACGCATGGTAAAGCCCTAAGAAAATTGAGCGTGTCAGAATCGGCTACATCAAACATCAATGAAGTGAAGAGTCTTCGTGCTACATCGAAACGGAAAAATCGGAAAGGTATGAAGCAAAAACTTTCAAAAAATAATGGTAATAATTTCCAGAAACTTCATTGATGATATACACAACTGAAAAATTACTTTTATCATGCCATAGTTATATTTGTACAAGGGAACATTATTTCATGATATTTATATTGTTACTTAGGAAAAATACTAGCAGACTATGAATGCTGTGTATGTGGTAAAAACAAAACAGCAAGAAGTGGAAGCGGATATGAGAACTTACAAAAATGTGAAACAGAAAATGGAGCACGAACTTTACAAGAAGCTTCCTTCTCGTTGAATTACCCTCATTTGCAGGCCATGGTTGGTAAGTGCGAATGGCAGGTAATACTTGCAAAAGAATTCTTCTACCATAGGACATGTTACAGAATGATAAGCAGAAAACGGGATGTAAAGAATGTACTTCCAAGCGATAGTGAGAAAATCTTTAACGAGCTTTGCACTGTTATCGAAAACAGGGTGATCACAGGTTGCGAAGTTTTTCGGATGTGCGATTTACTGAGAATGCATTCGGAAATCAAAATTCGTTCGTTTGGAGAAAACTACAAGATTGGTTCGCCAGCACCTCATCGACTGAAAGAAAATGTTCGTAAATTTTTCGGCTCAAAAGTTGGATTCTGGTCTCCGAAGTATGGTAGCGATTATGTATATAACAACAGCATTGAAAAGGGGCAGTTGATCGAAGTAGCAGTCAGGGCAAAACTTGGTAACAGTCGATGGGAAATGACATTAGAAGAGAAAACAAAAGAAGTTGGGCGTGAAATACGTAAGGAATTGTTGGAAAGTACCAGCACATTCAGCAGTTGGCCACCATCGAAGAGTGAGCTCCTTTCAAAATACACGAGTGTTCCATTCTTAACAACATGCCTTTTGGAGGAAATACTTAGGAAAAAGCATAAAAAGTCTGCAAAAGTTTCGCGTTTGATTTCTTCTATTGGCCAAGATTTGATATACCACGCTAATAACGGGACCAAGAAAACATCAAAACATATCTGTTTTCCTTTTACAATTAAAACGAAAACCGGTTCCAAGGATGAAATAAATTGGATAAACAAGTTTGGTCACGGAGTATCATACGACGATGTCCTGATGATCGAGACAAATTTAGCGATGGAACATGCCAAGAATCAGATCCATAGATCCTTTACTCCATCTATAATACAACCATTTCGATTTGTAACGTTTGTGTGGGATAACGACATTAATCCCGAGAGTCTCAAAGGACTTAGCTTGCACTGCACTAATGGTATTGTGATACAATCCTCTAACGTTTTCTTTAATACGCCCGAGCCATCTTTTACAGCTGTGTCATTAGTCTCAAAGACAACTACCAAACGTAAGAAGTTTCATGCGCTACCTAACGAGATACCATCTTATGTAAAGGTAAAGCGAAAGAATACAGAGGAAAGTATTACAGTTAATCTTGATTTATACCAAGAGGAAGTCCAACGCTCGCACGTGATTGATACTATATGGGTCATTGCTAGAAGTCAAGCAAGTAAGAAGAATTTCGAACAGAAAACACCTAATTGGACAGGATTTAACTTTATGGTGTGTGAGAATGACAGCAATAATTATGACAAAATTGGATACCTGCCATCTATCAACCAATCTACGACTTCTCGTGATACTGTTTTAGAGCTGCTAACTCAATCGAAACTTAAAGCACAAAAACTTGGTTTAAATGAAACGGATGTCGTTCTCGACATGGCGATCTACTCTAAAGCAGTTGAAATCATGATGAATCCTAAACGTATTGATCTTAAAAAGTTCATTGTCCTGCGTCTTGGTGGTTTCCATGCTATGTGTATTTTATCTCTGTCATTGGAAAGAGATTTGCAGATGCTGGTCTTCGCGATATTATAATCGAATCAAACATACTTGGCGAATCGTCTGTTGATCAAATGCTCAAAGGTAAACATTTCAACAATGCAATGAGAGCACTGAAGTATCTTTACGACGCGGTCAAGAGGCTCATGCTTGACAGTTTTATAGAATGGCTCGATGATCAACCTGAAAAATCTCGAAGGTACGATGAATTAGTTAACTCCGTGGAAATGCGAACTTTTATGTCATCTCACACAAATGAATCGTTGTCTACACTCAGTGAAGTTCATAAAGAGACTATTGATAACATACACAAGTAAGATTGTTAAAGAGATCTTTTAAAAGGATCACTTGGTCCAACAGCTTCAGTTTGGTCATCATTTTTGCAAATGGTACAAATATTGCTCGATTTCACGCGATCTATCAAACTCGGTGATTGGAAAATGCATCTGCAGTCTACGGAAAACATGCTCCCTTGGCTATTTGGCTACGACCGTCCAAATTATGCACGTTTCCTGACATATTACTTAGTCAATATGCAAAAATTACCCGAAACGCATCCAGCAGTTTATGAACAGTTTGAAGCAGGCCATTTTTCTAGCCTGTAACCATTAAGAAAATATAATATTTATTATATTGCTGTTATTTTGTACATATTTTTCACTCAGAAATGTCTTTATCAAAATAAGTTTCCAATGTTATTCAATTCTCAAATCACCCAAAGCATTGTATATTGGGTTTGCTGTGGATCTTTCTCACGTGTGCGTCTCTACTGCAACTTTTTGATTCGAGATTATAAAGTTGTACTTTTTCCAAAGCCATTTTTAACTGTTTTCGAATTAATATTGTGGTCATGAGTGAAAAGGTAAAATTAAAAGGGGGCAAGCAGAACATTTTGTTCTGCTATGAACTGTTCTAACAGCAAAGCATCTCATCCACAATTGAGTTTTTCCCGTTTTCCTAAAGACGGCGTAAGGTGAGTTTCTAAACTAAGCTTTCAATCAACTAATAAAGAATCTACATGTAAATTTCGTCCGTTATAACGTCTCATTGTATAATGTATAACGCAAAACGTCTATAGATCGAAAGAATGGGTACAACTTTCCAGGCGCGAAGATCTGCAAAATAAAAATACCGAATACTTGTACAAGAATGCGAAGGTCACATCTCAAGCGCATGCGCTGTGTACTTCAACCACTTGAAATACTAAAAGTGTTTTGTATGTGTTAAGACGATAAAAACTCTGCAAAAAATCAAGACACACAAATCGCAAAGTCTGGCAGAATGGCATCGCAGGAGTCAGCATCAAACGAAATTAGTAAGTGCGAGTTCTTTCTGTTTCATTTCAAATTAGCGAATGTTTTTTTATCTTCAACAGAATCTATCTCCTAATTTTCAGAAAAATGTAATCGCTGTCGTGATTTCTATATCACGGCTAAATGTGGGCACACTGTTCATCTGTCCCCGTTGATGGAGTCATGGGGAAAATTCAAGTGCAAAATTTGTGGGTTTGTATGTCTTTAAAGATATTTTAATGTCAGGTTGCGTTTCATGTCATTGATGTTTACACTTCATTCATGTAGTGTATCGGACGCAGGTGTAGATATTGCTTTTCGTTAATTTTTGATGTAAGTTTGTAATTCATGGCTGCGTTTATACCTTACTGTGTGCTATTATATAAAGTTTAAATATATGTTTGAGGTATAAACTGTCATACGAAAGCAGCAATTTTATATAGTGGTTCTTATTTCATTCATTCAGAAAACTGTGTACCGATGGCGTCATGTTTGATGCACAACATTGACAGTAAAGATGCTCAGATTTGAATGTAAAAGTAGCTTAGATTACAAATGAAAAATTTCCTTCAAATATTGGGCTTGAGGAGCGCAGAAAAATAATTGAAAAGCCACCGCAAAATTGCGACAAACTTACTGTGCCCAAACTCAATGAGCTTATATGGTCAAGCCTTAAAAATTCCCATCGTCAGCGAGATTTGCGCACCGCAGTTCTACAAGATTCTAATGTGTGTGTGACAAGTTCTCTCTCAGTTACTGTCAATGACCAATTAAAATGCTGGGAGACAAAGTCTTGCCGGACTTTCGCGCCATTACGACTACGCTCTTTGATGCCGTTACCTTATTAGTGCATGTAAATTTTAGAGCTGTCATACAAGCGTAGGCCCACCCATATTTTTTTCCGATCCCCTCTCCTCCACTCTAACCATTGTACCCATACTCGTGCTCTAAATACTGGTCAATTCATGTGCAGTACTCTCTCTCCTACAGTTCCTGCACTCCTCGCTAATGACTAATAGAATTTTATTTAAACTTCGATTTAAGGTAAGTCTCGTTTAATTTCCAATTGGTAACAAAGTGAGACACCTAAGGATCACACACTTGAATGATCAAAGCATGACCTTAAGATGGACTTTGTTTTTAAAATTACTACCAAATAATTGTCAGATGACAAGGATTGTTTCGGCCGAATTTGGTCTTAACAATGTTTTTCGTTGTGCGGCTACATTGTAATGAATGAAAAAGTGTCCCACTTTGCTCGAGGTTACGCTAAGATATGACGGGAAAAGCTACAAAAGTGTTTTATGGCTAATGACGAATCACGGTTTTCTAATATGTCTCATCAAAAACAATTAATAAATGTTGTATAAATGACAAGTTTTAGCTCTAGAAGCTGGATTTCTTAGTATACGATTCAAAAATAAAGTTTGAAATATTAATTGCAATTCTAAGAAAAATACCAACGTTTACCAATACAAAGGAAGATAAAGAAACAAAAACTCAAATTAAAGTGTTGAGGAACGAGTTTCGCTAATCGGAGCGCACATCGTCATCTTTGACAGATAAGCAGTTTATAAGCAGACATATTAAAATAGTCTTATCACACTTCAGCACTTTCAGTTGCTCCGCAAGCTTTGCTTTTATTATTTAAATCTACAGCTTGGATCGTGAAATGAAACATCGACGTTAGAGCTCTACGGTTGTAAACTTTTTTTTTGTCAAATTCAATTTCGGTCAATTCCTTTATGCAGTGAACGATTCTGACGATGAACTTTTGATTGAAACTCAAAAAAGAGCCGATCACCAACCGTTGTTGGAGTGATTTTTAATTTAATAAGCATGCATAAATATTGGACACAAAAAACAAACTTTGTTTCTTAGAATCTAGCTTGGAAATGTTTGAAATACAAATACTTCATCGAAATTTCAAATCAAAACATGGTCAAACCATGTTTTAACAATTATAGCTACTTAGCTACGAACAATCACCCATAAACCGGAAAAACAGCAAAGTTAATTCTCGCTACCTTCGGCAATCTTTGTTGTGTATTTACAACAATACTAAATACACGACGATAACAACAAATGACGAAAGAATAAATTGACCCGCTTTCTCAAAACCATAGAAAGGGAAAATATATAACAGGTGCATCTAACTTCGAATCCTACCTTCCCTGTCAGCCAGCGAGAAGTTCTGCACGACCAAGATACGTTTTGAAATATTCCCCATTTCCACTTTTGCATTCTACAAAATTTAATGCAACATTATAGGAAGCTCATAATCGCACCGAAAAAGAAAAGAGCCAACTGCCTAACCATAGCTCAATATACGAGTAGGATACCTCTTGAGCAAGCATGAACTAAAAACTCAACGAAAATTTTAAAATTCCACAAAGTGCCTCATTACCTTCTTAGTTTTTTCTCCAGCTTCCTAATTTTTCTAATTTCTAAAATATTGTGAATAGGCGGAAAGATTTTATGCCTCTATTTCCCAACAAACGTTTCTAAAATGGATAATTCAAATAGATGTAGTTCAAATAAATTAATGAAGAGAGAGAAATGTATGTTGTGGGCATCTGACAAACCTTCTTCAACTGATCTATCGAACTCAATAAATCGCAGTCCATTATTTTCTTTATGCTTCTCACACAACTGATATTACTTGCCGTTCTATCATATTCATCATTTAAAGAAATAAGCCAACCACAATAAAGTGGTTTGAGTTATTCCCATTAACTAAAAATCATATGATAAAACATCATCAGTAAATAGTTGTTTCTATATTTGTGGTTCCGCGCAACTTCGACGTACGTAGCTAATGGAATAGACTATTGAGCAGGATCAGATACTAATCCTATGAAATACAAAACAGGAATAATACAATTAGAAAATAAAAAGCCACTGGAAAATTTAAAATTAGCAGTAATACCTTGCATGAATATGTACGGGGATTAACTCACGACCATAAAAAATGCTAAAGATCTTTTAACACCAGTTAAATTGCTTGTTTTCCAGTTGTTACTTCTTCCGCCCGCATTAATGGCATACAACCAGTTTTGTCGAATGATGCATGAAGACAAATGAAATTATTCATCATCAAATCTCAAATAGGTCTTGAGAACAAAACAATTCAAGGAAAATATGACGTAGATAAATTCTTGTGCAGCATGGCAATGCCACTCCACGTAACGACGGTTAATAATATAGCCAGGGGGTACCAAACATCTCTAAATAATGACATCTGAAGAAACCCCGGAAAGATCTGCCATTTCATTTTGGAAAGCTGCTATCGTTCTCTGACGATGATATCAATCATTTTTTCTGCAAAATAGGCACATACCAATAATAAAGCTTTCGTATGTAATACATTCTTGATGATTACCAAAACATTTATTACATAAAAAGACCAAATGGAGAAACAAACTTTATTAGATGATCATCATGCCTCAAGCACAAAGCTAGATATATTATTTCTACTAACCACTCACCAATTATTTATTCTATTTTGTCTTCGCAACTCTTCATAATTAACGTGTTTGCTTGTTTCTTCGTTTTGAAAGAACTTACTTGAAACTGGTGTGATTATCATCAATGAGTTTGATATGGTCAAAATACTGAAGTTCACATTCTACTCTTCTTCATGACAACCTGGGAATGTAACTGCTACCACAATGGCTAAGCTGTTAATCAAACATGAAAATATTTGGATGATAATGCAGCAATGTAATAAGTACTAAATAAGATAATACATTTCTTGGCAATGTTTGAAATGTCTGCATGAAATGTACTGGGATAGTTTCTTTACAACTCTCATACTCACACCTGACATTTCTAAAATCTAAACCATACTTTCTCACCTTAACATCAATTATACAGAAAATCAGTCCATGTAGCAAATTGACAAAATTTTACAAGTTCTTGTTTCTATATCGCTTGATTATTGTTAATGAGGGCTATGAAGGAATTGGATCAGTAAAAAAGAAATTTCTAATTTAATATTGTGTGCATAAGTTAAACGAATAATTATTCTTCATTTTCTTGTGGATTATTCAGAAAGTGTTCACTCATTTTAATTAAATCCTTTGTCTAGCAAATATTGTTACCTTGTGGAATTGCCGTTCAAACTTTCTTTGAATAATGTCCTTGCAGCTATGGAAATGATTTACTCTACTTCCAATTTACTTTAAAAGTGTTTGAATTAGACTACTCCTACTAAACGCCAATGTTATATATATGTTAATGACATTCTAAACTAGATTTGTGAAGCAAGGGAGGTAGTTCAAGATAACCGTTTAGTTGGTGTGGTGTGTTATATTTGGTCATTGCCAAACAAACAGGTTGCTAAAGTCGAATTCGTCCACAAGCTTTTTCCAGCAATTTTTAATTTAAATGTGCATTTCCTTCTTAGACTAAATCAGCTTTTTCTGTCTTCAAACATTACACTCTGAACAACATGAAAATAACAAATTTTATGAAGAACATGAAAAATTTGCTGTGCACATAAACAGATAGACTTCAATTTTGTTCAAATCAATTCCATAAGTTCAAATAAATATTAAAAAAACATTGATATGTTATCTACCACTTGGGAGGTCTGTTTAAAAAAAATATTTTAGGTCTCAAAAGCCACTACAGGATGAAGGCCAAGGAAAATTTTTCAGTAAGGACCCTTACATGGCTTTTAAATCAATTGTACAAATTTTAATTTCAATTTGCAAACAAATTTATTGCAAAAAAAATAACAGTATTGGACCACAATCAAGATATTATATACAGTGGGCTTTCAAGTACAACTTTAAAAACACATGACAAATTACAACAGCCTTGGAGTTCCATAAAAGGCCGGCAACTGGCAATTGTTGCAAAATGCTTTTAATATTACCATAATGGGCAATTCTCAGAAACTGCACCTGCACAGTAACACTTTTATGCTACCTGCATGTATGCTAATATGTCTATTATTTACCATTTCATGTATTTTTCACTACTTTGCCTTATCAATGTTCACCAAGTGTGGCACTGGTCAAAAAGGCCCTAGGAAACATTAAGTTTTGTGTGTCATACACATTTGCTTTTATATCTCAGAAAAGAATAGTGAAAACGTTTAAAAGCATTTGCTTTTGGATAAAGTTACCTTTGGGCACAATAAATAATTGTAAGGTCTTAATTATTGTTTATGCCTAAAGCTGAGAATAACAATAGAATTACAGTGTAAATTTTGTCACACACATGCCGCCTACTTTCCTTAATTTGCTTGCCACTTTCAAAACTATTGAAACACCAAAATTACGAATATTGTGACAGGTTTTTGTGTCACATATGTACTACTTAACTACACTAAAAGCAATTACAATCGAATATCATTTTCTTTCAAAATATACTGCATGAAATACACAGTTCATGAACACAATGAATAATTAAAATAATTCTATTCTTTTTAGTCTTACCTAGACATTGTATTTTAATCAGGTCATCAGTCACCAATCAGTAATCACCAAGACAGCTCTTCGCAATCTCTAAATTTTCATTTTTCACAGCAGATACACCAGTTAGAGAAGTTATTTTGTTCTGAGCTGACGAACTCTCTTTTCTCAATGTTGACTTTCGGGTGTTTTTTCTTTGAGGCTAATTACCGTTAATCGCATAGCTACATGTCGTGATCCGATTTTCCTTTGCAGTAGTTCCAGATGATAGAATTTGTTCTCCATGGTAATTTGCTTATTAGTAAGAAAAGTCAAAACTTTCCTAAAGTTTTCTTGCTATATAAAGTCAAACACACACTTTGAAACATACAATTATAGAGTAATTGAGATATTTAGGGCGCCATCTTGTGATGAACGCGAGTATTTACTTTTCCAAATGGCTTGGATACTCGCATAATCGCCTTCGTCTCTTTCTGTTTATAACGATTAAAAATTAATATAGCTCCGGGTCTATAAGCAGTTATCGTCAAGCATTGTCGTTTTCTAACATTCCTTCGAATTAACATCTGCTTTGGCCTTTTGCCTTACCATGTGCTCGATACATTTTGATGAATTTACCTCATGTGTTGCTTTCAAAAGGAGCCCATCGCTTCTCGCAATGATGTGGACTTGGTTTTCATTGAAAGTCTTTGACACGGTACCATTTCTTGTAACCTACACTGTTGTGTTTTCCCATGTGAGGACAACTAACCAAGCCACAACCTACAATAATGATGAGGAGAGATAGGGATGGGCTGATTCCGATTGAGGCCTAGTAACTAATGCAAAACACGTCCCGAAATTTGATATGTTGTTTCCAGTACCCTGTCAATCATTACCATTACCAGCGGCATAACCACAGAATAGTGGCGTAACTGTATGAACACAGTCAGTGGCTCAAGATGGTCAGAGCTACGGACATTCAAGCAATCAGGCTACAGGCTACAAGCAATCAGAGCTCCCTGAACGGTGTTAACAAAGGACATCGGATTCAGATCACTGGTAATTCTAAAATTGACGTGGGGTATTCACTGACATACACAGTTACTTTATAATAAGCGAAAGCATAGAGTTTTTACCAGCGAACGATTGAGAGCAATTTGATTTAAAATCTTTTTCAAAATTCAAAACAATAAATTATGTAGGTAACAACAATATTGATTCTCTTTGACTTGCTTGTATTTAGGAAAATAATAAAAAATTATGTTTCATCTTTGCTGTTTTCTAAAGGCCTAAGTAAGCTCTAATAGCTACGCAGTAACATTCAACTGTGCCAGTAATAACAGCAATACAGGCATGGCGCCTAAGGAGGGGTGGGGAGACCCCCACCTTTCTGTCTACCTTCATGTATACTTTTGTGTTTAACTTTATGTCTTCCTTTATGTTTGGATTCGTTAATTTCCGGTTTTTGTGGGTTGTTGATGGTAGATATACGACCAATAATTTCACCTCAATTCCCCCCAGTATATTCAAATTTAATAGAGACGACAAGAACCACATTTCAAAAAAACGACATGAACGACATTTCAAAAAGTTCTTGCCATACAACAATAACATGCGCAAAGTCTTGAAAGATCATGCATGATGGAAAGTGTATGCATGATCTTAGCAAGAAGTTTGTAGGATCATAGTAAGATCTTGGAACGATCATGAAAAAGTCTTGTAAGATCTGTTGTTAGCATTTATTTATTTTAGCTTAACTTGAGGCAAAGTAAGACCCAGTAACTTTAGTAAATATAAGTCGTATACGGACCCTCCCCCAGGCTCATTTTCGTTGCGCCGTTCCTGTAATAATTATTTTAATCTTCCCGCTCGTAAGTTACAGACCTTTGTGCTTGGATTATAATCACGTGACCCATCTCAATTTCCAAATACAAAATGAATGAACCATTTCAAGTAAGACAATGTCCAAAGTTTCCTACAATTCGTTTCTACGCAATTGACTGTAAAATGGAAATTTACTGCATGATACTACTTCACAAAGCTGCTTACACATTACTTCTAAAACTTACTTACACTTTGCTATGAAATATAAATTTTTCATCCCTACCGTTGACTTATTGAACCATTCTAATATTACCATTTACAGATGGAGGAAGTTTCTCTCCTAATTCCATTGAAATAGGAAACTGTAAATTGTGAATGAGGTACCATGCATCTGAAATTTCAAACCCTTCCCACAACAGACGTAAAATTGTATGTTGTATCGGCCAATAGCGTTGTCAAAATGATTTAAATCTCTTTAACATTTTTCTATGTAGTGGCCACACATTTTTGCCATTATAAAACATCAATTTTAGGTCATAAATTTGGTTATAGATAAAAAGAGATTGGCAGATGGAAACATAAACTGAAAGAAGTTTCGGCATTTTTTATGCAGAGGTGGAACATCATTAAATGCTATTGCCTTACTATAGTATAAAGACGACAAAGTTGACCAAGCACAACATTTTCTGAAACTTCTTTGAATGTAAATGAGAAGAGCCAACTGGAATGTGGTACTCTTTTCATTGCTATTCAAAGTATGGTATTCGCTATTCAAAGCATGGTATACAGAATTCAGAAGACCATGAACAGTTACTTTGTCAAAGCCCAATCATTTTCAAAAGAAATCAGAAGGGCATTACTAAATATGATGTGGCCTAAAATCTTTATTTTTATACTTTCATGAAAGACAGCCTCAACACATCGATAAAATTATAATCATGATATATCATTTACAAAAAAGCGTTGAGGATTTAATGTTCGTTCATAATAATCAATCTATATGTATATTGATTGATATATACATGCTGATATTATAATATGGCTTAACTTGCGTTTTTGAAACTTAATGTTTTGCAGTATTGTTTATGAGCACAATGAAATAAATTGACAAACATTGTATTTTTAGTTTGGGACAGTGCATTACTTGCTTTTGTTTCCAAAGTTGTAAATGATGTTATTGTTCTTATCATTTTTTCGCTTTTTCTAGCTCTTGGCTGATTTTCCAGTATTCATGAACATGAATTTGTTCAAGAAAATTGAACACATTTGAACAACTATCCCACCGTTACACTGATTTAATACATCAAGTCGACGCCTAGTCATATATAGGCCGTTGTTCGTGCCATACGATAGCATGAAAAGGGTCGTTGTATGTCGTGATAGTGACAAATAGTGCCTTGCATTCTATAGATGAATAAGGCCATCGTATGTAGCTCGTTATTGTTGTGTGAGAGCGTAATCCAATGAGAACAGATAAATGTCAAATTCCGAACAATAACTAGTTGCTGCATGTGTATGATTAAAATCATCATAAGACAAAATGTTAAGGAAAAGAGTGCTGGATCACGATCCAAGTCAAGCAATTAAATGTATTTTTGTTAACATATATTTTTTGAAAACAGTACTTTATCTACAGTGTTACAATGCTGGACTTCAAACGTGGATTCGCTTCGGTATCAAATGTCTAAAACATTTTTATTTTTTGAAGGGGTTAACCGTCCATTAAACAGATTACTTTACTTGACAAAAATATTAACCTGACCTACTTTATCAAACTCGTACACAACAAAGCAAATGCCGAAAGGTGTAAAATCACGCAGCTTATCGAATCCACGCTTGCACGAAAAAATTAAAACAAAATAAAGATTGAAAATTTACACTTTTCCATTATTGGAAACTTTCAATGCAAGTGTAAGAGATGATGACATTTACATTCGATATATCTTCAACACTATAGACAAACACATATTATTTATAAAAAATATGAAATTTCAAAACAAAATGAAAACAATAAAACTTTCTTAGATTAAAAAAAACACACTTAAACTAAAGAGGAATAACTCTGATTTCAAATAAGAAATAAGCGAAAGAAAGAAACAAAGGCATTTTGTTTTCGCCTGAGAGTGAGAAACCAAAGTTTAGATTAATTATGAAATACGAAAGCTTGAGTATGACTTAACGAAAGGCCGTGTCGAAGAGTTGAAAATCAAATTTTTCCAAAATGGGTGTGGTTATACGGCGTGGTCTTCTGAAAGGAACTACACCCACATGGTTATTCAACACAAATAAGATTTAGGTTTTTTTTCACGCTTACGTACATGTTTAAACAAGCCTTATTTAGCCGAAAATATTACTAGAGTGTGTCCCACGCCCGCACACCCTGTCTTTCGCAACGGCCTGCGGTTAACTATAACTATACACTAAACAAAATTTACGTACATTTTACATGCACATGCCTAAATGGTTTGTTGTTGTGTTTTAATATCCACAACTTTACCAAACTGTACGAGAGCTTTGAAAGCTGTCAAGAAACTTAAAATTGATGTGGAAGTAGCTGTAACTAATTATGCAACATGGCTTTCAGATCTCTTACAGTGTGATCTTCGAACAAAAGATTTCTATAACATTGCATAAAATTTAACGCAAATGTTCGAAAAGCATTTCGGTCTATAGGTAACCTGCTGAATTGAAGCAGGGTAAGACTCGAAAGTAAATGCACAAATTATTTTTTAAAGTTTTGGCAAAATCGGGTCACATTATTTTTTCAGAACTTAGCTACGTTGCTGCACTACTTATCATGGTATCATTAAAAAACAACACAAAAATTGCCGGGTATGTAGCGAGAATTAGTTTTGCAGCATCAAAAACACTTTTCTTCGATTTCCTTTGAGTATGGGTGTGATAACATTATGACAATCTTCAATTTATTAAATTTTTTCGCATGGATAATGGCACGTTGATGTAGGCTTTAGCATTTAAAGATAAAGCTAAACGTTCGGGATCGACGGAAAGTGCTGAAGACAGAAGACGATAAAGCTAAACGTTCGGGATCGACAGAAAGTGCTGAAGACAGAAGACGATAAAGCTAAACGTTCGGGATCGACAGAAAGTGCTGAAGACAGAAGACGATAAAGCTAAACGTTCGGGATCGACAGAAAGTGCTGAAGACAGAAGACGATAAAGCTAAACGTTCGGGATCGACGGAAAGTGCTGAAGACAGAAGACGATACTTATTTTGTTAACTAAAGCAAATTTCTTGTACAATTTAACAAGTCTTTCCTCATAGTCGCTTAAAATTTTACATTCGTTTAAATTTAAAACATTTAACTAGGGTTAAAACAATGTACAAGAACGCTGTATATGAAATGGAACGTAATCAGTATTTTTCTTATGAAATCATTCTTACAGCTTACATACACAAAATCATAAGTGTGTTAATTCTTTATGGAAAAATAAAAACAGTACAAGCATAAAGTAAAAGTACTAAATTCAGTACTTATTGCGTAAAGAAACCAATCTCAAGAACGCCAATTAATTTCATTAATAACTGCTAATGTAATGTTTCGGGCTGGGTGAAAAAAAACGAATAACCAAAATGTGCGTGGTGATAGTTTTTTTAAAATAATTGCTATAAGAATTTTTGATGTCAATTTGGTATGTTTATTGTTTAAAAGTTAAGAAATATTTTGAAATATTTTCGTCCTGACTAACCCTGCATTCTTTCAACAGGGTTATTCAAGAAACATGAAAAAGATGATAAATGAAATGTAAAAGCAAACTAGATACTTCGCAAAATATTATGGGCTTTCAGTGAGGGAAAACCTTCTTGATAACAATGAAATGGTTAAGGCCATAGAAGCATCACTTTATCATGTACCTTGAACTGATGAGAATCCGCAGCATCATAATTGCCCGGTGGAGAACACAGTTAATGTGGTTATGAAAGAAATAAAGATAATTACAAGCACAGAAATGGCATTCCTGTATGCATTGTGGAGGTTATCAAGCCCATTTTTTGTGCTGTTAGAAAACATGAGCTTTTGAAGGTATGTACTCATCGCATGATACAAAATGAAGAATGCTTAAACAGGCTTTACTTGGGACAGATTTCCCAAATCCAAATATGTTGAGCAGGAAGCCGTTATCACTTATCTTGCTGTCCCTAAATTCAATGATGAGGATATTTTTCTTACTTTAAACCCTGAGGGGGTTAGATAGAACTGCAGGGGTATTCAACACTAAGGAAGCGAAAGAATACGACAGGGCACAGATCAAATTATTAGTAAAAAAAAGGCATATAGGCTGTGAAGAAAAGAAGGAGAATACTGAGGCACATCAGAAAACATTTTATTGATACTATAGAAAGCAATGAAAGTGCTATATATGATCGCTTTACATAAGCGTCTTTTTTTAGAAATTGCATTTCATAGCTTGCATTTTATCGAAAGGTTTAGCTTTTACAATTTCAAAAGAATGTCGTTGAAAGTTGACATAGATCTTGTTGTAAATTGTCATGTCAAGTTATGTAGTGTGTGACTGTGTTATATTATACATTATAACTGACATTATTAAAGGGGTTATATCACGAATTTTAGCCCCTCTTTTTTATTAGCTTAATTGAAAATTTGGATTATTTGAAGAACTATGACATGTCGCTGGACTTAAACAGATAAATATAAGTTCCTTAATTTTGCCTCCAAAGTCGGGTACTTTTTGCGAATTTTTTACGACGCCATATTGATACTTGTGACGTAGATAGTTGAACACGTCTGTTTCCGTCAATATTATATTATATTATAGGAGGTGATTTTGTTGTCGTTTTCTTGTGTTAAAACAAATAATGACAGTATTTTCAATAAAATATTAAAAAACAAGTTGTCCGGAAAGTATGGCTTCAAATCAGTGCTCAGATAATTCGAATTCGATGTCTGAATGCGTATCTGATTCGAGCTCGGAATCCGTGGGTTATGTCGAGCATTTAAACGACTTCGCATATGACGATGAACCGCTCGCAGGAGATGGTGATGAAGTGCATACTCCAGATGATCCCAATGGAATTCTCCCTGCGACCTTAGAACAACGAAGTGATGGCGTAATTCCACTCGGTGAATGGTAAGTTGTTGTTTTCTTAGTAGTATAGTACATGGGGGTTCGAGAGCACAAAAAGTGCTCTCATATCCCCCATGTACAATACTACTTTTAACCGTGGGTAAAAACTATCTTTAACAAACAATTGTTTTCAAAGGGGGGTAAAAATCTCGAGGTTACAATCTGTCGTTTAAAAATATGGAATTTTTACCCCCCTTTGAAAACAATTGTTTGTTAAAGATAGTTTTTACCCACGGTTAAAAGTAGTATTGTACATGGGGGATATGAGAGCACTTTTTGTGCTCTCGAACCCCCATGTACTATACTACTTTTCTCCTGTTTGTAATATACATAAAGTTACTTTATAAACCACAATGCTCCCACGTTTCAGGTGTAATTGTCAATGCTGTCATACCGATTTGTTAGAAGGCGCATTAGAGTACAGATGCTGTAAGGAAATAGGACCAGCTTTGCAGAAAATGACATTCGATGGCAGCATTGAGAAAATATCATGCATAACACAGCATGCCAAATTTGGGCCTTTAGTTCATGAGGCTGTCCTTGAAAACGTCGGGCCACTATTGAGAGATAGGAATGGACGTGCTTATCGCCGCCAAGCATCACAATCATTAAATATGTAAGATTGTAAATTGTATGAGAAAGAATGTTATCATCAACATTGTTTCATCAACAATAATTAGTCCAACCTTTTTATTTACTTCAGGTACTTGAGAGCTGTGGCATACAGATGGTTGATGCGATGGTTTTGTGGGTCTATGGGATGGGAGAATACTCGGCCTTTACCTGCTTGTGTTTACCACTTTATTCGGAAAGCATATCCAAGTGGTAACACAAAAGGTTACATACCATCAGAGGGCGATGATGGAAAGGTCTTTAACTTGTGCACTGTAGAGACTGTTGGCCTTCTTTGCTGAGTTTAGAATGGTCAGGAAATATGCCTAGATGAAAACCAAATAGGAGATAATGGATGCACTATACGGTAAAGAAAATCTTTTCTTCAATGTCAGTCTGGGAAAAAAAGAAAAATTATATGGAATTAAATCATAGCATAAATGTAAAATGGAAAATAGCAAGCCACATGAACTTATCTTATAAGGTCTTCACACTTGAGTGCACTGCATCCACAAAGGGCATGTTGAGCATTAAACTACAATAAAAAAAATTATTCATGAAAATTAATTAGTTGCACAATCGAGTGAGATAGTCATCTTCAATCTGACAAGTATACATACAATTCAATGTTATATTAATACTGTAATCATCAGGAAAGGTGTGTATATCAGTGCCCAGATAGGGAGGCTAGAGGGTACTATCACTTGCCTAAGGTGAACCCTCAGGCTGGTGGTGGGAAGGAGGTGCCTTACTTCTCCATTCCAGACAGGCTCCAAGCAATGTCTGACCACTGCCCTATCATCTACCAACTTCAATTTATTCTTTTTCAGTGAAGCATTGACCTCGAGGATGTCCTTTCATTGGAGCTTTGCATTTAGTACATTTGCGAGTACTTTTATTCCCAGAGCTATTTAATATTTGATCTGCATCATCTGTTAGGTCTTGTAACTGCTGTCTTTGCTGTTCCACTAAGGAAAAATGCAGATCATTACATCCTAAAATAATTGTAAACAATACCATTATCCCATACTTACAGCACGGATAAAGTGCAGCTTAAAGTCTTTTGTAAAGATGTAAGTTTTTTCTTAAGACGATGGCACGATTTACATGGAGACTGGGATTCACAAATATCTTCACCAACTGCATGTAGTTCTTCTTCAAATGGCGAATCGTTTGCTTCCCCAGTGCATACTTCAACATGCTCAGCTCCATCACTAGTAGATGGTACTTCCTCATCGAGAGAACATGTTTCCTTCAGCGATGGCTTATGGAGAGTATGTCGAATAATCTACAAAACTTATATCGAATTTATATGACAAAAGAAAAATTAACATAAACAAGCGTAAACTTACTTGTCTGCGCTTTCGATCGGTTATTTCGTCCTGTGATGGTTCAGGAATCCCAGCCACGTCTATGGTTGGGATAGCGTCTTTCTTCAACCTTCTTTTGAGCTTGACTTGCACGCTCAAATTAAGGTCAAAACAAGAATCATCAAAATGCGCAGAACACCGACAAGAGGTAGAGGAAGCCTCAAAACCCGGTCTATGTTTACGCACAAAATTTACCCATTTTCTATGTCTTTGCGGCTCTGTTTCTTTTTTAGGAAACAGATGCATCGACATTCCTTCTGTTTTTGAATCATTGGCGCAACTAATTGGATTAGGTCCGCCAGCAACACAGCGTTTTCCTCCGCGTTTCTTATTAAGATTACTAGTAGAATACGCCATGTTGATATATGTGTTCAACTATCTACGTCACAACTCATTAGCATACCGATCAAAAAGTTCGCAAAAAAAATGCTGAAAATCGTGACTTTGAACGTCCATAAAATCACTTTCACCAATCCAATTTCAATTATAATTGCAGATTTAAAATCACTGAAATAAGGTCTTTCAATTTAGCTAATAAAAAAGGGGGGCTAAAATTCGTGATATAACCCCTTTAAATTGATAGAAAATACGTAGATACTTAAAAATTGTGGTTTCAGTGGAAATCCTGTACGTACGTAAAAGCTAAAATACTATAGTCATGTCAAGGGAACACTTTCTCACCGAAATCCGTCATTGCGGTAGGATGTAGATAGAAACAAAACTCTAGAAACGGAATGGCGAAGTTGCAAGTCATGTAAACGCCTAAAACCACTTCCTAATAATTATATAAAACTATAGCTTGCAAGCGTTAATTCGGGAGTTCGGAAAAGTTGACATTATTGGTGTATGAATTGGTCATACAAATTTCATAAATTAACAGTCGTATTGCAAAAGGTAATAAAGTTCGAAAACTCAGTTTAAGGATTGACGGTTGTCCGTAATCTTAACGATATCAATTTAAGTATTCCGTATCGCGAAGAACCAACGTTTAGAACTCCGTAACGTAAAAATCGTGCACAAACAATGTAAATATCCTATCGAAGTGTTAAATATAATTGACAAAATACAGTCCCATCGTTCGAGTGAAGTTTTGAGAACAGTGAACCAGCACTTCCTACAGATTGTGCGAAAGATCTGCCTTTGAAAATGAACAAATCTTCTGGCTTAGAAAAAATGAAATTAGTCAGCGTCAAAGCATGTTGCAAAAATAAACTATTAGACTGCTATGCCGAAAAAATTGCTGCAAAGATACGCGGAAAAGTCAAAAAGAATTGCAATGGCTGTTTCATCGTTCACCCTGCCAACGTCAACATGATTGCTTATTGATGGAAAATGATAAATGTATGATTTCGTAGTTTGATGATGCCTTCAAAAACGTGTCGGAAGACAATGCCATGAAAGACTTTATGAAAACCATCACCCCTCCAAGTAAATGGACTTGAGCTAATAAAACATATATGTAAAGACTGTCGTAAAATATTCGTATCCCACGAAATGAGCAAACCTAAGAGACGAAACTTTCCCTTTTTGTAAATATTATCAATGCACCAACAGAAAGAATGTAACATTTTTTAATTTTACATTTGTATGTCGAATATATTCATACATTTTTAAAAGAAAATTTTGCATATATTAAAAAAAATTTTTTGCATCGTCGACGTTGATTAAGTATAAAACTTGCCAAGCAATAGTACGGCCTAATCGTGGTTATCCTTGGCCCTTGCCTATAGAGCGTATCGCGAACGACCGAAGTCGATTTTACGGAGTTCTTGAACATTGCATGGCATGCAAACGTTTTGCGACACTTTGGCAAAAAAAAAATCGCATGAAATTCGCCCCACAACCTCACCAACTGAATTTCCACTACTGTTGGGATCTTTTTACCCTACCTATTAAAACATAATAATTTTTTAGTTGTTGTCTTGTCACTGCATATAAGCAGAATCGATTGAAAATTGCAGAGATAATAATTGTTTAGACCTATGGCTACAATTTTTTAAGACATTTATGATGCATAATATACTTTCCAAACAAAAACTGGCGATGATCTTCAACGTGATTTCATAATCTTAATTGGTGGTGTATAAAATACATTGGGCCTGCAGACATACGAGGCAAATTACTGTTTTAATGCTTCAATGCCGGCATTTACTCTGAAACGCACACATGCCGAAGGAAATGTGCGATCCATTGGAAAATTATTGCTAACAAAAGAGCCTTTGTCAATATTTTGCATGTAGAAGCACTCGCGTCAAAGTCTCAGACAAACAGCAAAGTTGTTAGAGGAAAGAGGACGAACAGTACAGAGTCATGACAACGTCGAAGAGCATAACCCCAATTTTGAGGAAGTTGAATTGGAATTCTATTTCAATGTTTGATATGACTTTAGAAAATTTAAGTTGTGATTTTGTTCATTATTTTAGGCCAGTGTGAAGACTGCAAAATGTGGTTCATATGCCCACCATGTTGTGGACATAGAGTCCACCTCTCTGAGGTGGAGGAGAGGCTTGTAGAATGCTTGCCTTTCAATTGCCGTATTTGCTTGTAAGTCAAATAATTAATATGTTTGCTAATGTTGTAGTCGCTTTTTTATGTAATGCCCATTGCTTTATACTCTAGTTGTTTTGACGAAGAAGTAGACCGCTTTTTGGAAGATTTTTTTCAGTATGTAATTTTAGAATTCTTTATCTTTTGAACATTGATAGAGTAAAACAGTCAGTAAGATTGATTTCTTTTTATTTCAGAGTGGTCGTTGCTAGATTTTTTAATTAAAAATGTTTTATTTCAATAAATTTATCCAAGAATATCAACGTCTCATGTCCTAATTTGCTCTTTTTTTCAGTCGAAAATATTTTTCTCCAATCATTGCATGCGTACTTGATAAGTTCTGCCCATTTAATTGACACGGGTAAGAGCTCCGGTTACTTCCGGGACCATACCTGCACCTTAACTACTATGGTGATATTCCTATACTAACGTATGACATAGAGAAGGAGAATAATCACACCTATGGCCACAAGCCAGATGATATTAAAGAAAAAGTGCGAGTAAGAAATGACCAACTCATGTCTATGAATTATGTATGTGATTTATTTTTTCAGATTTTTCTTCGTTTTTGGATGATTTTTTATATTATTTCTTTTTTCCACTAGGTGGACACTCTGCTGTAATAGCTTGGTAGCTCTATTTTGCAATTTTAAAACTTTAGAGACATCGGTTTTTCTTTAGATATTTCTTTTTGAACCTTTTTCCGCAAGCGTTTTGCCTTAAGACTTGAGACCTGAGACCTGATTGCTCGAGTTTGCAAACATTCGAGTTGTCCTTTTTCTCCCATGATCAACTGGCGTCGTTGTCTTGATATGATGACAATACGCAAAATCATGCCTCGTTTTATAGTGTGCGACTAGTGGAATCCAACAGAGTAACAGGATTAATTATAAACAAATAATCTTCAAGGGTATTGTATATTATAAACACACACACTGCAATACTTAACAAAATGTTAATTATAAGGAAAATTTTTGAAGCATTAAGTTAAGTAGAGCGACCATGCATGAATGCAATAGTGTTTTTATTATTATTCTTCTTACTAGTTCAGAGTTTACTCGTCATCCTGGAACGGTTTGGTTCTTTCTTTTCGCTTTCTTAGAGGGGAAGTTTTAGCTTCTTTTTCCTTTGGATCTTTTTCCACTTTTATTTTTTTCTTTATATGACTTTACTATATATTTGAAACGTCGCCCCAGTTGAAGAAGTTGCACTTTTCATCGTCGAGAGTCGCTTGGCATCGAAAATATTGCCTTGTTGGAAATGTGTACACACGGTTTGACGCAAAATGTGAATGAGTGTCTGAACGGGTTAACATGGGAAAGATGTCCAAAGTCCACCTATGCGGAACAGGAAATTGTAGCACTTTCAAGCTACTTGGCTGTGCTTAAATTCAATAAAAGAGATATATCACTCCTTAAATTATTTAGTGACTTAGACATACACCTGGCATGTTTACTTTTTATGGCGGTAGGTGTAATCCTTGGTCGAAAATGTGGTTATGTGAAAAGATACCATCTGTTAAGATTGTTCAAACATGAACTTGAAACATGTTCCTGTCGCAACGGCAAAAGGTACGCGGATAAGGATTTTGTCCTTCAGACGAAACAATATTAAAGCTGTTAATGAACTGGATGTTACTAGTGCGTACCCGAGACTTATGTGCATTAATTAACGCGAAAACCCTCTGCTATGTCCTGTAAATTTCTCAATGTTAAATGTGCTGTATGATCCGTGTCCAACCAGAAAAAAGATTTATATTTGATGCCTGTGAACTCATTTTCGTCTGTGACACCACTTTTTTCGTATACCTCAGCCACAAGAAATCGTTTAAGTCAGTCGTCCGTCAGTTTTTCTCTTCTTCCATCGTCGTTGATTATGTCCACCCTGCGTAAATCATCTCACGCTCCGTCGTCCCCCAAAAGTTTTACGTTCATCCCTCTCTGATTTTTTTTAACATGTCAACCTCATCACAGTCACTGTTATTATCGTCTACATCTTTGCTCTGGTTACCGTCAACGTCATTAACTTCTCCACATTCAGCGATATCATTCTCAACGTCAAAGTCATTACCTCTGTTGTCGTTATTATCACTATTACCACCACCCTCATCATCACCGTTACAATCGCAGCTATCGTCTTCGTCTTTACAGTCATCACTCTCCTTGTCGTTATCACCATCACCGTCAGAATCATTGGTATCGTCTTCATTGTTTATGTATTTTGTTCCACGAGCGAAAGAAAAAAGTGCCAACTTTTATGTGTTAGTTCCTTCTACGATAGTTTCAATATTTGTCTTTATAATGTTGATGTATTGCATAGTTCACAATTGTCGTCGCTGTTTCCCATCTGTACATACCAATCACATAGAAATGACCGCGTATCGTGTTCAATCATTGTTGGCCTTGTCCAGTGTAGAAAAGTGTCAAACAACCTCAGTCTAAAAATATGTATATTTGTTTGTTAGTTTGCTTGTCATTGATTCAAAACTGTTTAGTTCATCTTTTTTTTTGTTTTTTGTTAAAAATGTATACAATGTATGTATGTAACTTTAATTTACCTGAATTGGCATTATATTTGTTGATCTACTTGTCTGTAAAATGAAAGTTCAATGCTGAATGTGAGGGAAATGATGCAGTAAATGATAAGAACCATTGAGTTCTATAATAACTGGAGCGGCTATCTAAAGCGCAGCTTTAATTAGCGACTGACGTCAAAAAAATGGAGGATTTGCTCCATTACCGCTGAGATTAACCGAAATTGACTCCTTTTCCGAAAATCTCACAATTTCTCTCTTCCCCCTTGAGAAAGAGTGAGGAAAAAGTATATGTGTTTTTTGCATATTTAGCAAGCAATTTTATGAGGAAAATCACTGTAAAAACATAAATTTCATAAAAGCGAGTCTAGTGTGCTTGCCAGTTGTCGGCTTCTACGACGGATGCATTTTTTAACTATTGACGAACGAGCTATTTGTTGGCCACATATGAATGCAGATGTGCGCGTCGTAACTGTCGTTTAATGATTTGCTCGATCAAAGTTTGTAGTCTGCACGAAACAAAATATATCATATTTTATCTCAACGGATCACGAGAGAAATGTTAGCTCATTTATTCTCATTAGTTTTTTGCTGTCTTTCATGTGATGGCCTTTTTCGCAACAATTGTAGGATTTGTTTTTGTACATGCATCTCGCGTTTCGTCAATGAATAATAAAAAAATATTGTACACAAATCACGAGAACCTTTGAGATTTTTGTGGTCTTCTGAACAAGAACGCATCAATAGCATCTTTCAATTGTCTTCAGATAGTGATCTATGAAATAGTGTTGGTACTGGTACTGCAGCATATTCCAGAAACATTTTGCTATCCGATCATCTGTTCATGTTGTCAGCAAATTGATGAGAACAAACTCTGCTCTACATTATGGGTACTCTTTGGGGTGATCGTTTTTTCATAGTATCTGCCCACTGAGTAAAAAGAGCAGAATCTTTTTCGCGTTAAGGAAACTATTTTGCAAACATATTTATGGTTTCACTCATTAACAAATAAGTGGAAAAGTATGTTGACATTTACAAAAAAAACCAGAAAACATCAGTCGGATTTTATCGCTCAGGCTTCAAGTTAAATTGCTTTTCAATTTTTGATCAACAAACAAAACAAATATCTCACCTGTGAATGCGACATGTTCCTTTTTGTGGACACAACGATATCCAACAATTGAATGATTGAAGTGTTGGCATTTTAAAAGAAATGCCAAAGAAAGATCACGTGTTTGTTTTTGAAAAATGCTGTATAATTGGCTATAGACATCAGGGGGAAGTCGAGAATACAATTTTTCTGCAAAGCGATCATTTCAGCGGAAATAGGCCCATTGGCCGCCATTTTTTCGTCAGGTCCCAGTTCACTTAGCCGCTCCAGTTTATATAGAACTCAATGGTTTTGTCGGCATTTTTAAAATTTAGGAGCGAAACAGTGCTGCCACTCTGTGTATGCATATTTTACCTACCAAAACTTTATTTTCCCCCTACTTCTCCCTACGATGATTTTCTTTGTTTTCCCCTACTTTTCCCATACACAGCAACATAGCCCTCAATTATATACCTACGTCGGATCATTGAATTTTTTAGTCTGTTTTAAAAAAATGCATACAAAAAAAAGATTTATTGAAAACTAAGAAAGAACATCTAGACGACAAAGTTAGTAATTTGGCGTAAGAAGTAATGACATGCAGGTGGCACAAATGACACACTGAGTTTAAGTTGTTGATCTTCTATTGCCATATATGGTCACAAAATGTGCCAAAAGAAAGATTCTGTTACAATCACTTGCTAAATGGTGAGAATACAGGAAGAAAAGAGTTTTTCGGGCAAAAATGAGGCTCATTTTTAAACAATTTTCTTTTCTCCCTGCAGTCCTCCTGCAATTTACAGTTTTCCCCGTAGGTTTCCCCTACCACCTACAAACCACTAAATCTCCCTACTGTAGGGGATTTCCCCCTACAGTACTGGCGCAAAAACGACAACATGATTGGTGGCCCAGGCCGGGCACGAAATATGGTCGTCTAGCTCCAGTTTTCTTAAGATGTAAAATAACGCAAAATTTTTATCGATTCTATAAATTGGCCAAAACTTGCGCATTTTGTTTAACAAAATGATTACATTTAACCGTTTTCTGTTCAAAATCACCGATCTCGAATTAAGGCTTGATCAAGCTCCTGGCACAAAAGTTGAAGACAAAAAATAAGGAGCGCCGCCATTACTAAGGGACCAACTTTCGAAAATATGGAGCAAATATATTGTGGATTTATACGAGAATAATCAAGAATTTGCAACATGTAACGACATGAACACAACTAAGAGATAAATAAGTTTATAGAAGAGCTAACGATACGATAAAATACGATAAAATACGATCAAAATGCAGCGATTTTTTTGATTGGTAACTCTACTTTGGTATGGAAAAACTATGGAAAATAGCCCACAACTGCATGGAAATACCTAGAATTGTTGGAATCATGGTTCAGAAGTACAAACTGATTAATTAATGCCATTTACGATCATAAACTGATCAATCACTTAAAATTACAAGCCTTTTTTACGAGTGATTCGGAGTGAAACCTGTATGCGTTTTGTTTTATACAGCCAATTATTCTTTCTGACTCGCTTTACTATCGCCACAAAGGTTGTTTTTCATCTTCTGCGTTATCTTAAAGCATGATTTGGCCATGTGTTGCGACGTTTCCCATAGTTTAGTTAAAAAATCTTTCGATGTGTTGGTCCCTTAGTACGGCGGCGGGGGCTTAAAAATTTGTTTACTACAAAAGTACAAATATAGTTGCCTGATCCAGTCTTTTTTCGAGATCAGTAGTTCAGATACAGATAGTCGAGTATGACGTCACTTGTGATTAGAGCTAAAAAAGTGGCAAATATCAGGCGTTGCAAATATCAGGCGTACACGATCTAAAGGATTGAAGAAATGCTATTGGTTAGCTTACGTCACTTTCTAAAATGATGGCTGATCAAAAAACAATAAATATTCTTCTTATATATAGAGTTGTAAATATTCTATTAGTTTGGTTGATAAAATTTTTGATAGCTGTAAAATTATTGATCGTTCTAACTATGGTTATTATTCATAGAAGCCTACTACATATTCACATTCATCGTATCAATCCTACACTGAACCATGGCAATTTACAGTTTTTTATCAAATGACGCGTAGAACGGTTAATCACGAATTTATAATTTAAGAAACGTTCACATATACTACCAGTAATGATGTGGCAAGCTAATGTTACATACAGATCGAGGTATTGTTTCTAATCTGATGACCCAAATGTTGTGGGTAAAGACAATTCAAAATCTATCGTAGATCATCGACATGATCAATGTGTTTTACCTACTTTTTTGAAAAAAATTGGATCTAAAAGCATTTTGAGATCTAACTCAGTATGCTGAAAATATTTCAGGAAATTAAAAATAATGTACAATCAAATAATTTTGAAAAGCTCACATATTCTACCGGTGATGACATGTAATACTTCTCAAAGCCCTTAGGCCTGTCCAATAATTCTCGAAGCGCTTAGGCCTGTCCGCTCAAGCTGGGGTAGCTAGCTTTGCCGGGATCATCTCGCCTCATATTTTTTACAATGTTTTTGAAATTTCGTTCATATAAAGAGCGGGCCAGCCCGACTTGGTTACAACATTATTTTTTATTGTTGATTGACTCCGTTAAGATTTTGTTGTGGAAGACGAAGTACAAATCAATGTTAAAAAACCGGGCTTTTTTCGTTTCTTTTTCTTTTCTAATATTTCAACCGTTTTTGCTAAGTCTTTTTCAATGTCTTCATTTGCACATTCAGGTAAAATTGATGTAAAGACGCCATTATACTTGCAGGCTCTGTGAAATAAAAGAAAACAAATAATTTTCTGACGTCAATTCCATTTAAAACTTCTTAATTAAAATGCAAAATACTCCACAATAAGTGAAAAGGACTTTCACGGACAAACTCTCGAAATGTATTGTCTTATCTTATATACGCCATTACTATAGACCAATGTTTGCCATGGACACTACTTCAAAAGTATGCGGCAATATTCTCATGGCTACACAAAGTGCAAAGCTACATTATTTTTCTTCTTTTGGTTTATGCTTGTTTATATAATGGTTTATCGCGCGAAAATAATGTATAAATTTTCATACACAAATATGTTGCCTGAACCACGGAACGCAAAAGAAGAAATGAATATGTTGCCAATAGTAGGGAGCGAATCGTTACAATGCAAAGATTTAATAAAAATTGCAAAACAGATGTTGGAAGGTGTGAGAATGCCGTTTCCCTTTGAAAGTGAGGCAGTGCGATGGAAATTTAGAACAAGAGCCACTAAAAGGAATGTAATATATGGGGACAACCTTACAGAACAACCTTCAGAGATCGTAAAAGTACGAAACAAGTACAATGTAACTTCGAAGAAAATAAGCCAACATAGTTTTATGTTCATATATGGTCATGGTTGTTGCAACTTTTCAAGAAGTCGAGCAACTTTGAAAGCAAAAACAGTTGGAGGATTTGACTATGTAAGTTCTTTTGACTTAGATGCAATATCAAATGGCTTTCAGAAAACACATCACGATATAATCAGTGCTCACCAAGGGGCTGGGTATTGGATATGGAAACCTTATCTACTACTTAAGATGTTGACATTGCATATGAAGCAAGGAGATATAGTTATGTACCAAGATGCTGGGTCGTATTTCATTCGATCTGCTGAACCTTTATTAAAACTATGTGAGGATTCTGACGAGGGTATCATTGTGTTTAGTCTTACTCTTGTTGAACATATGTTCACTAAACAAGACACTTTTGTACTGATGAACACGAGCATACCAGAAGCAGAGGATTCCTGGCAACGTCATGCATCATTTATTTTGTTGCGAAAAAGTTGCAATGCTATACAATTTGCTATGGAGTGGCTAGCCTATCATACAGACAGACGTATTGTTTCTGATGATCCAAATGTTATGGGTAAAGATAATCCAAAATCCTTTAGAGATCATCGACATGATCAATCTGTTTTATCACTTCTTTCTAAAAATTGGGATCTACCAGCATTTCGAGATCCAAGTCAGTATGGCGAATATCTTTCAGGAAATGAAAAATACTTGCGGGGACCGTATGATCAAATAATTATGCATGATAGAAATAAATATTAGTAGGGTTGGTTTATTTGGAGCAAAATTTGACAAATTTAGTTTTATTCACATCAAAAGATTAACTAACAGTGGGGTCGCTAGGATTTTTTGAGTGGGGGGAGGGAGGTGGCACAAACTAAAAGTCATTTTCGCCGATGGGGAGCATCAAAATTTGTCCCACGTCAGTCGAAAGCGAAATTGAAACATTGATCACAACATAAATAGTTTCAATTTTTTAACTTCTCAGTTAAACTTGAGTGTATTCGTACATTCTTGGTGTTATAGCGTTTTGTAGATTGATTATTAATTCCATTCAAATGTTTTTATATACTCACAGAGCTGAAGTATTTCTATGAGCCTCAGACCTAGTTATTGCTATATGTACATTTTTTTGTCTACAAGTTTCTGTCTATGAGTGTACAGTGCACGATCTCATACAAGTTCAGTGATGTGGTGTAATATGGTAATTATGACAAGCATCAGAATATCACATCTTCTTCCTTGCGCACTTGAAATATTCTACAAGTATTGTTTTTTTTTCATTTTCAAGCAATAAAAAATTCTACCACTCGGCATCGTAATCATGTCATTCTTGTGAAAAATTCCGGTACCTGTGACATTCCAATCAAACAGAACATAGTTTAAAAATTAAACGAGACTTACCTTTAAGTCGAAGTTTGATTTTAATTCTTTCTTGTCATCAGTCAGGAACGAAGGAGTAACATGAGAAGCACGCGCGCATGGAACGAAGGAGAACGGGCAGGTTAATTCCTCCCAGGGTGGGCATGTTAATCCTTCGTTCCTGACTGATGACAAGAAAGAAGTACAATCAAACTTCGACTTAAAGTTAAGTCTCGTTTAATTTTTAAATTATGTTCTGTCATTAGTCTACGTCACTACGGATTAACATAAGATTTCAAAGCTGTAAGCACCAGTGATTGATTAGCCATGCCGTACTCTCTTGTCGTAACACTAGTCGTCACGGTAATGTTGAATATATTTTTGAAAAACCTTAGTGAAGAACGGGGACAGAGATTATTTATTTACATATTGACTTAATAATGCGTGGCTAAAGTTTACATCGATTGGTTTGTTATAATGTCGGGCAAACGTCGTGGCATTGGACCACCCCTCACACGTAGTACATCTTTTAGGGGTATACCTGACCATAAACCTGAAGAGGTAGATGCAGCACGCTACTATGAGCTGAAAATGTTCTAGTGTCAATTCCTGCATTAGCTAGAGTAGTCTTGACCTAACGACTAGTCGTGGCATTGGTGACGGCGTCATGTGGTTTATGATAGCTTACAAGAAACTGATGGTGGTGGCGTAGATCTTTGGTTTTGTTAATGTACTCTCTAATGTGTGCAACTGGACACAATTTTTCATCTTCCGGGTATGACAGAATTTTTGTAGGTGTCATATATTTACCTGGTCTAATTGTTTTTAGCTTGTCACGGATATGGAAAACTATTTTATGAGGCATGTCTTGCAAATGAGAAATGTCTAATTTTGCTAGGGTTTGGCACCTTTGTGCTCTTATTAAAGCAAGTAAAATGTTAGTTTTTTAGTCAGATCTTCGAGACTCAAGACGTGAGGGTAATCGGTGGATTGAAAATATCTAAACTTTACGCCCACATTCCAAACATGCGTGTAACGTGGTAATGACGGTTTCAACTCAAAGATACGTTTAAGAAAACGTAATACCAAATGGTGCTCCCCAAACGTGAGGTCATTATTCAGCACTAAGATAGATGATAGTGCTGAGCGTGCTGTACTTATTGCACTATAACCAAGGTTTTGGCGATGTAGCTCAGTCAGAAAAACCAAGCCCTCCAGCAATCCAGCATTTTCACTAGAAATATGCTGCTCATCACAGTATTTCAAATTATTGCATCAGTAAAATATTATAGTATTACTTATTTTATTTTTATCATTTGTACTTTTATTTGTAAATAAAATAATTGAATCAAATTGAATCAATCACAGTGCATTTTCGATTCTTTTTAAAAGAGTTTTGATGGCTTTTGACCATATCTGTCTCGTGTCTGGTTTTGTTGGTATTTTGAAATTTTAGGCGCGAAAACGACGCAATGAACTCTACAACAACTGGAAGGCTAACTCATTAAAAACAAACCTAGACTTGTTTGAAGCCACATAGAAGCTGATTTGCCGCTTCGCGTGTATCTCGCGTGGACTGTTTCATTTGCGTGACGAATTGTTTTGCAAAAACTGCTAACTTGGAAATAGAATGCTAGCCTAAATGCTTTATTTTTTTCAAAACCGTTTGCAAAATTTGGTTATTAATGTGTTAAGATGCATTGTGAACGTTCCAAGACATGTTTTGTATACGTAACGCTGTATTATATAAAACATAAAAGGGAGAACTTGCTTCGAAATATGAATTTCTCATTTGTCGTCGAAAGACCAAAAATTTAAGATAAAACTAATAACAGGTAGTCTGTATCTTTGAATGCTGTGCAAAATACACCCAATCCACTTAACATAACATGTTTCATAACAATTTTATTGCTTTCAAAGTTAGACTTGCTTTGTAAGAATTTCACATGCTCTTTTTGTAATGTGTGAAAGTGATAATTTGAAATTTTGAATTGTGGGTGATTGTTGGTTCTTGTCATTTACTTCTCCCACTTCTTAAGAACTGGTGGAAGATTTGACTTGCATTCATATTTCTGTATTGAGCATTTTATCAGCAAGTTCATGCTTATAAATAAATAGCCAAGTGTACAACATGACAAGTATTGCTAATATAACCTGCTCTACATAAATGCCAAAAAGCAACCCTCATCTTCAGTGGTTTGAACTAGGGTTTTAAAATGATTATAAAGCAATCAAAGCTATATCATGTATCAATGTATCAAAATTTTATAGTATATCATATTGAATATAAAATTAGTTTTTTCTTGTAATACAGATGATGATAAATGTAAATGTAATATATTAAATTTTAGTATGTGTGTTTAAATGTTTGGTCATATTTGTGAAAATATATGATGATTCTATAATATTAGGCTAATAATCTTTTTCATACTTGTATTACAGTACAATTTTTACTTAAGTGTTTCAAAAGTTATAAATATGGAGTGTCAATTGTGTTTTTGTCTTTTTTTGTGGGTATTGACCCTTTTGACTCTTTAATGGTGCAATTAATAATAACACTATAATATGGCATAACAGTTTTTTTAAAACGAACTCAAAATATTTTTTTGCTAACTTTTTGAAATATTTTGCAAAGTGTTTTTCTTATTGTATACGCTCTGAACTTTCAAAAAGGACTGGGGCGAGCTAATTTTGCTCGGAAACACGAAAATTACCGAAAAACAGCGTTTTTTGCCCTGACAGCTTCATTTTCAAAAATTCAAACAATATTATAAAGATAGACAAGTGTTTTTACATCTTTCTAATGAGAAAAAACGAGGGGTGTCAGTTTTGTATTCAAGTTATAAGGCATGTTTTCACGTGCCAAAACAAAGTTCGCCTTTCATCCTTCTAAAAAGAAGCTTAAACATGCACAAATGTTGCTCAAACTTGTTTTATATTAAAGTCCAAACATTGTTTAAGGTTTTTAGACATTAAGCTGGCTCGAAGACCACTGTTTTTTGCAAAAAATCCGGCAATTTCAAAGTGATGTATTTCGCCTTCATACCCTCAATGGCGTCGCTCATGCAGGCTTCAAAGATGGCGTCCAAGTTAGCCTTCCAGTTGTTATGGAGTTCATTGTGTAGAGTTCACTGGGTCATGCTGATTTTTAAAGGTATGACGAAACTTAATCCCGCGAGTAATTTTTTTTATGTGCGAGATTCATGTTTGTAGTTCGTGTACATTCAAAACATTACAAAACACTACGTACTATCTTTTTAATCCATATGCTGATGAAGCAGATATCATCGGTTATTTGCGTGAAAGCTTTTTTTTGCTTGATAATCTGGCTACTCTGGCTATCATCGTAAACAAAAGGCCGATGCCGAAATTGTAATCAACATTGTGTGTTCGAAGCTTTCGAGAGAGTTGATACACAAAGAAAGATAGTCTTTATGGAAGAGCGAAGTCAAGATAGCATCGTAAGGCCAGTGATTTTGCTGGCCCGGCCTATTGTTCATGGGATTCGAGGATTTCTCTTCACGTCATGGACGATTAAATTTAAGAAACTCGAGACCAATTCGTACATGGTAACTTGTAACTTTGTAAACTTTTAAACTTGTAATGATACTTCACTAAGTGCAAAGACTTTGGCTCTGGCTTGGTGTTAACTCTCTTATGTTACAATCACAACGTAAAGACATTCAACTTTAAAATAAAATGAAAGAGGTAAGGGAAAATAGAGCAATCCTCAGAAGATTAACTGCTGTTTTATATTCGAACAGATATAATTGTATTGGTCATGACTAATCAAATGATAGCATAAATAGAGAATTTTAAAGAGCTTCTTGAGAGCTTTGCTATAATTGATTTTGTCTTGAGAAGGTATTTGCATCATAGGCTTGATTGGATGCATGTTCTGCTAATGTGTCACCAGACATGTTAAATGATTTGATTTGTTGACTTGATTTGATCAGAGAAGATAAAATTTTGAAGACGATAGATGATTGCTCTTTGTGATTATTCAGCTTAAATGAAACAATTGATGTTTCTACTAAAAAGCAATTAAGTATTATTCACATGAATAAGATGAGAAGTATCATTGAAAAGCGGCTTAGATTTGCAGCTATCAGTTGGAAAAGTGAATTAACCATCACTTTTAAAATTTGACTATCTTGTCAAGACAACCAATAAACTCTTTTTACATATCTTGAGTTTGCTCATGTTGTTCATTGTGCTGTCCATAACCTTAGTCTTGTATTGTGGCAAACTGCAACCTCAATTTTACTTGTGAATGTTTTCTTTGTTAATGTTTTTGCTTTCCAATTTTTTCGAAACAATACTCCAAAGAAAAGGCTTTTCTTACTTCCCTCATGAGTAATTAAGTTTTCTTATCCTGGTGATACAAGATGGTGTTATAAAGCTCATATCATTAATGCTGCATGATAAATGTCAGAAAGATTCATTTTTTTTTATTTATTTCATTATCTAAAAACTACCTAATAATCTAACTCCTGTTCAGACAATAAACTTTCTTTTATTCATTTTTTATTTAATTGTTAGTTTGCCTTCCCCATCATAAAAGTTACATAGTTTGTCAACATATAGAATTGTTTGTAATCTTAAAGAGCAAGAGTGAATTACTTTGTGTAGTACTAATTTTAGTTAAGGTAGATATTGAATATTGTTTTTTAAAAACTTTTTTCGTAGATTTCAAGTGTTACTTAAATATCAACTGGTTGGGTAAATGTTGTTGTTTTGGGGTCGTTGACGGTCTGAATTTTAAAAATTTTCTTGCTTGGTGCCAACCACAGTGGCACCTTGCGAGGCTGTAAGAGAGCATGACCAAACATTTTTGCTAGCTACGCCACTGAAGAAAAGTAAATTTCTTATTTATTGATTAAATTTTCGACTCTGTCTTGTTCAACAATTTAAACGTAAAAGACTTACAATTTTTAGTTAGGGAAGGTATATGGTTTGTTGGGCTTCAAAATATGATGAATTAAGTCTTTAATTTTTAAATAATAACTTATATATGTGTAGAAATAACTGTAGTATTGAACTCCTCATGTTTTGTAGAGGTAATAAGTGTTTCTATAACCTTTATATGTGTAATAATAACTGTAGTATTGAACTCCTCATGTTTTGTAGAGGTAATAAGTGTTTCTATAACCTTTATATGTGTAGAAATAACTGTAGTATTGAACTACTCATGTGTTGTAGAGGTAATAATGTTTCTATAACCTTTATATGTGTAGAAATAACTGTAGTATTGAACTACTCATGTGTTGTAGAGGTAATAATGTTACTGTAACCATTATATGTGTAGTAATGGTGAACCAAGTTTATAGAAAGAACATTTAACCAGTTTTCGTGATGATAGGATGCGACTGATCCCAATTGAAAGTCAATTTTCAGCAATAACATTCACAATTCAAGACAGCCACTGTTATTGTTTTTAATATAAAATTATTATAAAGAAATCAACCCAACATTGCGCGAAATTCTGTACAATTTGTTTTATTTTAGTAAGTAATCCTTCCAGATGAGTGTCAAGCAACATCTGTATGATTTACAAGTGTAAAGAAATGTAAAGTTTTTATCAAAGAACTTATTGAAAATTCGTTCACTTCGAAGTCTTGTGATTATAGGCAAGAGACACGATCAAAGTAAGTTGTAACTTTCATCAACATAAATATATTGTTTTTATCAAAGAAATGAAATTGTCTCAAAAAAAAACACGATTTATATAGTTGATATTTTGATTGTGAAACACACTTTTTTCAGTTTTGACACAAATCTATTTTCAACCATTTGTGATCGCGAAGCTCAGCTATTTTGTTTCGCCTGTATTAAAGTGATAACCATCTTTTGACTATGGAAAGATGTTTAGCTAATTTTTCTGATTTTGAGCCGACACTTAATCAAATTACACCATGAAAATATTCGAAACCATTGATATTTTTACGATGGATATTCCTTCATTAAAATTTCTTAAAACAAGTAACAAGTTCTGCATAAAAACAGAAGACGCGTCGTTGTTTGAGAGCGACAGCGTTTCGATGTTGGATTAAACTATAATTTCCTGAAAGACGTGATACATTAATAAATCTTCGTTCTTCGGACAAGAAAAAATAAGAAAATGGTAGTTTTTTCTCCATTTTGCAAAAAGGTTTAGAAAAAATGTAGGATGTTGCAGGAAATTGGGGATTGGGACATCAATCAAAACCGGTTTTTAAGCAGGTTTCCTGGTTTTTTCGCGTGTCATTTATGGCCCACAATCCTTTGCGCACCCTCTGGTATAAAGCTATGTGATGTCATCAATTCATCGTCATTTGCGATTGACTTGCTTTGTGCACAGATTCGTACTGCTGAAAAAAGTGAAAATTACTTCATTAGCGAACTAAAATATATTGCAATGGATAATGTTCAATTAAACGACATCCTTCATTACGAAGAAACTTCATTAAAAGTTGTTGAACAACTCGTGGCCACTGGTCATTACGGATCAGCGAAGAATATGGAAGAAATTTTGGACATGGCAAAAAAAAGGGCCTCTGTTGCAAAACGTCGTATTGAACTGCTCAAAAGATCATTTTACGACCAGAGTGCAGGTACTCTCCAAAATATCTTTTGATTTTTGAGAAATTTTTTTTTCGTAGTAGTAAAAAATTTTTTTGTTTATTTGGGTTGCTAAGAAACTTGGACCCTTTAATTAATTTGTTGCCACGCGACCATGATTGGGAAAATTATAATTGGCTTGTTGCTATGCAACGACTTCATGAGACCCAAGATTGCGACCATGGAATTAGATTAAGTGAGGCGGGATTGGGCGAGATTAGTTGATGTGGATTATGCATAATTTGCGTAAAATTATGCAAATTTTTAGTGTTGCTAGGTTACAATAAAACATTTATCGAGAATTGGAATTCAAAACTTTAAATGACAGATTTGAATGTTCAAAGAGTTATTTCAAATCAAAACAAAAAACAAAATCTTTAAAAACGTGTGGAAGAAGACGGCGAATTATTGTGTGAAAAAAATATTCATGGATGATCTTAGATTTTCAATTCAAAGATGATTCGCTAGCTCACACGGCGAAAAATATCAATCAAAATGTTCGTCTTTATGGCGAAAAACTTTTTCAATAAAAATTAAAGATTTCCTTCGCTCAATGAAAAGCTTTTGAAAACGGGAATTTGCTCACTTTTGTTCATTTCATTTTCTTTTAGAAGTTGAATATTTAGCATTATGCTGTGAAGACTTTGGCGTTGGAACAACTGTTGACGAAAGTTCAGTTAAAGTTGAACAAAATGAAGCAACAACAGTTAACAAGTCCATTGAAGAAACCACGGCTGTCATTCAACAACAAGCCACTGAAAACGCCATTTCAATCGTGTATGATGAAATAGTTGCCGAAGTTGTTGATGAAATGCTAAAGCAGGTTGAGTTGGTCAATATTGCATTGAAGGACTTTGTTGAGAACTCGGTTGTGCTTGGTGATGATGATGATGATGAGCCAGATCAACTTACTGTTGGTGGTGGAGACATTCAAACACAAACAGTAGATGGTGGTAAGCATATTTTCCTAACTCAGCATCCTGTTGATGATGGTAAAATCACCAAAGACTTATTTACTCAAGTTGTTGGTGAAATCAAAAAAGACGTATCTACTCTACGTGTTGGTGAAATCACTGAAGTCTTACCTACTGAAGTTGGTCGTAAAACCACTGAACATTTGTCTACTGAAGTTGTGTGTGAAATTACCAAAGACTTACCTACTCAAGTTGATGGTGAAATCACCGAAGACTTACCTACTCAAGTTGTTGGTGAAATCACCGAAGACTTACCTACTCAAGTTGATGGTGAAATCACCAAAGACTTACCTACTCAAGTTGATGGTGAAATCACTGAAGACTTACCTACTCTAGTTGATGGTGAAATCACTGAAGACTTCTCTACTCAAGTTGATGGTGAAATCACTGAAGACCTATCCACTCAAGTTGATGGTGAAATCACCAAAGACTTACCTACTCAAGTTGATGTTGAAATCAACAAAGACTTACCTACTCAAGTTGTTTGTGAAATCACTGAAGACCTATCCACTCAAGTTGATGGTGAAATCACTGAAGACTTACCTACTCAAGTTGTTGGTGAAATCACGAAAGACGTATCCACTCAAGTTGTTGGTGAAATTACTGAAGACTTACCTACTCTAGTTGCTGGTGAAATAACCAAAGACTTACCTACTCAAGTTGATGTTGAAATCACCAAAGACTTATTTACTCAAGTTGTTGGTGAAATCAAAAAAGACGTATCTACTCTACGTGTTGGTGAAATCACTGAAGTCTTACCTACTGAAGTTGGTCGTAAAACCACTGAACATTTGTCTACTGAAGTTGTGTGTGAAATTACCAAAGACTTACCTACTCAAGTTGATGGTGAAATCACCGAAGACTTACCTACTCAAGTTGTTGGTGAAATCACTGAAGACTTACCTACTCAAGTTGATGGTGAAATCACCAAAGACTTACCTACTCAAGTTGATGGTGAAATCACTGAAGACTTACCTACTCTAGTTGATGGTGAAATCACTGAAGACTTCTCTACTCAAGTTGATGGTGAAATCACTGAAGACCTATCCACTCAAGTTGATGGTGAAATCACCAAAGACTTACCTACTCAAGTTGATGTTGAAATCAACAAAGACTTACCTACTCAAGTTGTTTGTGAAATCACTGAAGACCTATCCACTCAAGTTGATGGTGAAATCACTGAAGACTTACCTACTCAAGTTGTTGGTGAAATCACGAAAGACGTATCCACTCAAGTTGTTGGTGAAATTACTGAAGACTTACCTACTCTAGTTGCTGGTGAAATAACCAAAGACTTACCTACTCAAGTTGATGTTGAAATCACCAAAGACTTACCTGCTCAAATTGTTGGTGAAATCACTGAAGACTTACCTACTCAAGTTGTTGGTGAAATTACTGAAGACTTACCTACTCAAGTTGTTGGTGAAATCACCAAAGACTTACCTACTCAAGTTGATAATGAAATCAGCAAAGACTTACCAACTACTATTGTTAGTGAAATCACAAAAGACCCAAGTACTGTTGGAGATAACGAGATTATTCAAGCCCATCTTACTCTAGATGATGTTGACCAAGGTGAATGCTTAATTAAAAGTGATCTTCTATTTAATGTTCATGATAAGCATTCAAAATCCACCTCAGTTGATGATTCTGCTCAAGAAATCAAAATTAATCAGATATATTCCAAAGATGGTAATTGTCACCATAGCATCAGAAGTGGAAATCTGAACGAAAATGTTACTGAATCACTTCATGACAATCTTTCACTGACAACACCACCAAATGGCAGAAAGTTGAAGAAAAGAAGGGGATTTTTTAGAAGATTATTTTTTTGCTGTTTCAAGAGTAATGAAACAAGCGACTAAAAATTCATAGATGAACAATATTATATATATATATTCTTGTAAATAGTGAGTAAATCAAATATAATAAAAGTTTTTACGTAAGATTGTAAATATGTAATTAATGAAATAAATAAAATTATTTATATACGATATTGTAGTTATTTGTTTGTTTGAAAACTTGGAGTCTCAAGCCACAACAAAACACGTCTGATGATGATTATGAAATAAAGCGTTGCTTTGAGGGAACTTGGTTCGAATTAAGAAAACTAGCTGTCGTTAGATTATAATTTTCAAAAACAAAACAAAATAATTTCTTAAGGAAAGCAGTGACGTAGCTAGCGATCATGCTGGTCATGCCAATGAACTCTAATACACTTAGAAAACTAACTCAATATATACATGCCTACAGAGTCATTTTGACTCTGAAGATGACTACCGCTAAGGTTGTCGAAACGTCAGTCAACAACAACAAAAACAGTCCTTCTCAGGACTTTATTAACCTGGACGATCATCATTTACAAACATATAAAAATCCGATAGGTGATATAGGTACTTAAAGAATGACGTAATTGTCATTCGCCACGACAAACACGCCGTTCAGAGCAACATCGAAGTCGCTTTTATTAATATTATCGTCTATTATTGAAATTTGGACAGTTTCGCTTTCAAGAGCAATGTTTTCAAAACGTACCATATATTTCTAGGTTGCTAAATTCGTCCTCAACCTTTCCAATAATGATCAAATTATCCGTTGGCTTAATGTTTAAATCTTCTTTCTCTTCATCGTCCTAGCAAATAAATCGTGGAAAACCACACGTTTAAGAAAGGCATTCAACTTGTGTTCATTATACATGATCAACTCGCTAAAGGGTGCATTGTGTACATCAAAGTAATGATGGCAAGAAATACAGGAATCTGTTCATCCGATAAGAAATATTACCTATTATTCACTATGTAAGCAATGTCAGTTTTGATCGGTCAACGTTAACTACGAACAAGCAAATAATTCTTGATGTCTGTCTTGATGACGTCATATTTACAATGTTCTACATTGAAATACGTGAACAGCCTTCTAACAGCCTTCTGCAGGTAAAATTATACGACTCTCTGGTTCTCAGTTGAAAATGTTGCTCATGGAACTATATGAAAGTGAAAATATTGAATAAAGCTGGGCATCCATTCGCCAGACATATCAATGAATGCTAGGTATTTTACAAAGGTTGCACAGTTGGAAGCCCCTCTAGTCTTGAGGGTAAAAATTAGCATTGTCTGTATGATTGTTAGTTACTGTAATCTGCAACAGAAACATCATTTACAACATTTTAAACACACATCCTAAAATTTAATATATTACATATACATTTATCATTATCTGTATTATAAGAAAAAACTAATTTTATATTCAATATGATATACTATAAAATTTTGATACATGATATAGCTTTGCTTGCTTTATAATCATTTTAAAACCCTGGTTCAAACCACTGAAGATGAGGGTTGCTTTTTTGCATTTATGTAGAGCAGGCTATATTAGCAATACTTGTCATAGTGTACACTTGGCTATTTATTTATAAGCATGAACTTGCTGATAAAATGCTCAATACACAAATATGAATGCATGTAAAATCTTCCACCAGTTCTTAAGAAGTGGGAGAAGTAAATGACAAGAACCAACAATCACCCACAATTCAAAATTTCAAATTATCACTTTCACACATTACAAAAAGAGCATGTGAAATTCTTACAAAGCAAGTCTAACTTTGAAAGCAATAAAATTGTTATGAAACATGTTATATTAAGTGGATTGTGTGTATTTTGCACAGCATTCAAAGATGCAGACTACCTGTTATCAGTTTTGTCTTAAATTTTTGGTCTTTCGACGACAAATGAGAAATTCATATTTCGAAGCAAGTTCTCCCTTTTATGTTTTATATAATACAGGGTTACGTATACAAAACATGTCTTGGAACGTCCACAAAGCATCTTAACACATTAATAACCAAATTTTGCTAACGGTTTTGAAAATAATAAAACATTTAGGCTAGCATTCTATTTCCAAGTTAGCAGTTTTTGCAAAACAATCCGTCACGCAAATAAAACAGTCCACGCGCGATACACGCGAAGTGGCAAATCAACTTCTAAGTGGCTTCAAACAAGTGTCTAGGTTTGTTTATAATGAGTTAGCCTTCCAGTTGTTGTAGAGTTCATTGATCATTTCACTTACTTGCTGGTCTTTTTTGTAGTCTAGTCGTAACATTTGCACCGAACTTCTTGCAATGCCTTCATTTAATGATTTAACCACCTCTGAATTGTCCACGTTATTGAAAAAGAATGGAGTGGATAATGAAGTCATTGAAAAATTTCAAGGTAGTTGTTGTAAATATTTATATGTTAGTATAACGCTTTTTATGAAAACCTAGAAGAAGACATTGCTAAAATTTTGATATGATGTGGAAAATTTCTCCCAAGTTAGACATAACAGGGAAATATTTTAAAATGTTTGAAATATTTTTAAATACTTTGAAATATTTTAGGACATTTCTCATATATATAACGCTTTTATTCATTGACACCGACGAAAACAGCTTGTTTTGCGTACAAGACCTACGTTGTTTACTCAACAAAAATGGCGATCGAGGGTTAATGATGTAAAAAAATACACTGTTTCACGAGATCTCAATCAAGAAATTCTTTTATTACCAATTCTAAAAGAAAAAAACTATATTTATAACGCAGATAAAGGAAATAGTTATTTTCCTAAAAATAATATATAAAAAAAACAATATAAAAACACTCCGCATATTTCACTGGTATATTTTGTAAAAACTACCGCCCTTTTCGGATCGTGACTAAAACACCACACGAGTACATACGAGTGACATACAAGTACATACAAGTACATACGACTGACATACGAGTACATACGAGTAACATACGATTACATACTAGTCACAAGTATATATATATATATACTTGGATACTCGACGAAGAACATCTCAATAGCACAGCCAAACGTATACCTGAGATGCCTGATTGATAAAACTCAAAACTTCCTGCAACGCATGAGATGGAAGGCATACCATTTCCTCAACCCAAACATCGCACCGACGCAAAAAGAGACATTCGGATTTAAGACCACAAAATCACCACCACCAATTAACGAACAGCGCGACTTCGAGGAAAGAATGTTATCACTTGTTCAGAATACTAACTTGCAAAATTCAACCTCCACCTTCCAAAACAATCTACGCCAAGATATGAACAAAATCAAGAAAGACAATATGCTATTTGTGGCAGCCGATAAAACAACTAACATTTACCGCATTAATCCAGACACATACCAACAGCTCCTCCTAAGTAACATAACCAAAAACTACAAGAAGCCTCCACTAGACGCAAAAACCGAAATCATTAAGGAAGAAAGATCAATAGCGAAAGACCTCAAGCTCCAAAGCAGAATCGACGCTCTAGCCGAGAAAGATTGCTTCATCACACTAAAAGACCACAAACCAAACTTCAACAACAACCCGACATCGCGACTCATCAATCCAACAAAATCCGAGATTGGCATCATCAGTAAAAAGATTCTCGAAAGGATCAATAACGAAATAATAGCACACACCGGCGTAAAACAATGGCAAAGCAGCGACTCGGTTAAAGAAACCACACGTTCTTTTTGCTAACAGTCATGACCAATACATTTAATGACGTCACACCTCAATTTCTTATAATCATGCCTGCTAAAATCAATAACTGGGCGACTAACTTACTAACACAACAATCTAAATTAGGGATGTGTATTCACGATTTTTTCCGTAGGGGGTGTGTGTTTGGGAATAGCATGGGTGTGGTTTAGGTTACTACTTGTCTAGAGTGGATGTGATTTCTGTGAGTACGTATTTGTTGCCAAAGGATGTCAGACTTTTTTTGTTAAATTCTGTTACATATTTATTACATTCGTAGATTTTACCAATTAGAGTGGCATCCTCCATTTATCTCTAATCACAATTGCTTTTGATTTGACTGAACTCCAGATTTTTTGCGATTAAATTACTTACAACAATTACTACGCGCGTTCTCATACACTTATAATTGATATGAACCTTCAATGCCGATAGAATTACTACAATTATATACAACTATATGTTAACTAGGCTTTAGTATTTTGAAGAGAAGTGGACACATCTTCCCATCCCACCCCCTAATCGAAACTATGTGATGCAAATTTACATTATCACCTTGTTATATGCGCTTTTGTTGTAATGGGCTGCTTGCGTCTCTATTTTGTAAGTGATAAAAAATAAATTTACTTCACTTTTACTACTATTAAATGAAAGCTTTCTTTTATAGGGATCTATTGAGATGAAAATTTATAACCGATTGCAAAGAAGATTATCTAACACGCCTGTTTTACCAATGTCTCGCAAACTAAAGGCAAAACAACAAAGAAAAAGAACAGTCACTGTTGGACTGAAAGTGAAGATCTTACAGCAGTGGTATCAAAAATAAAAAAAGGAGTGGCAGTCAGCTAAAAAGGATCATGAAAAAATTCAGGAGTTGATGGCTGCATGCTATGCTTCAAGGAGATCACTTGTCTTGGAAGACGTCAAAAGAATAGTGGAAGCTGTTGAAATGTTCCCTCCTTTAAAAAATCTGCTATACGTTAGTAGCTAGTAGTATTTTTATCCCATAAAATACGTACATAAGTTTAGCAAAGCTTATAGGTAACTGCTGTATATTTTATTACTACAGATCAAGGCTGAATCTGCAAAAGTTATGGGGAATAAAGACGTAGCTACACAGGTAAAGGAAAACTTCAACAAAGTCTGGCGTCACAGGCTGTTGGCATATGCTGAGAAAAAATGGTGGTAAACATTCAGAAGACTTGAACAAAATGCATAATGCTATTGACAGTGGTATCCTTGAAGAAGTTATTTCAGCTGATAATCAACTTCATACACATCAGAAATTCTCTTGAAGAAAATAAACTAAGAAGGATCAGCAGTTGTTTCTCGATCAAAATTTGTGTAGCAGTGTGTGCTATTTTTTAGGCGAATGTGCTGGTAGAGTAGCTATCAAAATCGCTCAAATTGTCTTCAATCAGCCAAACAGTAGGAGGACGCCTCATGTTAAAGAAGCTTTTATCAAAGTTGTTAAGGTAAAACTGGCATTATATCTTTACTATAAAATGAATATTACCATACTACTTCATTTTTGTTTCTCACATAACAAAAAGTAACTTGTGAACCCTAATGAAAGTAGACACTTAAGATTTTATTGTGCAGTCTCAAGCTAATTTTCTAAATTTTCTGCTGTCTTTTTATCGTAGAATGGCGCTTTCCTTGATGAAAAAATAAGTACGCAAATTCAACCTTGTATTTTGGTAGTGGATGACCTTTATCAAAGTGACATTATATATGTGGTGGCAGAAGGAATAGTTTTGTGCCATGTAACAACCAAAAAGGTTGGCGATGCTCTGGTTGCTTTGTTGGCCACATACTATATGTACAATATAAAATACATTGAGGGCAAGAATGTCTATAGCTTTCTTGACATGGCATTATTGGGAATCATCCCAGAGAAGTGTCCATCTTCTGTGAAAAGTTCAGTTGGAGTGTTATCAATTGTGTTCAACTAATCATGAATGCACATTGCTATATAGATTATGTTTTATTTCAATCCTTTTTTGTGAAGTTTAATTTGAGTGAGATGAAAATATGTGCATGTAAAGTATTTTAATGAAGATGTTAAGCACTTATGTGCTTACGAATATTATACGAGTCTTGTTTATTGTAAGCTTTCAATAATTTCATTTCTTTCCAGGGCAAGGGGCTGCTTTTTAGCCATTGCCGATTTGATGAAATAATGGGGCTAAATTGGCTATTCTGTCTAGAGCTGAATTTCACACAAAAGGGGCAAAATAGCTCGCTATGGGGCTAAATTGGTCCGCTTAACTGGGGATGTTTCAGCTACGTTTTGGGGCCAAGTTTGGCCCCTCTCTAAAACAAGACGCAGGTTGGAATTAGAAAAAGTACTTTAACACCTGTTACAGCTGGAAGTTAAATTTTTCAAAAATGCAAGATTTTTCATCAGTGAAAGGACCATTGTTGAAAATTCTTTAAAACAGACCTTGCACACGCAAAATACGCATCGGAAAAACAATTTGGTATGTGTTGTACAAGCCATCAAAAGTTTAAGCAATTTGGGGCAAGCGCTGTCCAACGCGAGATCTTTAATATATGAAATTTTTTGTTTATGCCTTTTATACAATATGAAATTAGCAAGCCAATTCCCAAAGGTAAAAATGTCGTAATAAAACTTACTGTTAAATGCAGAAAGGCGAAAATTTCCTCGTTTCAAAGGTCTCGCATTGGCATGCACGTGCCCAAATTGCTTTAAATTTAGGTATGGCTTGTACAACACAGTCCATATTTTGACTAGGTTTATTTTGACAATAATTATTTTTTTGTTTTGAACTGCAGGTATTTCACTGGTAAAACATCAGGCATTTTGAAAAATTTAAATTTCATTAGCTACCACCTGTAGCAGAATGTTAAAGTACTTGGAATAAACAAAAGTTTTTGCTTAGTCCGCGTTTTTGCAAAATTTTTTGTAAGAGAATACTTTTTTTATACACCCTGTAGCTATTTGTATATTTCAAACGAATCCAAATTAAGTAACGCCGGTAGTTGGCTCGATTAATTTTGTTGTACACAATCACATTTTTGTGTACATCTTTCCTGACACTAACTAAAACACTACGAAATGGACGGAAAGATTTGTAATGTATTTAAATTGCTAAAACAAAAAGTAAAACCGACAAGCACATGCAAATGAGCCAACTTCCGCGTTAGATTTTCTCCTCAAAACACGTATCGGTGTATGTTTCCTATAATATAGGTAAGCATGCTATGTCAACGAGAGATGAAAAATGTTCTCCAAACGCCGAATCCTTTTAGTCATGTTAATTTTTTGGGTATGCAGCTCAGTCTACATTCAATTCAAGTACGAGGCCGATGAAGACATCAACATTCTTACCCAGGAGCCGACAATGTCCAAGCCAAATTTGCTCTTGTTCATCGGTATCATTAGCGCCCCGTCTCACTATAAACGAAGAGCAGCAGGACGAGATACATGGATCAAAGAATGCAACAAACGATTTGATGTTGTTTGTAAGTATTTCACTGATAGTAAAGATCCACGTGGCAATTTGATTTGGGGTAAAAGAAAAAAGAAACTTGATCATGAAAGTCAGTTACATGGAGATCTTGTTCGTACAGATACTCCTGGTGGGTTTACATTTTCGGTACAGCTACTGTGGATACTTCAGTGGGCAACTGATAACTACGATTTCAAATATTATTTACGACTTGATGATGACTATTTTATTTGTTTGAATAAGTTGATGTTGGAATTGGCGAGTAATAAAAGACCGAAACACAGCTTTCAGTGGGGATGGCTACACTGCAAAGAAAAAGGTATGAAGCGGTTTGAATGTTTTATTGCTGGGCGTATTCAAACGGCTTCAATCTCTATTATATGGTTATATGGTTATATAAAGTCAAATACACGCATATAAATTACAAAATCAAATACACGTACAAGAGTAGGTACGCAATGCGTACACGTGAGAGTCTTTCAAGTAAATAGGGCTAAATGAAGCTGGTAAATGAACATAATTGAAATAAAATTTTATATTTAATATCATTTATACTAAACTTGTTCAATATTTAAATATTGGTTTTAGTTATATGACTAAGTAAGCGTTTAACCATTTCGGCATTTTTTGAACGTTTTAGCTTAGATTGCACCTAAGCCTCATAAATGCATGTGCTCACAAGAATCGCACCAAGGAAAGTCACGTCATTTAGATTTCTTGCGACCTTTAAAGTCTTCTTTTCACTGAAAACCATTTTTTCTATGATTGTGTTTTAAAAACGTTTTCTGACGTGTCTTAGATGTCGTTCAGAGAACGTTTTTCCCCGTAACGATGAATACTGTATTTGTTCGAACAAGTACAGCAGTGTGCTAATTTTTCTCCCCACGCGTGCGGCGTTTAATGGAGGGCAACGCTAGCTCGGAGCGGTGCTTGTTCGAACAAATACCGTAAAGACGACATGGGTCGTGTTTTTTATTGTTACTTTTCTCTAATCATGCTTTGAAGTGTCTATATTTTTCCAAAGATTTTGTGCTTATTGCGAACCATGTTTGATAGTAAACGCTTTGCTCAATGATTGCAAGTGATCGAAAGTATTTTGTATTTCCTGTTTATGGACTTTATAGTTTGACACGTAGCATATTTCACTAGATGTAAAATTGTAAACCGCACAAATAATACTTGTATTTCGCACAACAAGGAACAGGCAATATAATACAAGTCAATTTTTGAGTCGAAATGTTTCTAGATATTTCTCAAATTAACAACATTTTCACAGGATTATGTCACCGACGATTCTTTGCTAATTGTGTATAAATTCTGCTTCATCTTTGTACGCAAACAGACCCTTCACAGTTTACATATATCTTATGTATTACATACGTACTATATATGCGCTCTTATTCACTGTCATATTGACCTTACGCACATTACAATTTCACCGTAAACTTTCGATTAGAAAGTAAAGAAATGAGCAAGCTTAACAACTTAATGACAAAATTCCCTTTGATACTATAAAAACTCATCGGAAAATTTGGCGCGCTCATATGAAAAGAGCAGTATCGCTATAAATCTTGATAACGATTTGTCTCAAGGAAGTTTTGCGATGTGCTGTGCCATCGTCGACTGTTCGCTCATTTGGATAATTGCCGAATATGATAATTTATGCTGCTCGCAATGATGCAGGTGCGGACACTTTTCGACTCTAAAATAGTGGTTAGCGGCCACCCACAAAAATCACAAAATAAAATACATGCATACAATTACACGAATATAAATTGACACGCACATGCAAAATCATACTACACGCATACAAAATTAAATACACGCATACAAAACCGAATACACGCTTACAAAATTAAATACACGCATACAAAACCCAATACACACATACAAAACCAATAGACTCAAACGTCTTAGAAAAGATACAAGCAAGGTCCAAATAATCAAAAGTTCGTTTGTTAACTTCACTGTTGTCAAAAAGATGGAAAAAATCAGATACGTTTTTCAAAAAAGTACAACACACATCATAAAATAAAAATCTCCAGAACAACACTTTTGAATTAGCTGAATGAAGTTGGCTTAAAACAAAGAGGAAATACTGTTGATGAAGATCATACACCACAATGCATGTTAGAAGAACTTGATGGAAGTGATAGAACCTCGGTTGACGAGCTATGTTTAGGAGAGAGCAGAAAAAACATGGAGTACAAACAAGTTCCTTGTTTAGCAGTTCAAAACATTCTTAGAGAAGTGGATTCAGAATTAGCAAAATTGAAACAAGCAAACTTTGTTTTCTGACGAAAGTATGTGAATCTGGAGGCAAACCATTGCTGGCATGCTGACGGATACGACAAGTTAAAGCTAAACAGGTTCTTCCGCCATGCATGGCCGCTTAAATGGATTTATCAAAAGAATAATGTAGCTTGAAATCGTTCCGTTAAGTGACGATGCACGTATTGTAGGGAAACTATTTTGTAATTGCGTTGAGAATTCTTCAATTCTATCCAATCATGTTGAGAACGGATAGGGATACAGAAAATGGAAGAAACTCCACAACAAGTGTTTTAACCTTACCTAACTCAACATGCTCAGACTCAGAATCCTGAGCAGATTCAATTACTACTTTTATGGCTCCGTTTCAAGGGATTCATGCCAAATTTCAGACAGAGAAACATTCGCGCTAGTTTCTCGACAGGATTCATTTTATCAACGTCATATCGATGTAGTTCAAAGGCAAATCCATCCGTAGACTTATATTCTTTAGAAATTCAAAGCCAATAGTGTCGTTCTGAAGAAATTTAAAATTTAAAATTGAGAAGCTATAATTTATTTTGACGAATTCTAGATCCACTACAGTCCTGTAAAACTAGTGGGGGGACTTTTTGTGTAGTGTTTATACTGTACCGATGTACGATTGTTAGCCAATCGGTTTGTACATTTGCAGATGTGAAAATATTTATGTGTAAATGTATGTGTGAAATGTACAATTGTCTAATTTCTCTTGCTGTTATCAACATAGAGTTTCTTCAACTTTCAGATGCGGCATTTTTGGATGAGTCTTTTCTTCTTCTGTCTTCTGACATTGTTGAATCATTTTTAATAAGGAAAGGTCGTTTGATGTGCCACATTTTCGAAAGTCAGTCCGTTGGCTATTGGTTGAAAGCTATCTCAAATTTGATAACATTTACCGACAACGACAGATTAGTTCATCAACGAACCGACTCGATTGATTTTAGTTCAGATGAGGATGTGGAAATGAGAGACGAAATTTGTCATTCAATTCTTGGTCTTCATCAAAGTTACCCTGATCAAATGAGGCTGTACTGGAGTATTTATGAGAGAGAAGATAATATTACACAGTATAAAATTCCCAAAGTCGTATACAACTGTCAATATAAAACGAACATGAATTACATGGTTTGGGAAAACGATAAACAATGGTTTTCTGAACCTAAACCATGCAAAGACAATCCTACTTGGAGAGATGAAAAGGAATTTGTGGGTAGGGATGGTGCGTAAAGCCGTAGAAATTGCGTAGCAGAACAAAATGAAGTGAAGTGACGACACTACGAGCACTGTATGTATAATTTTATATATAATTTATACCTCTGGGTACTTTCACTTTCAATTTAAAATATATCTGTAAACAATTGATTTATATCCCATTTACAGTCAGTGAAGAATCCAGCCTGAATCTTGACTCATGTCTTGCAATTTTTTTGTCAAAACTAACATTGATTTCTTTAAAAATATGATCTCAATGACCGTTTTTGTGAAAATGAACAGAAAAAATTTTGCATAGCAGATAAATTTAGGCCAGCCCATTTTCACTTTTTTTTAGTATATCATTTGTAGTATATGCAAATGTACCATTGTTCAATAAAAGTACAATAGTGTATGGATGTGAATATTTGAAATGTATAAAGAGATTTTAGTAGAACACAAATGTTTTGAAAGTGGGTGATTTTTAACGTCATTTGCTGGCTTATACTGTTATCCATGTCTTAATCTATTAGACAATCACTTTGTCTTTTACCTTGACCTAAATACATAGATTTAACATGCATTGTATCTCAAAAGAAAACGAAACACGCACACTTATGCATTCATATTGAATTATTTTGCTGCGTAAATTAAACAGTACTTTCATGAAACAAAAATTAGTTTCATGTATTGACATGTCTTCGTTCCCATGGAAACATATAGAGATCTGTAAATACATTGAACCTATTTGAAATTCATCAAATACTGTTTCGTTTGTGCAGCAAATTAATTCCATATGCATTAATGATTTAGAACCCAACCCCCTTGATGTCTAACTACCGTGTCAAGGTGAGATAAGGACGCTATCTTGAAAGCTGGCAAAAAGCAAAATGAAAAATGAAAAATAAGCTAAAAAAGTGTGAAAACCCAATCCTTTCAAACATTGTCAATATCAAACTTAGACTATCAACTTTGCAACTGTCTATCAACTCAAGAAAAGCAAATATTAGCCTAAAATATCGTCAGATTTGCCACCTTTCAAGATGGCGGCTTGCCTCACTCGTAACTATAGAATTTAGGCGGAGTCTGATATCTAGTAGATTGGGTTTTAGGTCATTGGCATGCATGCATAAATCTGTGTGTTCATTTTTTTAACACCTACTGTGTCGAAAGCGTCACTTCCGGTGACAGAATGCCGATCTTTCTGAAATGTTTTTGGTTATTATATATGCTTGCTCACGAATTACGATGCTTGTCACCTGTTACCCACAAGTTTCATTTCACTTATTTTATATTTTGTAGCAATACATGCTTCGAGACATTTTGTGATTGGTTCATTGCAGGGCAGTTTATATGTAATTACACTGTGAAAATGTGTAATTGCACTGTAAAAACTTGAACTTAATTTGCTGAAAAACAGTGAAAGAATATAAAAGACACATGGCGACAGTTGCTAGTAAACAAAGATTTCAAATGTTCTGAAAACAATTCAAAGAATAAAAACACAGCAGCAATTTCTGTTTTTTTTGGTAAATGATCATGAACGACGACCCGCGCAAAGAGGCCCAAAAGTTTTTACCGTGACAATGAGATTTAGTGTTTGTGGGTGTAGATCATCAAGGTTAGTAGAGTCCTGAAAAGAACTGTTGTTGATGTTGACTGACGTTTCGACAACCTTAGCGATAGTTATCTTCAGAGTTAAAGTCAGAGTCTTCATTTGACTCTGAAGATGACTACCTGATGTTGTTTGTTACTTGTAAGTATTTCGCTGACGGTAAAGATCCAAGTGGTAATTTGATTCAAGGTGAAGAAAAAAGAAACTTGATCATGAAATTGAGTTACATGGAGATCTTGTTCGTACAGAAACTCCAGGTGAGTTTATATTTTCGGTAAAGCTACTGTGGATACTTCAGTGAGCAACTGATAACTACGATTTCAAATATTATTTACGACTTGATGATGACTATTTTATTTGTTTGTTTGTTTGAATAAGTTGATGTTGGAATTGGCGAGTGATGAAGGACCGAAACGCAGCTTTCAGTGGGGGTGGCTACACTAATAAATAAGCCTGCAAACGAATATGTTGAAATAACCAAAATTTGAAAGCTTATGACCAAAGGTCTCAGACTTATTTACAAAATCTATGAACTGTCAACGCTTTTTTGCGTGGGTTCCACGGGGAGTGCACTCATTTTTGTGTGGCCTTGCTTTTTATCATTGCATTCTAAAAAGAAACCTGCACGATGATAAATTTGGTAAAAATTAACTGATGCCAGTATGTATAACATGATTTGATTACATCAAGCGACGTATTTACCACACATTTGCGAGCTTTGTGACCACGCAAGCCAGAATTGTGGTTGGAAACTACTATATGTAGAAAAACATGCGCAGATGTATGGTTAGCATACGTCAATTACTTATAGCTAACGTTTCTTTTGGTCCGCTATGGATAAAACGTTGATAAAATCCTGTTAAGAATAAACTAAAACAAAGTTTTATTTCAAAGTGATTTTTGACAATTGACGACGTTGTTGCCTTGAAAATGGGCTATAGCAACGAGAAAAAATTTTTATCAGATAATTTAAATACTTGCGATACATTTGCGGGTTTTTTGTCCACGCAGATCATACTTTCCTAGAGATAGGGTATATATGATTACAAAAGAAAATGATAATACAATTAACGATTATAAATGAATACTATTAAGAATACTGTATTTGCTACGTGTACATGTTTAGCACAAGTTCATTATCTTTAGGCGTTTCTTCGTCGGGCTATTAATAAAATATATATACAATGCAAGTAAGATCAAATAAAGACGAAGTTTTATGTCAAAATGATTTAAGATAATAAATAATTAAAATTCCTCGCTGGCCTCACAGGTTTTGGCGGACCTGCCTTTCGCTGTTGTGGTAATGTTCTCTCATCCAGTAGTACAATAGTGAGCTCTTTCGCTTGATTCTATTTCGAAATGATGAAAAAAGCATTCAATTAAAGATATACCATCAAATGATGAAAAACCAAACTTTATTGACATAACTGCTGAGGAAATGATGCAAAAATTTGACGGCTAACAATTCTTGAACTGTTGAATAAATTATTGCAATTAATAAACTGTAAAAAATTAAATTCCCCCTTCTTAAGCCTGGTTCTCACTAGTCGCTTGAGTCGTTCGATTCGCTCCTGGTTGTTTCATTGTTTTTCAAAACGACTGGGACAACTCAAGCTATGTAATTCTCATATTTTCGTACTAGCCCTGCAGAAAGACTGCTTAATTAATCTTTGCGCAAAACATTTTAAAATGGCAACTACTGTTTATCAAAGACGAAGTGTTTGTACTAGTTATTTGCTTTTTCAAATTGTTTTGCGCTATAAATAGGTCGCTTGCATTTCTCAACGGTCGTTTCGGTCGTCCGGATGGAGCAAAGTTCTATCCAAGCGACTCTAGTCGTTTCAGTCGTGTGAGTTATTTGAGGTCATCCCGGTCGCCTTTTAAATGTTCTCATCCAATGCACGGGTCGTCTGTGAAATTTTGGCACGACTGAAACAACTCAGACGACTATATAGGAACCAGGCTTTACTAGTGCATTGAAAAGTTTCCATCTGTTATACTATTTTGGCACACATGATATTTTGGCATTGTTGAAAGAAGACAAAATATTTTTAAGATATTAAAACAAAATAAGTGGGCTGTCAACGCCACTATTGCTGGACTCAGCAAAGAAATAGTTTAGAGACAAATTGTTTCGTGTGTTCTTTGCCCCGGTGAGTTTTTACTTGAAACTTCTCTCTGTGTAAGTAATTTTTTGCAACGTCATGTCAGGCGCCATAACTACGCTAATATGAAACGTAGCCTCTCATTGCAAGCATGTCATTATTTGCTGACTATCAAAACAATCCGTGAATTTTTTAATTTCATCCAATTAAAATTTGACTGCATCCGACCGTATACTTATATTGCTAAGGACCACTCTCTATGGCAACATGTTTCCTTGCTAGGAATGTCAGTGTGTAAGTCATCAATAAGTACTTTTTTGCAACGTCTGATCTTTAATATCTAAGCTGATCAATAGAATGTGTTAATTGTGACTATACAATCTAAAACGATCAATGCAATACGTTATGTCTGAAACGTATTCAGCCGCTGAATATATGAACGTTAACATTCACACAGCGATATCCCACTCCCAATTAGCGTTCTAGTGCCATCATCTACATTTTTTAAACTGGACAACGTATTCAAGTAACTCGTATGAATATAGAACAAAAATTGAAGCCAGAAATTCGCTCCATTACTTTTTTATTACAAAATCACATTTTCGTGTTCATCATTTTCGACACAGACAAAAACATCATGAAATGCTCTTTGAAATGGACAGAAAGATATACGATGAAGTTAAAGGCATATGCAAATGAGCAAAAGGCTGCCTTCAATTTTCGCACAGCATATATTACCCACATCATATATGTAAGTATTACTTTGATTTAATTTATATTTAGTATAGGGTGTGTATACTTCGTGAACGGGCAATGAAAAATGGTCTCAAAAAAAGGATTGCTTTTTATTATCTTAATTTTGGGGCTCGTTAGCTCAGTTTTCATTCTTTTCAAGTATGAGTTTGATAAATATATTGTGAATAGTAACATGGTATTCGAACTAAATCAGTTCAAAGACATCAATATTAATATTCCAGAATCGACTCCGTCGAAGCCAAATTTGCTTTTATTTATTGGTATTATTAGCGGCCCGTCTCGCAATAAACGAAGAGCGGCAGGACGCGATACATGGATTAAAGAATGCAACAAACGATCTGATGTTGTTTGTAAGTATTTCACTGACGGTAAAGATCCAAGTGGTAATTTGATTCAGGGTGAACAAAAAGAGAAACTTGATAATGAAAGTCAGTTACATGGAGATCTTGTTCGTACAGAAACTCCTGGTGGGTATACATTTGCGGTAAAGCTACTGTGGATACTTCAATGGGCAACTCATAACTACGATTTCAAATATTATTTACGACTTGATGATGACTATTTTATTTGTTTGAATAAGTTAATGTTGGAATTAGCGAGTAATAAAAGACCAAAACACAGCTTTCAATGGGGATGGCTGCACTGCAATGGAAAAGGTATGAAGCGTGTTCGTTTAAAAGTATTAGCGTTTTTTTTCTGTTGTATACTTGATTTGCTATCAATGTAGTTATTGATGCCGAGCGTTAGCGAGTCAATTCTTGACAGTCAATTCACTAGGCCCAGTCTTTTTACGCGACCTATATAATTGTAAAATCTCGATTTGGCGTGCGTCTGTTAAAACTTTTCCCGGGAATGACGTCGCAATTTAAAAGTTTTTTAATGTGGAGGAGTGAATAATAAAAATGTTAAGTTGCGCACGCATGTTTTTTTCTATTGATAAACAATTGTAACGGACAGAAAGAAAATTCGAGAAGAATGCTAATACACAGTATGCAGGGGCGGATCTAGGATTTTTCAAACATCAGTCATAAAACGTCGGATGCGCTCCGCACCTGGGGGGGGTCTGAGGCATTCTCCCCTGAGAAATTTTGAATTTCAGCGTTTTAGAGCATTACAAAATGTATTTTGTGGGCATCGTTTTTGCGTGAAAACAACACATTTTGCTTACGTTTTTTTCAAAAAAAAAATGAAGTGAACAATACTTGAATGTTTTGCCAAATATTTAGGCTCATTATCATGCCAAATATATGGCTCATTAGCATTTCTAGGAACGTAAAATTTATTTTACAATAATGCTATTCAAAAACAGATATAGTCTTTAAAAATTTCTACCAAGTTGTCAGGCATAGACCCCCCTAGAGACCACCACTCAAACCTCTATGTAATGAGTTTTGTTAGAAATTTGGTACGACAAGTGACAGTTCATAGATAGAGAAAAGCTCAGACTTCAAACCATGCAAGTTTATTGTAACCCTTTACCCATCTCCACATCAGTGCCAGCAAATTCACATTTTGAGAAAAAACTCAAAATTTTTTTCTGCCAAAGATTAAGCAAAAATTATCAGAGTGAAAATTTGCAGTTAAGGACAGCTTAATGCCATAAATGTTTATTAGGCATTTCACTTGGCTATTATCTTCTGCAAGGTGTGCTATATAGAAATCACTAGTAGCATTGTATTATCAAATACAAACAGAATGTAACCAACATGTCTTTAATTATATAATTACATGAATGTTAAAATTGGTTCATGTGTCATGCTTACTGGTTATGATAAATATCTTTTCATATGATCAAAGCTTGTTTAAATGTAAATCTGAAATAATTTCGTTTAGAAATTATAATGATCATCAGAAAAATTACCTAGTGATCATGAAAAATACTTTGCTGCTTTGCCAAATTTCAAGGTTTATCTGCATACATAGGAAGACATTTTTACTTTATAGAAAATGCTTTTCATACATCAATAGCCCTTTACATCTTTACATGAGGTGTTCACACACCTTTACATCTCTACATGAGGTGTTCAGTTAGAAAAGGGGACAATATGTGACATGGGACAACATTTCATGTATGTGAAATACTAAGGTTTAATACCATTCCAGTCAAATTGTCAAAATAAAAAGCTTCATGGATCAGAAGACTCAAAATCACAGGTTATAGTAAACTGCTTCTCATGTAATCAATGTTAGTTTTCTCAAATCTTAAAGTGGTTATATCACGAATTTTAGCCCCCCTTTTTTATTAGCTAAATTGAAAGACCTTGTTTCAGTGATTTTAAATCTGCAATTATAATTGAAATTGGATTGGTGAAAGTGATTTTACGGACGTTCAAAGTCACGATTTTCAGCATTTTTTTTTGCGAACTTTTTGATCGGTATGCTAATGACTTGTGACGTAAAAGTTGAACACATATATCAACGTGGCGTATTCTACTAGTAATCTTAATAAGAAACGCGGAGGAAAACGCTGTGTTGCTGGCGGACCTAATGAAATTAGTTGCGCCAATGATTCAAAAACCGAAGGAATGTCGATGCATCTGTTTCCTAAAAAAGAAACAGAGCCGCAAAGACATAGAAAATGGGTAAATTTTGTGCGTAAACATAGACCGGGTTTTGAGGCTTCCTCTACCTCGTCTCTGTGTTCTGCGCATTTTGAAGATTCTTGTTTTGACCTTAATTTGAGCGTGTAAGTCAAGCTCAAAAGAAGGTTGAAGAAAGATGCTATCCCAACCATTGACGTGGCTGGGATTCCTGAACCATTACAGGACGAAATAACCGATCGAAAGCGAAGACAAGTAAGTTTACGCTTGTTTATGTTAATTTTTCTTTTGTCATATGTAAATTCGATATAAGTTTTGTAGATTATTCGACATACTCTCCATAAGCCATCGCTGAAGGAAACATGTTCTCTCAATGAGGAAGTACCATCTACTAGTGATGAAGCTGAGCATGTTTAAGTATGCACTGGGGAAGCAAACGATTCGCCATTTGAACAGCTTGCTATTTTCCATTTTTACATTTATGCTATGATTCAATTCCATATATTTTTTCTTTTGTCTTTTTTCCCAGACTGACATTGAAGAAAAGATATTCTTTCATTTAATTCTTTCAGCTTAACCTCTCAGTAGTTGCACCAATTTGTTTTTATTGTTTACTCTTGTTTCAAACCATTAAACTGCATGTCAACTTATATAGTGCATCCATGTATCTCCTATTTGGTTTTCATCTAGGCATATTTCCTGACCATTCCAAACTCAGCAAAGAAGGTCAACAGTCTCTACAGTGCACAAGTTAGAAGACTATTCCATCATCGCCATTCCACCATTCCCTCTGATGGTATGTAACCTGTTGTGTTACCACTTGGATATGCTTTCCGAATAAAGTGGTAAACACAAGCAGGTAAAGGCCGAGTATTCTCTCATCCCATAGACCCACAAAACCATCGGATCAACCATCTGTATGCCACAGCTCTCAAGTACCTGAAGTAAATAAAAAGGTTGGACTAATTATTGTTGATGAAACAATGTTGATTATAACATTGTTTCTCATACAATTTACCATCTTACATATTTAATGATTGTGATGCTTGGCGGCGATAAGCACGTCCATTCCTATCTCTCAATAGTGGCCCGACGTTTTCAAGGACAGCCTCATGAACTAAAGGCCCAAATTTGGCATGCTGTGTTATGCATGATATTTTCTCAATGCTGCCATCGAATGTCATTTTCTGCAAAGCTGGTCCAATTTCCTTACAGCATCTGTACTCTAATGCGCCTTCTAACAAATCGGTATGACAGCATTGACAATTACACCTGAAACGTGGGAGCATTCTGGTTTATAAAGTAACTTTATGTATATTACAAACAGGAGAAAACAACAACTTACCATTCACCAAGTGGAATTACGCCATCACTTCGTTGTTCTAATGTCGCAGGGAGAATTCCATCGGGATCATCTGGAGTATGCACTTCATCACCATCTCCTGCTAGCGGTTCATCGTCATATGCAAAGTCGTTTAAATGCTCGACATAACCCACGGATTCCGAGCTCGAATCAGATACGCATTCAGACATCGAATTCGAATTATCTGAGCACTGATTTGAGGCCATACTTTCCGGAAAACTTGTTTTTTAATATTTTATTGAAAATACTGTCATTATTTGTTTTTAAGACAAGAAAAACGACAACAAAATCACCTTCTATAATATAATATTATATTGACGGAAACAGACGTGTTCAACTATCTACGTCACAAGTATCAATATGGCGTCGTAAAAAATTCGCAAATAGTACCCGACTTTGGAGGCAAAATTAAGGAACTTATATTTATCTGTTTAAGTCCAGCGACATGTCATAGTTCTTCAAATAATTCAAATTTTCAATTAAGCTCAAAAAAAGGGGGGCTAAAATTCGTGATATAACCACTTTAAACAATATGTAGTATAACTGTCCAATGATTGAATGATCAATGATCATAAACTGAAAAGCACCAAACGTTTGTTTATGATAAAGTAAATAATAGCATGGCGCCTTATGGCTACAGATTTGTTGTCCATTGAAATATATTTGCAGGAATGTAGGATTTCGCTGCCATATAACGGCCACGATTCCCCAAGCACTAAAGAAATCATAGCTAAAAGTCCTTCGGGAACAACAATTTTAGAAGCATCAATCTGCTTACCATACGCCATATTAACATAAATCGCATCACACACTCGCGTAAATTGACTTTGATATATTACATTCATGCATACACTTCAGTTGTTTTTTACTTACGATTTTGGATGTAAATTTCTGCTGATAAAACTCAAAACAATGTTGGCTTTCTTTTGAACATCAATGACTGAAATGTCGCTCGCGAGATCGTCTTTGCCAAGCATTTACAATTCATCCATAAATTTTTCGCCTCTTGAAAAAATTCCCTGTTTGGAAAGCAGCATTCATGTCAATATATGAATTTGTAAAAGATATCCATAAATTCCATCTGATTGTAGTTTAGTTTCTATCACGCTTTAGAAAATTACTATGAAACGATCAAACATTCAATTCAGACAGTGAGCTTGACTATGTTAGTTCAGTTGGCTATCAGTCGAAATCGGTCAAACCAATCACAGTAAGACAAAAATTTAAACGAACCAATTACACGATAGCAAGTGGACTCCCTTATAGGTCCGGCCACCCTGCTTATCGGTCGAGATTATTCCAGATCGTCCACTGATCTGGCTATTGACCAATGAAATAAGTGTTTTGGCGTTCATAGACTCCTTTATCAGTCGAACCAGTCAAGCCCAGAGCCCTCTATTAGTAATAGAGGGCTCTGGTCAAGCCAGCCCGCTTATCAGTCGGTTATTCCAGGTCAATTAAAATTCAACTGATCTGGTTACCAACTATGGGGCGCCATCTGTGGTTTTATTATTTAACCGCATAACACTGTGATTTTCCCTGATTTATTAAATAACCAATTTCTTATTTTGATTATTTAATAAATAACCACTTTATGAAAACATCGAAAATTGGTTATTTATTAAATAACCAGTTTCTACACACGCCGAAAATTGGTTATTTATTAAATAACCATTTTCTACACACGCCGAAAATTGGTTATTTATTAAATAACCAGTTTCTGCGTACGCGAAAAAATGGTTATTTATAAATAACCAATTTTCGATGTTTTCATAAAGTGGTTATTTATTAAATAACCAACATAAGAAATTGGTTATTTAATAAATCAGGGAAAATCACAATGTTATGCGGTTAAATAATAAAACCACAGATGGCGCCCCATAACCAACGAGATATTCATTGCATTAGTCATTAGTTTTCAATAATAAATAAAGCTGGATTTTTATCACGAAGTAAATGCGATAATAAAGTAAGAATAATTAATGAATTTTTAATTAATATGTATAGGTAATTTTTGAAATTCAAACATCAGTCGCGCGACTGATTTGACAAACTCTAGATCCGCCCCTGATAGTATGTTTTTTAACGGCTGCTGATTTGCGTCAATGCGATTCAGTCGGTTCGAAAAGCAATGTGCTTTCATGCATGTCATTATCGGCTGTTTTAATGACAGGAATATTTAATTGACCGCATCACACATGGTGGACAAAAGTACATTTTGTAATAATAAAAATAATGTGGCTTGATCAACGGTTGCTGATTTGCATCGAGGCGATTCACTCGGTTAGAAAAGCAATGTGCTTTCATGTTATCATCGGAACTTTTAACGGCACGAATATTTTATTGAACGCATGGTGGACAAGAGTACATTTAATGTTACAAGTAGATTACAAGTAGACAATAAAGTAAAAGCTCTCAATAGTGACTTTACAGTCCCACAGCCAAGAAATGTTTCATGTAGTATAACTGCTTGAGCATCTTAAATGATTTTCGTTTTTAAATATGTACCTATGTGTAATGTGAAAGCCAAGAAAAGTACCGAACTGAGAGTTGTAGTAGAGCCTACTATGGAAGAGTATGTATCAATTTGATAACCACAACATGACCTTGGAATAGACTGACACGCACATATTATAATTATACAACTATAAATATTTCGGCTTCATAGCTACTGCACCACAACTGTGAACAAGAGTTTTAGACGAATTATAAATTTTACCAGGAAAACTCATCTGATTAACTAACAGGGAAGTTTTGCTTTGACATTTTAAACTCATTTGATCATCACTCTGTTGACTCTGTTCATTTACAGAATAAAATTTCTTTCGATTTATTTGTGAACGACGATTTTACTCTTCTTAAAGCGTTTGGACGACAAATGACGATATAGTATTTATCTAATAAAAATGGTTTTCATTCAAAATAGCAATGAATTTTGTGTTAAATTTGCGAGGATGTCTCTATAAACGTCGCAAGTAGGGGGTCAGTAGGGGCAAAGTGGGCATTGCTTTAGAAGCGATAATAAGGAGTACGCCATGACATTCCTCCAAAAGGGGCACCTTCAATTTCTACGCTTGTATAGGAAGTGCAGTGTACTCATGAGCACTAACCACAAAAATGACCACAACCAGCCTCCAAACACAGTCGTTGAGACATGCAACATTGATTTGTAACTATTTGGGTAGTGTATATATTTATTTGTGAACGATTGAACATGTGCGTGTTGACAAATTTTTCTTGCTGTTATAGTCATTAAGTTTTGTTCCATTTTTAGATGCGGCATTCCTGGACGAGTCATTTCTTCTTTTGACTTTTGACATTGTTGAATCGTTTTTAAAAAGGAAAGAAAATTTGACGTGCCACGTTTGGGAAAGTCAGTCTGTTGGCTATTGGTTGAAAGCTATCTCAAATTTGACAACATTTACCGACAACGGCAGATTAGTTCATCTGCGTTCTTCATCAAATGACTTTAGTTCAGATGAGATTGTGGAAAAGAGAAACGAAATTTGCCATTCAATTCTTGGTCTTCATCAAAGTTACCCTGATCAAATGAGGCTGTACTGGAGTGTTTATGAGAGAGAAGATAATATTACACAGTATAAAATTCCGAAAGTCGTATACAACTGTCAATTTAAACCGAACATGAATTACATGGTTTGGCAAAACGATGAACTATGGTTTTCTGAACCTAAACCATGCAAAGATAATCCTACATGGAGAGATGAAGAGGAATATTTTGGTAGAGGGGGATGAGCGCAGAGTTAGAGAGAGTGTGTTAAGGTAGAGAGTGAGTGTAGAAGTATGGCGAGAGAGAGAGTAAGAGAACAAAATGAGAAATCCTGATTTTATTTAATTTGTCTTCGGGAAGCTTAATACTGTGCCGAATATAGTTTGCGCAAAAAGTTTTAGACCAAGCAGTTAGTATATTGTCAAATTTTAGCATTTGAGTGCCATATTGTAATACGAAATCGTACTATTCTACTTCTAGGTCTTTGGGTACTATTAAAATCATGTATATTATTTTAGTTGTTATCATGCCCAATTTACCGTCTGTGTAAACGGAATACAAATAATTTGTTCTTGTTGCTTCCATCATTGCAAACAACAGTGCCAATTTATGTTAAAAATAGAATAAATTTGATTTCTTCGATTGTATGATGGAGTACCCCCCTGACATATCGCTCCAGTGTATTTTACTTCAATTATGAACACACGTGAAGAATGGAAGAATGACAATATGGCGCATATGGTTCAGAAAAATAGAAGCAAGTGTATAAAGACTTTTTACGTAAATGTTGTTCCAAATATACTTCTCACGTGCATGCCAAGAGAAAAGTTGAGTTTTAACAGATTTTGAAAGCGCGAGAAACTGATTTGAGAGGGAAATGCCGTCAATGGTGACATGTATTACATGGTTCAGCCGTGGTGTGGCCAAAACTGTGCCAGATAAGGTGATTACTTGTTATTTTCTTTTTGAACTGTTGTTTTACTATATTCTTTACTGCAATCAATATGTTTTCAGGTTGAACTATCACAGGGAGAATTGGAGCAGCTTATTAATGAGACAATAGACAAAATAAAGTATGTGGTTTATGTTTTAACTTTGTGTGAATGGGTTAGACCTGGTGAGAGTAACGTTTAATGTTTGTGTGTGTTGATTGACCAGGTTACTGCCCGTTCTGAGTACTGTTAATTTTAGTGTTCATTGATTTTTTGGCATCCTTTGCTCTAATCATCTTCACTTTCCATGAGTATAGGGAGATCGCGGGGGCAGGCAGGGGGCTCATGTTGAAAACAATGCATTTCAAAGGACCTTAATCCTGAATACCATGCATATATGAATATGAGCTGTCCCCCATTTATCAATCTTCCTACAGGGTGTAATTTAAATCTTTTTTGAGTATGTACATTAATACCAAGGTTTTAGAATTCGGTATCCTCCTATTAATCTAGTATCCGAAATTTGAATACATTACTAATTGGTTTGCATAAGCCCTGGGTCAAAAATAACACAACCCTTAGGGTTACTCTCATTTTATATTTATTGTAGTAGTTCCTTTTAAAATACCTCAAAATTTCTTTCATTGAAGTCGGGAAAGTTTTTTCAATGTGAAGACACTGTTCAGAATGTCAACTTGAAAATTCATCCATTAGTGGAGACAAATTATTACAAAATATGAATGCTATTATGCTAGACATGTGTAGCTGCACTATTTTATGAAAAAATTAGAGGTGATACATTTATTACTATCCCTGTTTTGTGGTATCCCATTGGGACACAAGTAAAATAAACTTTGTATCCAAAACAGAATCCCCATTACCCTGTGTAAATTTGGATACTGCAAATTTCAGACCTTGTCCTATACCCATGCTCTCAGTCATAACTCACCCCAACAGTCCTTCTCATTACTGCTCTATCCTTATGATCAGCAATCTTCTGATTTCAATCTCTGTTCTAACCTTGAAGTTCACTACTGCTCTTACCTCTACCTTTGTCTTTGTACAAACTTTGCGCCACTGGCGTGGTCTGTATAAAAACACCTTGGTCTGGTGTTTCTTGGTAAAGACCTCACCCTCGGTTATTAAGATCTTATTGATTGAATTGAATTATTCCTCTTCAGATTTGGGAGGCTAAAATATTAACAGGTAAAGGATTGTAGAAGCTTACCTATGTAGTACTACCCTAACATACCTGATTAATTTTTAATTTTAGAGCAAAAGAAGGTGATGAATACAATGAAGACAAGCTGAACACAGAAATATCCAACTTACAGTACCGTGATCAAGAACAGTCTGATAACTCTGACAATGAGGAAAATACCATCCTTCAAGAATACGATTTTGATAATTATGATGACGAAGGAGAAGGTGGTTTCATTCAAAGTTTTGGGTTCATAATTAAATAAAAAGTTTTGAATTTTTGGCATGGGATTTACTAGTGTGTTAAAACACGAGTTAGTCTCACCTAAGTCCCTTTGGCTACAGTGAAGGGTTGTTATAGTTTAGCTTAAGTTTGACATAGGTTATTGACTACCACGATGCTGTACCTTATACTTGACTCGTGAAATAATTAAGCCTGAATGTTCAATTTCATGCACAGTAGCTTAGCCAGTCTGCAAGTTTGGTGTTGATATGTAAATATTTAGGTGTTCACTGCACAAAGGCAATGCATTTCTAAAGGAAGGAACAACGAGAATGATTTGAAATTTACATAGCGAGACCAAAACTTGCAGACTAGCTATGCCATTTGTGATACCTCACTCCTTGTCCTACTCATTTTACTAATCGCTATAAATTTTGGCCTCACAGATAAAAAATAAGGCAGACATATACTTATGTAGTGTTGTGTTGATCTGTAGGTGTTGTCCTGACAGGTGCAGGAATGGCTGGACTGACGTACTTTCTGAATAATGACGATGATCCATACATCACTCTTAAAAACTCGGTAATTGTCAACTCAATGAGATTTTTTCACTTTCATTTACAACTATTCCTCGAGATGGGCGTCGTTTTGGTTTTTGTTCATGATAGCTCAAAGGGGGAAGGGTTAGGGAGGGTGCCAATTTTACAATTTTTTCATGTAATGTCTCTCGTGGGAATTTTCCTCCGTTCTCTTTTGAGACACTTGGAAAACAAAACTTACTATTTCCCTTGGGAACACACATTAAGCATTTATTGATGAGGTTGAGCATGATATCAAAAATTATTTAGTAAGTCAGAACAATTCTTGATATCGTACGAAAGCCTAATTCAATAATTATTTTATTATTTACCTCGACTAACTGAAATATTATATCTATGAAATATTATAACTATATATAACTATACATTTATTTCCTGAAAGACGTGATACATTAATGGACCTTCGTTCTTCGGACAAGAAAAAATAGGAAAATGGTAGTTTTTTCTCCATTTTGCAAAAAAGTTTAGAAAAAATGTAGGATGTTGCAGAATATTGGGGATTGGTACATCAATCAAAATCGGTTTTTAAGCAGTTTTCCTGGTTTTTTCGCGTGTAATTTATAGCCCATAATCCTTTGCGCACCCTCTGGTATAAAGCTATGTGATGTCATCAATTCATCGTCATTTGCGATTGACTTGCTTTGTGCACAGATTCGTACTACTAAAAAAAGTGAAAATTACTTCATTAGCGAACTAAAATATATTGCAATGGATAATGTTCAATTAAACGACATCTTTCTTTACGAAGAAACTTCATTAAAAGTTGTTGAACAACTTGTGGCCACTGGTCATTACGGATCAGCGAAGAATATGGAAGAAATTTTGGACATTGCAAAAAAAAGGGCCTCTATTGCAAAACGTCGTATTGAACTGCTCGAAAGATCATTTTACGACCAGAGTGCAGGTACTCTCCAAACTATCTTTTGATTTTTGAGAAATTATTTTTTTTTCGTGGTAGTAAAAAAATTTTTTTGTTTATTTTGGTTGCTAAGAAACTTGGATCCATTAGCTGAGATAATTAATTTGTTGCCACGCTACCATGTGCGCGCGCATCACATTTGATCATTGATTGGGAAAATTATAATTGGCTTGTTGTATGCAACGACTTCATGAGACCCAAGATTGCGACCATGGAATTAGATTAAGTGAGGCGGGATTGAGCGAGATTAGTTGATGTGGATTATGCATAATTTGCGTAAAATTATTCAAATTTTTAGTGTTGCTAGGTTACAATAAAACAAATATGGAGAATTGGAATTCAAAACTTTAAATGACAGATTTGAATGTTCAAAGAGTTATTTCAAATCAAAACAAAAAACAAAATCTTTAAAAACGTGGGGAAGAAGACGGCGAATTATTGTGTGAAAAAAATATTCAAGGATGATCTGAGATTTTCAATTCAAAGATGATTCGCTAGCTCACACGGCGAAAAATATCGATGTTCGTCTTTAAGGCGAAAAACATTTTCAATAAAAATTAAAGATTTTCTTCGCTCAATGAAAACCTTTTGAAAACGGGAATTTGCTCACTTTTGTTCATTTTCTTTTCTTTTAGAAGTTGAATATTTAGCATTATGCTGTGAAGACTTTGGCGTTGGAACAACTGTTGAAGAAAGTTCAGTTAAAGTTGAACAAAATGAAGCAACAGCAGTCAACAAGTCCATTGAAGGAACCACAGCTGTCATTCAACAACAAGCGACTGAAAACGCCATTTCAATCGTGTATGATGAAATAGTTGCGGAAGCTGTTGATGAAATGCTAAAGCAGGTTGACTTGGTCAATATTGCATTGAAGGACTTTGCTGAGAACTTGGTTGTGCTTGGTGATGATGATGATGATGAGCCAGATCAACTTACTGTTGGTGGTTTAGACATCATTCAAACACAAACAGTAGATGGTGGTGAGCAGATTTTCCAACCTCAGCATCCTGGTGATGATGGTAAAATCACCAAAGACATACCTACTCAAGCTGTTGGTGAAATCAAAGAAGACGTATCTACTCTAGCTGTTGGTGAAATCACTGAAGACTTACCTACTCAAGTTGTTTGTGAAATCACTGAAGACTTACCTACTGAAGTTGATGGTAAAATCAACAAATACTTATCTACTCTAGTTGTTGGTGAAATCACTGAAGACTTATCTACTCTAGTTGATGTTGAAGTCACCAAAGACTTACCTACTCTAGTTGATGGTGAAATCACTGAAGACATATCTACTCAATTTTTTGGGGAAATCACTGAAGACTTACCTACTCTAGTTAATGGTGAAATCACCGAAGACTTTCCTACTCTAGTTGATGGTGAAATCACTCAAGACATATCTACTCTACTTGTTGGTGAAATCACCAAAGACTTACCTACTCAAGTTAATGGGGAAATCATCAAACACTTACCTACTCTAGTTGATGGTGAAATCGCCAATGACTTACCTACTCTAGTTGATGGTGAAATCACCAAAGACTTATCCACTCAAGTTGATGGTGAAATCACGGAAGACTTACCTGCTCTAGTTGATGGTGAAATCACCAAAGACTTACCTACTCAAGTTAATGGTGAAATCATCAAAGATTTATCCATTCAAGTTGATGGTGAAATCACTGAAGACTTACTTACTCAAGTTGATGTTGAAATCACCAAAGACTTATTCACTCAAGTTGATATTGAAATCACCAAAGACTTACCTACTCAAATTGTTGGTGAAATCACTGAAGACTTATCCACTCAAGTTGATGGTGAAATCACCGAAGACTTACCTACTCAAGTTGTTGGTGAAATCATGAAAGACTTACCTACTCTAGTTGATGGTGAAATCACCAAAGACTTACCTACTCAAGTTGTTGGTGAAATCACTGAAGACTTACCTACTCAAGTTGTTGGTGAAATCACCAAAGACTTATCCACTCAATTTGATGGTGAAATCACCGAAGACTTACTTACTCAAGTTGTTGGTGAAATCACTGAAGACTTACCTACTCAAGTTGTTGGTGAAATTACTGAAGACTTACCTACTCTAGTTGATGGTGAAATCACCAAAGACTTACCTACTCAAGTTGTTGGTGAAATCATCAAAGATTCACCTACTCAAGTTGTTGGTGAAATCACTGAAGACTTACCTACTCAAGTTGTTGGTGAAATCACCGAAGACTTACCTACTCAAGTTGATAATGAAATCAGCAAAGACTTACCAACTACTATTGTTAGTGAAATCACAAAAGACCCAAGTACTGTTGGGGATAACGAGATTATTCAAGCCCATCTTACTCTAGATGATGTTGACCAAGGTGAATGCCTAATTAAAAGTGATCTTCTATTTAATGTTCATGATAAGCATTCAAAATCCACCACAGTTGATGATTCTCAAGAAATCAAAATTAATCAGATATATTCCAAAGATGATAATTGTCACCATAGCATCAGAAGTGGAAATCTGAACGAAAATTTTACTGAATCACTTCATGACAATCTTTCACTGACAACACCACCAAATGGCAGAAAGTTAAAGAAAAGAAGGGGATTTTTTAGAAGATTATTTTTTTGCTGTTTCAAGAGTAATGAAACAAGCGACTAAAAATTCATAGATGAACAATATTTTATATATATATTCTTGTAAATAGTGAGTAAATCAAAGATAATAAAAGTTTTTACGTAAGATTGTAAATATGTAATTAATGAAATAAATAAAATTATTTATATACGATATTTTAGTTGTTTGTTTGTTTGAAAACTTGGAGTCTCATGCCACAACTAAACACGTCTGATGATGATTATGAAATAAAGCGTTGCTCTGAGGGAACTAGGTTCGAACTATGAAAACTAGCTGTCGGCAGATTATAGGAAAATTTACAGAGGAAGGCTCTTCGTGTTTTAAGTTGCATTGTCGCGTATTTTTACAATTTGTTAATGTTTACAGAATACTTTAGATTTTCAACAAAACCAATCTTAAGTTACAGAAGACGAATGTTAGTAACTATTTCCATACTTTGATGAAGCGAATTTTTGATTAAAATAAAGTCAAAACCAATCTTAAGTTACAGAAGACAAGAAGCAATTATTCTTCTTTTTGTGACGAAAGGCATAAATAAGACATTACTAAGTGAATTCATTAGTCTTTCATGTCCAACTTCACAGGTTTAACATGACATATAAACATTCCAAAGATTCTACGTGAAGATGATAATTTTTCTCTTTTTTATCACATATTTTTAGGTCTATGCTGGGAAATATACGATCCACACAGCCATCTACTTACTGATAAGACATCGTTAAAATTAATTATGATAGAGTTATATTTGGTCTACTTTTCTGTCTACCTTTGTGTCATTGGATACTATCAATTTCTTACACGACCTAATAATCAATTACATTGTAATCGATTACACGATTACATTAAACGATATAAACTTTTTCAAATTTTGCTCATGTCGTCTTCTATGAGAAAAATACATTTCAAGTATCGTATATGTCGTCTACTAAGAGAAAAAAACTTTTTCAATGTCTTTTATGTCATAATTTTTAAGAAAATGTTTTAAAGTTTTATTATAGTTCTGTGAGAAAGGTCAAAATAAATTGTACGACGAAATGAGAGACGAAACTCAAAACACTAAACATTTTAAGTTCGTTCAAAATACTTTATTGTTCAAGTTGATCCATTCCTTTCAGTGCTTCAAAATCACCAAAGATCATCTCCTCATAAATTGTGTTGTGCGTCATGTGTATTTTTTTTGTACTATACTGGACTAGACGCAACACTGATTGTAAGGCACAAATATTCACGACATTGCTGTGCGAAAATGGTCAACGTCTATCCGATGAATGGCTTTGCATTGAAGTCGAAAATTTACAGTTTCTATCTGCGTCCTGTTTTGAGTGATATATTGCATTTTAAACACGTGTTGTACAGCTGATGAAACAAATCTGTACCGACTAACTTGGTGAAATATTGCACAGAGAACAAAATTATGCATACAAACTTTCTTTGACGTCTCACGAGAGGATAGACCCATGGCTAGAAACTATATTAATGTATCGCTGTCGTGTAAACAGACAAACACTAAATGATGAATGTCCTACAACAAAATGCTTTTCGATTTATCTCTAGAGTTGTTGTGAAAATGTCAATGGTTTGAAATTCGATGCTACAAATGTGTGGTTTGTTTTCTTGATTGTCACGAAATAATTTTTTAAATCATACTTCAAGCATCTATTACCGTAAATGGACTAAATTTTCTATCTGTTTCCAACGCACTCACTGATCGACAGCAGTCGCAAAAAGAAATCTGCATTGCTTAACCGTAAGAAAACGTGCTGCTTTTGAAAGACTTACTTGTCTTTATCATTTTCAAGAGAAGACATAAGTAACTATAAATGTATTTTCTAATGTATTACCAAACTAACATTAATATAAATTTATTTATTTGCACTACTCTTTCACTCTTTTTATCAACACTCCTTCTTCGTCTAATTTTTACGAATATGATTTGTGGTTTGTTGCTTTATCTTTAGCTGGAAGTGATCTGTTATAATTTTGATTCGAGACCTTCAATGGCATTAAATACTTCAAGGTAGGAATGGTACTTTAAAATGACCAGGTGTCTCCAACCAATTCTCTGGTCTAGTGGATAGACACAATCTTTCGAGGTTGAGAGTGGAGGTTCGAACCCTGCCAAGTATAAGATGTAGCTATGCTAAGGATGAATTAAGAAATAGGAAAATAAGGAAATAGTGCTGGTTAATAGAACGAAATTGGCATTTCTATTACTAAGTTTTTCGAGAATGGAATGCGACACTTAGTATAAATTCAGAAAAATTCGCTCTCCGATGATAAGGAGGAAGGAGGAGAGCGAAGAAAAAAAAAGATAGAATCCCATGCAAAAAAACACTCTTAAAAAAACTAAGTCTTTTGCTCAAATTTTTTTATGACTCCCTGTGATCAGGGAGTTATTTTTTTAAATTTTGAAAAGTCAGGAAACCCAAGAGCAAACAGAACGCCCTAATCATCCCTTTCTTACTTCCAGGCACTCGTTCCTCAGTTCGACTTTCTGTCTTCCACATCCGCCGCGTACACCTGCCAAGTGTGTTGGCAGAGGGGCGAACCAAGGATCTTGTGCACCGGAGGTCATTGATGTCGAACTAAGCGCTCAACATCGGCCAGTTGAGCTAAGCGCTCATCATCGAAAACTCTATGTTTTTTGGCGTATTTGTTAATTGTTTTCAAGGTTCAGCGAAAGAAAAGGAGAAGGTCTTCAACCTTAGAAGGTCTTGAACCCAAGAAGATGAGTTCACTGCACCGTCATCTTTACCACTCGGCCAGACGGATGAATTGGAAAACCGGTTAAAACATGTCAAGTGCTTCTGACAAAACAACATTGCCTTCTTTTTCCTCGAGGCTCGTGTTTTATACTGTGTATAACTCGTTCTTCCTCAACATCATAGAGAAGGTGAAGAAAGGGACTCACTACGCATTATAGTTGTTCAACTCTAACTTTGCAGGAGAATAAATGATAAAACATAAAGGAGGAAGACTAATAAAGTATGCACAATGTCAGACATTGCCATGTGGTAAATCAAAACAACAACGCGCATGTTCGTAGTCAATTTAATGGCGCCGGGAGTTTCTAACTTGTCTGTTCAAAGATAAATGACATATTTTTACCATCATGCATGATAATATTTTAATGGTTTCTACAAAAGCATATGGTTCCTACAGAACAGTATCCACTTAGTAGTTCATAGTCTATTCAAGTCTTTTTGTCATGTTACAATCTTGCCGTGTCTTGAGTGTCATCATTTAAAATATAGTCAATGTAATCAATATAGCCAATGTGGTTTTTGTCTACATTTGTGTCTACCTTTGTGTCTACCTTTTCATAGGACAAAGTTCTCATTTTGTTTAACACAACAATTGAAAAATTAGTCATTTCATAGTCGAAAGTATTGGAAGTAATCGAAGGTAGTCGATTCACGCGATGCCATGTGGTAAATCAGGGCAGTGACGAGCATGTCTTTGGTCATTTTTTCCGATGCAATGGCGTCGAGATCATTTGACTTTATGTTTGAACTAACTGAACTATTTTTTATCGTCATACGCACCAACAATATTCTTTTCACCGTTGGTTTTGGTTGCACACAGACAAGAGTTAAATAGCAAGGACAAAGAAACCTATGAAATGACGTCTTTATGATATCGTCTTTTATGCAATGACAGCTTTTTCTCTTTTACGTAATCGATTACATCTTTTTCTGTTTTTATTCATGCATTTTCACAAATTTTTACATTCACCGGAATTTTATTAAAAGGCTATAATTGACGCATTTTCACAAATTTTCACACTTTTTCACAAAAAGACTATAATTCAATCATTTTCACAAAGATAGACATAAAGGTAGACACAATGCTAAACATACATACGTAGACATAAGAGTAGACAGACACAAAGGTAGACATAAAGGTAGACATAAACGTAAACACAAAGGTAGACACAAACAAGGTAGATAATTCATGCATTTTCACAAATTTTCACAATTCTTCACTAAAAGACTATAATTCATGCATTTTCAAAAATTTTCACATTTTCTCACACAAAGACTATAATTCATGCATTTTCACAAATTTTCACATTTTTTCACAAAAAGACTATAATTCATGCATTTTCAGAAATTTTCACATTTTTTCACTAAAAGACTATAATTCATGCATTTTCAAAAATTTTCACAATTTTTCACTAAAAGACTATAATTCATGCATTTTCAAAAATTTTCACATTTTTTCACTAAAAGACTATAATTCATGCATTTTCAAAAATTTTCACATTTTTTCACTAAAAGACTATAATTCATGCATTTTCACAAATTTTCACCTTTTTTCAAAAAACACTATAATTCATGCATTTTAACAAATTTTCACATTTTTTTTCACACAAAGACTATATTTCACTGAATTCAATGCATGAATTATAGTGTTTTTGTGAAAAAGTGTGAAAATTTGTGAAAATGCGTGAATAGAAGAAGAAAAAGATGTAATCGATTACGTAAAAGAGAAAAAGCTGTCATTGCATAAAAGACGATATCATAAAAGACGTCATTTCATAGGTTTCTATGTCCTTGCTATTTAACTCTTTTCTGTGTGCAACCAAAACCAACGGTGAAAAGAATATGGTTGGTGCGTATGATGATAAAAAATAGTTCAGTTAGTTCAAACATAAAGTCAAATTATCTCGACGCCATTGCATCGGAAAAAATGACCAAAGACATGCTTGTCACTGCCCTGATTTACCTTATGGCATCGCGTGAATTGACCACCTTCGATTACTTCCAATACTTTCGACTATGAAATGACTAATTTTTCAATTGTCGTGTTCAACAAAATGAGAACTTTGTCCTATGAAAAGGTAGACACAAAGGTAGACACAAATGTAGACAAAAACCACATTGGTTATATTGATTACATTGACTATATTTTAAATGATGACACTCAAGACATGGCAAGATTGTAAAATGACAAAAAGACTTGAATAAACTATGAATTAGTAAGTGGATACTGTTCTGTAGGAACCATATGCTTTTGTAGAAAACATTAAAATATTATCATGCATGATGGTAAAAAATATGTCATTTATCTTTGAACAGACAAGTTAGAAACTCCCAGCGCCATTAAATTGACTACGAACATGCGCGTTGTTTTTCTGATTTACCACATGGCAATGTCTGACATTGTGCATACTTTATTGGTCTTCCTCCTTTCGGTTATATCATTTATTCTCCTGCAATGTTAGAGTTGAACAACTATAATGCCTACTAAGTCTCTTTCTTCATCTTTGCAATGATGGTGACGAAGAACAAAATAAACACAGTATTAAAAGTGAGCCTCAAGAGAAATGAAGGCAATGTCGTTTAGTCCGAAACACTTGACATGTTTTAAACGGTTTTCCAATTCACCCTTCTGGCCGAGTGGTAAAGATGACGGTGCAGTGCTCTCACTTTCTCGGGTTCAAGACCATCTAAGGTTCAATACCTTCTACTTTTCTTTCGCTTCACATTGAAAAAATTTAGAAAATACTCCAAAAAACATAGAGCTTTCGATGATGAGCGGTTAGCTCAACTGTCCGATGTTGGGCGTTTAGTTCGACATCAATGACCTCCGGTGCACAAGATCCTTGGTTCGCCCCTCTGCCAACACACTTGGCAGGTGTACGCGGCGGATGTGGAAGACAGAAAGTCGAACTGAGGAACGAGTGCCTGGAAGTAAGAAAGGGATGATTAGGGCGTTCTGTTTGCTCTTGGGTTTCCTGACTTTTCAAAATTTAAAAAAATAACTCCCTGATCACAGGGAGTCATAAAAAAATTTGAGCAAAAGACTTAGTTTTTTTAAGAGTGGTTTTTTGCATGGGATTCTATCTTTTTTTTTTCTTCGCTCTCCTTCTCATCGGAGAGCGAATTTTTCTGAATTTATACTAAGTGTCGCATTCCATTCTCGAAAAGTTTAGTAATAGAAATCCCATTTTTGTTCTATTAACCAGCACTATTTCCTTATTTTCCTATTTCTTATTCATCCTTAGCATAGTTACATCTTATTCCAGACAACCTCGAAAGGTTGTGCCTATCCACTAGACCAGAGAGTTCGTTGAAGACACCTGGTCATTTTAAAGTGCCATTCCTACCTTGAAGGATTTAATGCAAAAAAAAATAGACCATTGAAGGACTCGAATCAAAATTATAGCAGAACACTTCCAGCTAAAGATAAAGCAACAAACCAAAAATCACATTCGTAAAAATTACACGAAGAAGGAGTGTACGTATATAGAGTGAAAGAGTTGTACAAATATATACATTTATATTAATGTTAGTTTAATAATACATTAGTAAAACATCTATAGTTACTTATGTCTTCTTTAGAAAATGAAAGAGACAAGTGTTTCAAAAGCAGCACGTTTTCTTACGGCTAAGCCATGCAGATTTCTTTTAGCGGCTGCTGTCGATCAGTGAGTGCGTTGGAAACAGATAGAAAATTTAGTCCATTTACGGTAATAGATGCTTGAAGTATGATTTAAAAAATATTTTTTTCGTGAAGGGACAATCAAGAAAACAACCACACATTTGTAGCATTGACTTTTAAACCATTGACATTTTCACAACAACTCTAGAGATAAATCGAAAAGCATTTTGTTGTAGGACATCATCATTTAGTGTTTGTCTGTTTACACGACAGCAATACATTAATACAGTTTCTAACCATGGGTCTATCCTCTCGTGAGACGTCAAAGAAAGTATGTCTGCATAATTTTGGTATCTGTACAATATTTCACCAAGGTTAGCCGGTACAGATTTGTTTCAGCAGCTGTACAATACTTGTTGAGAATACAACATATCACTTAAAACAGGACGTGGATAGAAACTGTAAATTTTCGACTTTCTTACAAAGCCATTCATCGGATAGACATTAACCATTTTGGCATAGCAATGCCGTGAATATTTGGGTAGAAATGGTGAAGTACACAAACGATTACATTTCTTCTTTTTGACAGCATATTTTACGGTAGTCCTTATCCCCAGTACTCGGCCATGGCTTCTCGATGTTCAAATATATTCATAGTCTTCTCTAAATACTGTGGAGCAAATTAACTGTTCTTTGAGAACACTTTATAAAGTCATGACGGTGTTTTACAGAACTGGTCGATTCAACATAAACAGCATGCCTTTTATATGCTTAAATATGGTGAAGTTTACCCACTGACAAATAGTTTTCTTGGTGGACGTCATTGTAACTCTGCATTCATAGCTTGCAGTGTAAAGTGGAGTTTCGTTGAGAATCACTTCCAAACTTGACATAATAGTCGTCCTACATGCGGTCTCATAAATATCGGTAAATATTTCAGCTTGCTCTCGACCGGTTCATCGCCCAAGTTATCATCAGTTTTCGAGTAATTTCAAAGCGCCAATCATTGCTATCTCTTCTTCCTGTGTACTTCCATTTCTCACACTCTCAGCCATTGCATTTACTTCTGTTCCGTTAATTCCCAACTCTGAATTCAGCGGTACTTTTATAGGCTTTGGTGTTAAATATTTAGACCTTACCTTGTGCTTCGTTCACACGTGTCTGATCATAAACCTGAACGATAAGACTTTTATTTCTTTTGCCTTAGGGGCTTACAAAGACAAAGAAATTGGGATTTTTATTTTCTGTTTTTTTCAAATCATGTATTTGGCCAGTTTCAAACGTCAAACTTTACAAGCACCGAACACAATAATAACAAAAGGAAATGAGATGAATTTCCTCATTATCTTTTGTTTTAAATGCGTTCGGTTCATGTAAAGTTCGTCGTTTAAACTTGGCCTTACACTTGTCCTAATGCTTGCGCTAGTATAATTGACTATTTCACATGCTTCGTTGATTGCCTTTGTTTCATTTTTTGTTATAGTTTTTTGTATTTCACTTCGTGTGAAACAGGCTCAACACGCGAGACATGGGTGTACCTTTATGTCTATCTTTATATATCTACCTTTATGTCCACCAATATGTCTTTACTTGTATGAAAGAGAAGGCAGAAAGAATATTTTAATAAAAAGCAAAACATGCATATTGTTCTGTTGTATTTTCTTAATTTTGTTTTTAATACAGCTGGATTTTTTCATCATGTTGTAGGAACTAAATTTTATCTGCGCAAATGAGAGGCTTTGCGCATTCGAATGCTTCATCTCGCCACTCGAAACGACGCGTAAAAGTTGGTACAAATATTTATTGAAATAAAAACGCTATCGTATATTTTCCAAGTAAACAATAAATGAACAAATATTATTTCAACCATTTTTACAATTCTAATTTTAAATCAAATTTCTCGTTTGCTCAAACGACTTCTCAAAAATAGTAAGACGGAACAAAAATTATTCATAATTAACGTTCATTATTTATAAATTAAAAGCATGCGTATATACAAACCATGCTAAAATCAAACCCGTCGTATCTCACTAAAAGTCACAGCATCACCATTAAAAGTTACTCTAGTTTCCCATTGTGAATTTTTGTTGTGTCTAAAGTTGAAAACAAAACGAGAATCGCATGAGAAAGGAAAAAGTAAATCGTCCCATTGTGAATTTTTGTCGTGTCTAAAGTTGAAAACAAAACGAGAATCGCATGAGAAAGGAAAAAGTAAATCGTCCCATTGTGAATTTTTGTTGTGTCTAAAGTTGAAAACAAAACGAGAATCGCATGAGAAAGGAAAAAGTAAATCGTCCCATTGTGAATTTTTGTTGTGTCTAAAGTTGAAAACAAAACGAGAATCGCATGAGAAAGGAAAAAGTAATTCGTAATATTAAGTTGGTACCAGTAAAAAACCTTCTTAAGTTATTTAAGCTCTTTGAGGCAAATGCAATTATGCATACGATGAAATAAAAAGTCTTTTTTTCTTGCTTCTTTACACTGCAAGTTAGTTTCGAAAGAGTCCTAAAACAGCTCTCGAAATATCTAATATTTCACGACTTGATTTGTCGATTGACGTCAAGCAAAAGTATTAAAAAATTGTACGAAAGACATGTAATAAATGCAAGAAGATCGCAATACTTTATGCAAACTCTTTAGCATAGTGATAGACATTATACTATATAGCTAGTACGTCAATTTCAAAGGTCTTCTTTTTTTTATACACCCTGTAAATTTATTTTTATTTGCAATTGACTACGTACAAATGCAATTATCATAACTATCATTGATAATAGGATATTGTATAAAATAAAAGATTCTCCGGATTTTATAAATAATTTTGTTGAGCTTTCAACTCGTTGCTTCAAGCCTTCAGCAGAATGAGGAAATTATCTATTTACACTTGCTTTCAGCTTGTAGAAGCTTAGAGCGTCTAATTGGATTAGCGGGTGGATTAATGTGATTGGATGGGGTGGAATGCGTTGCCATGGGTTTTGGTGTAGTGTGAATATGATTGGTGTTAATAATATTAGAGTGTAATGTTGTAGTTTTGGTGTTGTTTGTAGTTTTTTTATCCTTTTTCTTTAGTTGTGAGAATATGATCGGTTTGTCGATATGTCTGTTAATTTGTCGTCTTATACAACGTTGTTTGTAGTAGTCGAAAGCTCAATAAAATTATTTTTAAAATCCGGAGAAACTTTTATTTTTAAACAACATAATGCCTGGATTACCAATCTTTGAACATATAATATGATATATTTATATACCGTGACTTTTCTTGCTTTGCTCGACGTTTTGCAATTGCCTCCTTGATTTTCTTACGAAAAACGAAGCACAGAACGCATATTGCGATGAAAACAAAGACTCCAGAACCAAGCGCAACAGTATTCGTGGTGCCTTAAATGCAGATTAACGAAACATGATGCTTTTGAATCGTAGAAACGACACAGAAAATATTCGAACTTACTGTCGGTGAATTTGCCGCCTTTTCCGTCCTCACCTAAAAAAAAAAACTATGTTGAAATGATCCAGCCATTATGCCAGAAGCGCAACCTTAGACAGGTTAGACCAGTTGTGCAACAGCAGCAGTATGGTAGGAAAATCATTCATGTCAAAGATGAGAGGCTAAACAGCGATTGCCGACTATGAGAGCGTTTGCTACGGGTGATTAAGAGCGGGACGAAAATTCTGGTTTGTCCATTTTATAACTCGTTTTGCTGTATTTAGAAATAATACTTATTTACAATTTTTGAATATTGAGAATTTTTATAGGGCCTCAAGTTTTGGCTATTGAAAGTTATGGGGACGCCCCTCCTCCTGTATTTGTTACGGAGGAAAATATTTTTCATCAAGATAGACGTCTGTATTAAACACACACGTAAATCACCAATTAGAAACGGCGTCGGTATTCATATGTAGGATAGACAAAAACAATCAATAAATCAAGATCATATACAGAGTGAGGTATGTGCTTTAGTAGCATGCCAATACCTTTAACCTCGGTTGGAGCGGAAGTGATGTTCATGCTCGTGTTATATCCATTTGAAATTTGCGGTGTGGTAGTCAGGATTTCCGGTGTGGTGGTCACAATTTTCGGTGTAGTGGTGATAATTGTTGTAACTGTGGTTGTCGGCTCTAGCATTTGAAGAAGTTTGCAAAAAATGAAAAAGTTTGTAACAAAATCAGATTGAAGCAGTGCTGTAGAAGAGGGGGGCGCTTGGGGAAAGAGCTCCTCTTCTACCTTTGAAAATTGGTAATTTTAAAAAGGCACTATTGACAAAAACCTCAAGAGAGCCCCTCCCCTGATGGATTTAGTTCTACAGCACTGGATTGATTACATTACACAATCACCAACCTTTACAGTGACACTCATTTCCACTGTCGATACTTCCACCGATATTTGGCACTTTGCATTTCTCCGTACAGTTTGGACAACCATAACCAGCGTTACAATGACAGTGACCATTATTGTTACATATCTAGTCGGATCAAAAAATGTTCAAAATTTGGTTAAATGCAACGTCAAATTTAACACTAGACGCGTCATATGAACAGTAGCAAAGCCAGCCCGCATGCTGCAAGTTTTAGTACTGCTTTGAAAATTCACGAGCATTATCATTATTATTTTCTTCAGTAATATATTTTTTTGCAGTGAATGAACAGAGAGAAAATTTCATAGCAGGATTAAATAAGAGAGCTCACAATTATAGAACTAACAAGAGAGAAGTAAGAGATGTCAATAAGAGGGCTAAGAGAGAACTAAGACAGAACTAATTAGAGAGAACTAAGAGATGTCAATAAGAGAGCTTAGAGAGAACTAAGACAGAACTAATAAGAGAGAACTAAGAGATGTCAATAAGAGAGCTAAGAGAGAACTAAGACAGAACTAATTAGAGAGAAGTAAGAGATGTCAATAAGAGAGCTAAGAGAGAACTAAGACAGAACTAACAAGAGAGAAGTAAGAGATGTCAATAAGAGAGCTAAGAGAGAACTAAGACAGAACTAAGAGAAGAAGTAAGAGATGTCAGAGAGAAGTAAGAGATCAATAAGAGAAGAGAGAACAAGAAGAAGAGATGTCAGAAAAGAGAAAGAAGAGAGAAGAATCGAGAGAGAAAGAAGAAGAGAGAAGAAGAGAGAGACAGATAACAGAAGAGAAAGAGAGAAAGAGAGAGAGAGACAGAACTAAAGAGAGAAGTAAAGAGAAGAAGAAGAGAGAACAAGAGAGAGAAATAAGAGAGCAATAAGAGAAGAATAAGAGAGAGAGACAAGAGAGAATAAGAGAACAAACAAGAGAGAAGTAAGAGATGTCAATAAGAGAGCTAAGAGAGAACTAAGACAGAACTAACAAGAGAGAACTAAGAGATGTCAATAAGAGAGCTAAGAGAGAACTAAGACAGAACTAATAAAAGAGAACTAGGAGAGAAATAATATGAATCGTGTAACGTGAAAGCAAGCTGTGCATCCTATAAAAAAATTACAGTGTGACGAATAAATATTGAGAAAGAGTATTGTTGTTAAGATGTACTTACTCCATTACCCGAACAATCATTGGGACATGCAGGTTTTTGAAATACTTCGCTTGTACTCTTACATTTGTTGTCTATACACACCTGCGTATGTAATTAAAAAGCAACATGGTTGGTGCACGCAAAAATACCAGGTTTCAATTGAAAGAGAAATAGTTGATCAGCTACTGGATGTGGACAAAAAAGTTGCACCCCACTCGTTCATAAAAAGCACGTGGTTCCTTATAGACATCAATAGATAACTACATTCTTCCAAAGCCATCATCAGAGAATAATTATAATATATTAATTCTAACACGGTTTGATATGCACATGAAAAACACGTGACTTAGACTGGATTTAAACTCACATCTTTCGGTACTAGTCTGCCGCTCTACCTGTTGAGCTACCAAGCCCACAGGGATTGGAGACGAGTCAAATCTCTTTTTATACTGCGTATGGACGAGAGATTCTCGCCACTAGAGCAGTTTACTGGATGGCACCGTGTTTCGACTTTATTCCAAAGCCATCATCAGAGAATATATATAATATATTAATCCTGGGATACTAGAGCGGCGGACTGGTATCCCGAAGGTGCGAGTTCAAATCTCGTCCAAGTCACATGTTTGTCATGTGCATATAAATCTTTTCAAAAACTGACGAGCAGAGATAAATCGTTCAGCCGACCGAATCACCAGATTTAAATCTTTTCGAAAACTGACGAGCAGAGATAAATGGTTCGACTCAAAAATGACAACTAGCAAAAGACGATGAACTTTTACAAGTACCAAAAAATGAATGAAATGAGTAACCAACGTCGTTGGTTGCAAGCAGTTGTTGCATTGAGAAAGGAAACTGAAATTCTTTTGGGAAGAAATTTAGGAGTTTATAATGTATCCCTGTAAAAATTCTCATTTTAATGTATGGCCTGCAAGCACAACGACGTCATTATTCCTGCTATTCTTCAACATTCATTCTTCTTATTGACGATCGTTCACATCGCCTTTTTTTAAATTTATTCTTTAAACATCTTTTCGTTTCTACACATTTCTCCAAATTTTACAAACAAAGAACCCGTATTATTAATGATAATTTTCTAAAGGGGCAATTTTTTGTCCACAAACTGCATCCAGTAGTAAGAATCGTACAAAAAAACGTCAGCAGTAAGATTTCAAAAGAAATGAAACCTCTAAGGGTTCAATTGCGATTTTCAACTTTTAAAACATTCCGACAAACCCTATTTTCTGCACATTTGGTTCCATCGAGGACCATTCCACCCAACGCGATGTTATCCTGTTTTAGATAGGCACTCCTAAATATTTTCATTTTCAAAATAACTAACATCCGTTTACCATAATGACTTGAGGAAAGAGGAAAAAAGAGGACGAATCAATAAAAAAATACAAATTTACCTGCAACGCACCGAGCCAATTTTGGCATCTATAGGTAAAACTCCAGCTGCAGTCCTTGCACTCTTCACATTGGTGCATTGAAGTTTCCCGCACAACGAATCACTGAGAAAAAATGATACGACAATAAGCAGAATAAACATAAAAATTTGGCACGTGCGTAACAGAAGTTACTTACAGGTGCGAACATTTCTTGTAGCTGTTACCAGCAAGAAGTTTGCAGAAGCCATGTGCTACACCAAGAACATTTATTTTTTGATGACAAAATGGAGAATTTTGAGTGCCTAAATCATAAAACAATTCTTTTCTTTAAATTGCCCTGAATACTGAAAATTCTCGCTTTAGCATCGCGGCGCTTATTTAATTTTTCCGATTTTGAACGCGCCGCTTACTAAATATTTTTAATGCCCCAAGAAAACGAGAAGACAAGATCTATTTTCATTAAACAATATTATATAAAACTTGATGAAAATGTCACATAGACGCAGAACAAGGTTGTCGTCAACTTCAAAGTTTAATAACTCCATATTTCTTTCGAGCGCCGCACTAAAGTTACTCAGGTGCGGCGCTAAATAACTTTTCCGGATTCTGAGTGCGGCGTTTAACAGAGGGCGGCGCTTAAGTGGGAGCAGCGCTAAAGCAAGCATTTACGGTACAGCCCATAGTGACCACGTGACTTAAATCAGCGAATCGCATGGAACCGTTTAAGAACAAATTCAATTCAGAATTCACTGCATCATGCCATATTTATATAAAACAGTTCTGTTTGTAACACTTACCTTCATCCCCCCAGAGGATATGGCACTGTTTATTAAGTGTATGACAAGATCCATGGTAGCAGTAACTATCGCCCTGAATAAATGGAATTTAATTATAATAATTAGAATGATTATGGTAATTTGAATTTTATAAAATTTTTCACACAATCTCGAAACAAACAATAAACCGACGAAAGACGACTTACCGTTGCCACACGACACGATTGACCATCATTAACATAAGTATCTTGTGCACACTACAGTAAAATAAACACAAAACAATCTACCTTGCACAGAAAGGATATACAGACATTTTAGATGTCATAATGAACATGCAAAATTGCATGTTGCTGCGATAAGTTAAGATAATAATGCTTCTAACTATCAACATTTTTGGCGAACAACTTTTTTCACAAACAAGGTAGTATTTTGTCTTCATTCCAAAGACATCAAGATAACCAATCACTAATCACAATACAATGGAACAAAAAGTTTACAGCTTACCTCAGCGCTCTCCCCATTACAATATTCACTTAGATCACATGGACTGGTTGCCGTGCGACATATTGATCCGCTCGGCTTGAACTGTATGTATAAGAAAAAAATGTGAATATTCTTTAAATATTTTATTGACGCTGATGATTTCGATGATTAATTTACTAACCGTACAGTTATTACAACATGTACCAACGTCGCAGTCGTTTCCAGGATAAAATTTACAGGTTGTAAAGTTACAGCAATGATTTCCCAATAATTTACAAGTCTAAACAACAAACAGCATTTTAAATCATACAAAGTCGTGCGTACACAAACAGAAAGAGCAGGGGAAGATAAAGGGGGGTGATGAGGGGCAACTGGGGGATCACAAACTTTGTCGGGAGATGACAAGCAGAGGGAGAAGGGGAGGGTAAAGGGGGACGAGGAATGGATGGGGGGGGGATCAACAACATTTAAAGCTAAATCATGCAGTTGATTTGCTGACGTCCATTCAAATTCGTGCCTATAACTTTATGCCTTAATCAACATAAATATGGTCATTTTGTCTGTATACTGGCAATAAAAAGAATCACACAACGGTAGCATGCTGGCAAGGAATCCACGGTTAATTCAAACAGTGTAGTTTTGCAATTTACTTGTTCATCTCCACAGTCACATTCTTCTCCGTCGTCTATAAACCCATTTTGACATTTAACCGGCACGTACGGCTGTTTATTGTAGAAAAAAAATATGTATAAAACATAAAGATATAAAACATAAAGACATGAAAAGAATTTAAGCACAGTAATGATGGAGTGCAGACAGCCGGCAAATTCGGTCGTGCCATGTTAATTTCTGTCTGTTCACTCACTGTAAAAAACAACAGCTTTCTAAAGAAATGAATAATGTTAATGATCTAAAATTTGCATAGAACGACCAAAATTTGAGGGCTGGCTACGTCACTGAGTGTATCCAAGATGGGAACCATACCCTTCTCGGAGTGTTGAGCAAGCAAAAGCCATAGTTGACGGTCAGCTGAACTGCTTTCCATTTAGCTAACGTACAATCTGACCACTTCAGGGGGCTATAGCTATAGATAATGATGGATATAGAGTGTCGGTGATGGATTTATGTAGCTATCAATGATGGATGTATTGTACTTGTATGATCTGTTAGCAGTAGTGAAGCCAGCCAGCAGATTTTCCCCCGTTATGTAAAATATGAAAGATGACAAATTTTCGTTTCTTTCGAAATCTATTGTTCTCACGGCCAGTGTACACAAAAATATTTGCAAAGCTGTGGAAGTAAAAAGATCGGACTGGCTACGCTACTGTTTGTTACAAAAACGACGAAGATTACGATCTTCCTTTCTATGGTGTTTTCGCAACTTAACTAACTCATTTATATTCTCATGAATTATGGTCGATGAAACTCAGCACATTCAGAATTTTATGGTGTTGAAAATCTATTCTTAATTCAAAAGCAGGATAAAACATGATATAATAGGATAATTTGTTGTTCTTCTTAATTCAAAAGCAGGATAAAACATGATATAATAGGATAATTTGTTGTTTTCTTAATTCAAAAGCAGGATAAAACATGATATAATAGGATAATTTGTTGTTCTTCTTAATTCAAAAGCAGGATAAAACATGATATAATAGGATAATTTGTTGTTCTTCTTAATTCAAAAGCAGGATAAAACGTGATATAATAGGATAATTTGTTGTCCTTCTTATTTCAAAAGCAGGATAAAGCGTGATATAATAGGAAAATTTTTTGTTCTTGGCAAAAGCCGAGTGATTAACGGAAGTCGTGTTAAGTATGAACGCTAAATGTCAAGAATATGAGCAATTTCATTGGTCGAGAGCTATAATCTATAAGAGGACAGACGCACGTAAATGACGTAACGAAATTTCTTGTTTTCAAAGTACAAACGAACGGCAAAATTATTTGAATATTTATCTAAATGGGCAAGTAAAAACATCAAAATGACCTAGTTAAAGCAGTTAACGTATTTGAGCAAAAAGAAAAGAAAAAACACGGCTTTCAAGCGTTGATTTGTTCATCGTCTTCGATAACACAATCTCAATAAAACTGATCAGCCATTGCTTGTTTATTTTGTTAGCCAATCACATTTTATCACGTGATTAAGCTAGCCAATAGCATTTCTTCAATTCCATAGATCATGTACACGTGGTACATGCAAAATCTTGACTTTTTTAATTTCCAAGTGTTGGCGGGAAACAAAAACAACTTTTTTGTCAGTTAAAAATGGGAATTATTTTGGTCTCATTATGTAAAACAAATAGATTGCATTTAAACGTTGTCAGTTAAGTAATAAACACAAGGGCAAGACGTCACTTTTTCAAAGCAGTCAAAAAGTTTACCTACCCAACAATAGCATTCATCATGCATTCGCCCCTAGCATATACTTGTTTACAGTTGCAACCTAAAATTTAACGAAGCATTGAGACAATTTTAATTTAACTCAATTTCAACTTTCCACTAACGATGACACCATCCTATTTTATCCGTACCCCTCCCCCCACTCAACACCCATCCTTAAGCAGGTAGTTTCCGCACCCCTCCTCCTCCTTAAGCAATTAGGGTCCGCACCCCTTCTCCTCACCAGACATCATAAGTAGGTTGTGTCTACACCCCTCCTCAGCACCAGCCATCCTACAACAGGTTTTGTCTGCACCTCTCCTCATCACTCGCCATCCTACAGCAGGTTGTGTCAAAACCCCTCCCCCCTTGCCTGCTGTCCTAGAGCAGGTTAAAAATCAAGGGCCGAGTGCACGAAGCCTTGATAGCGTTATCCATTGGATAACAAAAATTTCCAAACTTGTAAAAAAGGTGTTTATATTTTTCTTGCGGTAAAGAAATTTTGTAATCTTTGAAATAGTATTTTATGTCAGTGATTGCACAGTTCAAATCGCATATTTTTTCTAATAAGAGATTGTATAAGCGTTCAGAAAAATTTGCTATCCACTGGAGATAACGCTATCCAGGCTTCATGCAACAGGCCCCAGGAAAATTTATTTTTGGAGGAGAATAAGAAACTTGTGAAATTTGATTATTGCTTCTAGCGACAATGAACACCACGATGGTTCATTTGAGGGACTTCACAATCAACTTTTCGCAGTTTTCAGCTGGAAATTTGATGAAAATGTGTTTGTTGTCTAATGATATTTGCTTAAACAACAAGTAAATGACTTACCACTAGAAATGTGTGAAAAGCCAAGACTGTGGCCTAATTCGTGAGCTAGAAGTGAGCCGTATATACTTACGTCAGATCGGTCCTAAAATAGGATTAAAAAAAATATGATACAGCCGACGTGATATATCACACACACACACCCCCGATCTAATTTCACTGTCAATTAACTCACGGTTACTAAAGACGTCGATGTTGTATGACATATCGTTCTTACACCGGCCAAACCGTCTGGGCTATTTGCGAAAATCCTTCGTCTACAACATGTTAACACGTGTTAACGTGGGCAGATAAAAAAAGAAGAAAAATATCACGTGATCACGATTCAATAAGAACGTAATTCACGTGCTTGGGACGACTTCTCACGTGATCAGGGTAACATGATCCGCGGATGTTGTTTTATTGCGGTCAAGCACATCCCGTTTGTATACGTTGAACGCATCGAGATACTGGTTCTGAGTTGAAGGAACGGCGAATGGTTCAGTGTTCGTCCATGTTTCAATGAAGACCAGGACAACACGTATGTTCTGAACTTTATATGTCTGTATTAATGAAGAAAGGAAAATCAATTGTGTGGACGAGTGGACGGTTTTCTCAAGCATGGCATAACAATGCTTTCATTTGAAATATCTTGGTACCGACCAGGTCGACATAGTTCATTGCACCGATCGCACGAGTTGCAACCTCTGATCCGTACGTTTGGTACTGTAAAAACGAGCATAAAATAATATAACAATAAAATGGCTTCCGTAATGTTGAGCAAACAAAGACAGCTTAAAAAGGGCTATTCTCTTTACCTCAACTTTATCATTTACAACGACTATCTCAATGTACTTTGGTTTCTGAATAACGCTTCTTCGAGCCTAAAAAATGGAATCGCGGTCACGGAGATACCATGGCAACACCCTCTCGTTAGGGCGTGACCAGGCAGAAAACTGAGGGGCACGTTTCACCCCCCTTCCCCTAGTTATTTCGAGGACTAACTTTAAAAGTAGTTAAATTTAATTAAAGACAAATGTGGGGAGGTTCTATAAACAGACACATAGCATAACCAATATAATAAACAGTAAAGCTCGAAGATTGATGTCAATAATACAGGGTGCATAAAAAACTTAACAGTTAGAAAAACGTCGCTAAAGTGATTAGCGCGTAACATATGCAAAAACCATTCGTGGATCAATTTAAGCTCACATTTGTGAATAATTGACGAGGATGAGAAAAAAAGGCATCTAGAAACGAAAAATTCAAAACAGCGTATGTAGGCGCATATGCCGAATTGCTTAAAACTTTGTAGCTTGAGCAACATGTGCCATAATTTAAACCTGCTAATGTTGCAATTTCTTTTTAGCGGTGTCATTCACGTGCGCAAGCTATTCCAAAAGCGCTTCTCGGTAACACAATTTGTTTTCAAAAATGTTTATTATTTGTTACAAATTTACAGTCAGATAAACCATAGAATGTCCAACTATTTCCTTTAAACGTTTTTTGCGCGCTGATCACTTTAGTGACGTTTTCCTAACTGTTCAGTATTTTTGTACACCCTGTATAGATACTTGTGACACATCTAAGCAAAAACTGCCTTTCAAAAAACCTGTGGCTTTTAGATGACCGTAAAACCTACAGGCGAGAAATAACCTTTTAGAGAACCTGACATTATTAAGAGGGCATGCCCGAACCCCTTCCCCCCGTTGTTATCTCACACCTTTCCATTGTACCACCCCCCCAGTCTGAAAAAAATGGGGACGGCACTGTCCTCATCCAAAAAGAATGCGAATCGAATAATTTATTTATGTGTGTATCTATAAAACTATCGGGAATGGAACACGTGAAGTGTATGTTTAACTTCATTTTAACCATCAAAACATATAGCGATTATGTTTTTCGTTAAAACTCTTTTGTCAAAAGTCATATTTTGGTAAGAATACATAAAAATTACGAGTAGCACTTGTCAATAAAATTGAAACTTTAGAAGCCTAAAAGTCAACAATTTCCTTGACACAAGAAGATGTTTGATGGCGTCATTATACAGATCCACTTACTCTCTGTTTAAATTGCGACAGATTTCCATAACTAATTTCTATAGAATCGGCCATTTCTTGGTACCCTAAAAGGGAATATTATTTTCGTTGATATATAAAGATAAGGCAGATGGTCTTCATAGTTCCTGTTTACATACTTTGAATTGAGTTTACATAGATTGAGATTGAGTAGAAGATCTTATATATTTCAGGTATATACATAAAATGATGAGTGGACACAAGAATAAATTAACGTATATCATGTACCGCATGTACCGCAACTTTCTTTCAATGCTTTCCCATATTTTTGATCAAAGACAACGTGGAATATCTAGAAAATGCAAACAGAAATTAGCCTGTATAAAGATGAACTGCGTAAACAAGATGCTTTAGTTTTCCAGTGAACAAAAGGCGTTTTGTAATTACAATCCAAGATTTATACTAAATCAATACAAAATTTTGATCTTTATAAATGGATCAAAGATATTCGTGCATTTTTGAAATCTGACAATTCTCAAAGAAAGAAAACAAGTCATCAGGAAGATGCATGTTTTTAAAAATTAAGATCAGCCGTTGCTCACCATTTTTATCTATTCTTTATTTTTCAATTCTATTATTCTTTATTTTTATTTTTCGCTCAGAAATCCTTCAAACCGTTAGTCACATGACCTGAAATTCATAGCCATGTGATTGGTTGATGGTCATTTTATCATCTTAGAAATACAAACAAGTTTCTTTTCAACGATGCTGTGCATGCCCGTTTCAATACTTCGTTTTCAGCAAGAAAGAGCAACTATATATTTAGTGGGTGTAGAGTAGTCACGACAAAAACTGTTCAGTATTTCTAAGGATATTGAAAATTCTAAATGTCGACACCAACACTCCTTCTCAGCACTGGACTGCACTTATCTGGACGATTTACATCTACTGAACATGAAAAGATACTCATGGCCTCAAAACATTCAGTTCATCACTTTACGAAGAAACGGTGAAGTTACAACTGCACAGGTAATAATAATCATGAAACCTCGTTTGCTTTTTTACTGAGTGCATTTATGCGAAGTTTTTCAAGCGTCACAGACAGAGAAGAATGAAAACTAAGATCGTGTGTTGTTATATACACCTTGCCGTCTTTGCTCTTTATAGGTTGAATAACGTACGACGTCTCTCCCAATGTGAAGGAACCCCTGAAATTTGAACAGAAAATTTAAAACCACCGCAATTTAAATTTGACCTTAATAGCACAAGTGTAATAAGGCATTTGAGAAAAAGGGACAAATTTGTCCAACATAAACATGTTTCGACTTAACATTAAGTCATCTTCGGTATGAACGAAGTAAAGCATTTACAGTGTTATATTAGGACATATCAGAGTTATGAATTACTAATTAGTAAAAGGATGAATTGTGAAAAATGTGTTGCGCTCAATGATTTAGAACCAAATCATCTATATGTGTAACTATCATGTCAAGGTGAGGCAAGGACGCCATCTTGAAAGGTGGTAAAAAGCAAAACTCAAAATGAAAAATAAGTTAAAACAAAGTTTAAAAAACCCATCCTATAAAATATTCAAGAATAAAACCTACCCTATCACTCTGCTACTCAAAATCTATTCAGCAAATACAGATATCAGTCGTAAATATCGTCAGTTTTTCCACCTTTCAAGATGGCGCCTTGCCTCACTCCTAATTATAGAACTTTGGCGAAGTGAGATATCTAGTAGATTGGGTTCTAGGTCATTGGTTAGGCTAAGTTAACTTTATATGGTATGTGTTAAGACGCATTTGACAAACACCTCGTCGTTTTACTAAATAGTAATTCATAGATATCATATATCTTTACCTAACACATATATCATACAGAAGATGACTTTATGTTAAATCGAAACACGATTATACATCAAGAATTTTTTATTTTTTTCCCAAATAACTCATTTCAATTTTACGAACTCAAATCTACAGAGCGAAAGGGAAGAAAAGCCAGACGAATAAGCACAAGGTCGTCAAATGGATGTAGGTGTATACGGGCTAAAGATGTGAGAACAAAATTCTCCGAAAAAAACGACAATATTTAAGATGGTAATAATACACATGATCATGACTAAGCATTTCCACTCAACACCTACATCTGAATCACATCTTTCCCAGAAGTTGGTTTGCAACCATCTTCATTGTCACCATGTTGGATGACATTTGCTTTGTAAATACCTCAGGAAAATCCTTGTCCAAATCATCCAACATGGCGGCCGCGACGTTGCTTGCACATCTAGAGTAATAGTTACGATGAAAAACTGTCTAGTTTTTCACCTTTTCTGAAAACTGAATCGTTGTCTAAAGAGTTGCGTTTTATCACAACAGAGGATTGCCATGACAAAAATACTTGTAATGTTCTCGGAAGATGAGGTATATATCATGTACTAAAATAACATTCCGCGCACGAGAAAAAATTTTCTTTAGTTCGCCCTGTAGATTTGATGAAATATCTAAAAATCGTCAAGATCATAATTACTCGATTGATTCTTTGCAAGTGGATAAAGAAGCTGTGACCATTTCACTTTCTCCCTCGATGTGACCGTGAAAATGACAATCTCGATCGGCCTGAAATGAAATCATATACAAAAAAAATAATATTATAAATTCAATCCAATTTTAACACGATACAGTACGGAACTACGTGAGCAATTTTTTGTATTCCGAAAGATCGGGCTTTTAACTATCGAATGGCGTGCTTTCTATACCAATATAAAGATTAAGAAAGCAAGCACGAGGCTGATAAAAAATTTTTCTCAGAGTAGCATTTATGATAACCGTATACATAATCACGAACAATTCAAAGCTTGCACTGTTTATTAAAGAATATTTACATTGATACGTTAAAGACTTCATTTGGAAGCGAAATTTATTAATTACTCGAGTCCCAAATCAAGTTCATTTTCAAAGGTCACTCTCAGAAGTGAAAACTGCAATTCTGGCCATCATTTTTCATCAATCTCGTAGGTTATTACCTCATTTTATCTCTCATGTCATTTGTCAGCTATATAAGCCTCATCTTTCCAAATGCGATAAATATAATTCACGTAACCTCGTATAGAAGCGTAATCACGGTCCCAATCATTAATCAAATTTGTAGGAAAAATTTGACATTGCATGTTTGCTGATGTTGATCGCAAAGCATAGTGTAGTTCTGAGAAGAAATGTTGGTGACTGAAGCCGCAAGGTTGTTGAAACCGACGAACACCAATAGTTCTCAAGACTACAATAACTAGACGATCAATATCTTCAAGTATGTAAAGGTACTTCTGAAAAACCTCTTTAGTGAGAGTTCAATAGATATCGCATCGCATCGCATCGCATGGCGTCGCCTTGCGTTGCATTGCATTGCATCGCATCAGATTACGTTGGATCGTGCCGCGTCGTGTCGGATCGCGTCGTGTCTTATCACATCGCAGCATATCGCATCGCGTCGCATTTTATTGAATCGCATTGTACTTCAATTAAGAAATAAAAGATGTTTCCAGTGTTTGCACAGGCTTATGCAAGCCAAGGAGACGTTTGAGAGAACTCGAGAGCAGATCACTACAAGCCTGAGATCGAAGGTCAAGGGTTGCACTTGGTTCGCACATAAACCAGTACAAGCACGAAAGACATCTTAACATAACAAAAATGCAAAAAAGACAAATTCAAAACAAACGTTGTGATCTTCCTCTAAAATGTGTTCATTCATGATTGTTTCGCATATTCTCTTTGATTGTTTAGCTCTAATCTGTTTTGCGCAAGCTGATGCATGCACAGCTCTAGACCAATCAGCGCACGCGTTTTATTGTGTTTATTTTATTATTTACCTCTTTAACATATTTGTGACCTTGTTTGGTGACATGCCTTTCAAAGAAGTTCGGTGAAAGTAGACCGCTAAAAAGAAAGAGTGAGTCACGAACGTGAACTGAAAAAACTTTACTTGCAAAAAAATTTTACTCGTACGGTCATGCCATGACATACATGCTGCCCCAGCTAGTGATGTATCAGCGGAAAATAAAAATAAACTAGCAACGGCTTGATCTTGAAATTCATGACTAATGGCGACTAATTGTTATAAAATAAAACAATTTTAAATTGAAAAGTTGAGAAACTAATATAGACTTACTGATACTTTGACAAATGCGCTATTCGCCATTGACTGCCGCCACTCTACCCCCCTACTCCCACCCCCTGAAAATAATGGATTGAAAAGGTCGAAAATTTGGATATATTGTAAACAAGAAGAGTAAAAATATCGAAAAAAAAGACTCTTCTTATTTTTTCTAAAACCGACATTCATAAATACGGCGTGCAGGTAATTGGGGGGGGTGGGGGTGTGAGGTCGTTTTCTCCAGTAAAAAAGGCATTTTGTTATCAGTTTGCGAAAACATTCATTATACGTCTGTGTTCACAAACATTATAATAGTATAGAAAAAATGCATCAATATCCTCTACTTCACAAACATAGCTATAAGTCCCATCACTAGGCAACAATAGATTTAAATCTGGAGAACAAGATTAATCAATTCCTAAACATTAACGATGAAAAACGGCAATACACGACCAACAACCAAGTATTCCAGTACTATTATGAATATATATGAATATATATGAAATATACCAAACAACTTTTTTTCAATCGCTGGCAATTTGGAGAATATTTTTGATTTGTTTGGATAGTTTGATTACGAATTACGAATTGCTCAACAGCGAGGCCAACGACCTTTTTACGTCAAACAGGAGTGGTCGACGGCATCTTGTTTAACATAATTTGAAATGTAAAAAAAGTGTTTCTCAAATAATAACAGCTTGAGTTTTTGAAAGCAAACAAATCTTACCAAAGCTTGTTTGCTTTTTTGAGCAAATGTTGACTCTGATTTGAAAGATAATTACTAGTCACAATAAAATTTTTAGTTATATATCTGTTTGATTACAGCCGCGTTAACGCAATCAAATGGATTTGTTAAAAAAGCCTTCTGATAAACAAAAATACTGATCACCTGTTTAAAGTGAGAAGAATGCTAACGCTTTGTCCGCGAAGAACGAACGAAAGACGTCTTTTTAAGCTGCTTTCCTGCAAAACACAAACAATATTTTTGCACACGAGAAGCATAAAAGCCAAAAGTCGGGATTATCAATAGAAATTATTAAATAGACAAAGAAACCTTTTTCATTCCTTAGTCATGCTCATTTTTCATGCTAGATGCATGGAGGCCATGTAAAAGTTTTTTGAACGAAAACTTTAATGGGCAAAAGGTCTTCCCGCATGTTGTTTTTACAGGACTAAATTTGACCAAACGACCGACATTTTTGACTGAAAAACTTGTTGCTTAAGCTTGCTTACACTGTCACCGTATTCAATTTGGTTGTCCACAACTTCTCTCCATGGTTTGCTTAGCTTCGGCTCAACAAATTCGTAATGTTTTATCCCGCTCAAGAATTTCTCATCTTCTTGTTGAAAATACCTTTCGGCCAGCGACGACAAGATACCTGTTTTTATGCAAGAAGCACCGATTATTGATTGTGAAAGTTTACTTCCTCCAGAATATCACGAAGTACTCGTTAGGAAAAGTTAGATCGGTTTAAAATTTGACCATCATTTGATACAAAAATCTCGATCAATCATGCGTTTGACAAAACAAACTCGCCGCGCTCATTGTTTCGATACTTACAAGCAGAATACACGCTCATGAAGCACAGGGTCCTTTTCATTTTGACGACTTGAACTTGATACAAATCAATTCAAAGCGATTCTAGCTGATAATGTGCCATTAAACCGCTGAAATGATTGGCAGCTTACGCTCATAACAGCTTATATAACCAACCGTCATCTTTGTCTAAAAAATCAACAACTATTTAATATTTATTTACTATTGTATGCAGACATATTTAATTTCTTAATGCATAAATAATTAATGATAATTATTTTGGCGAGGTGGAAGGTGGACATAAGATAATACACCATTATATTAGTCAACAAGTCCACCCTCTTCCGGCTTAGTACCATAAATTCTCTTCCGTTTATCAAACGTGGAATGCAACAAAAATGATGGCAAAGGAATAAGAAATGAAATGTCAACTGTATGCGGTTTGAAATGTATAAAAATCATAAAAAAATCGCGAACAAATAAACAAAGAATATTACCCAGTAGCTATGTATAACTCGTTTGGCCTTCGAACAAACACAATGTATAGTAACCGCGTAAAAGCACTATTGTTATTGCGCATTTAATAAAAACGACAAGTTTTTTCAAAATAAACATGTTTCAACATGTCATGATGCCATCTTCAGTATTATAAGAGAAATATGATATTGTGATACAATTTATACACTTGTGAATAGATTATTATATTACAATGAAATAGTGGTTAGAATTAATGATGAAAATCTTTACAGGTTGAATATAGTGTTAAAACGAAAAACTTGAACGTTGAGATTAGGGCTAGTTTTGTTCATGTGAAGTGCTCCTTTGATTTTGAGTGCGAATGTAGTATCTGCAGTGTCGATGATTTTAAAGCAAAATGGTGGATAGTTAGTTTTGCATGAAGGTGATTTTAAAAGGTGTCGAAAGACATGTGAGTTTTTGTCAGTTGTGGTGTGTTCCCTGATTCTGGTGGGTAAGTGACGAGAAGTTTCGCCAATGCATCGGGAATTACATCCAGCACAATCGAGTTGGTATACCACCATTAGCAGTGTAGATAGTCCGTACCAGCAGTCCATACTACCACTGTAAATATTTTCATCATTAATTCTAACCACTATTTCATTGTAATATAATAATCTATTCATAAGTGTATAAATTGTATCACAGTATCATATTACTCTTATATATATTCATCACATACATAATATTCCTTTTTACACTGAAGATGGCATCATGAGATGTTGAAACATGTTTATTTTGAAACAACTTGTCGTTTTTATTAAATGCGCAATAACAATGTGTAGTATTACACAAACCTATCAATATGTTATATGAACTTCGAGTAGATCTTACGCTTTCAAAACCCAGCTTGCAAAGTAAAGAAACTCGTCAGCAGCGATTTTTGTGTAAGCGCAATACGCCATCGATTTGCATGTCGGCCAATGCAGGCAACAAGCCCTTGCATGCGCTGTCAGAATATCAAATCAACGACCGAATGACGTACAACGGTTAAAAAAATCGAGAAAAAAATAATCAAAAGCTAACCTTGTGACTACCATGCTTGTAGGAGAAGAGGCCTCAGTCCAGTTCTTCGTACATTGGGATACTTTGTATCGCGAAGAATTGTCTTTTACTGAAGTAAATATCATTTCATCAGCAAGTTTCGTAGGCTGCTTGAAAGTTTTGCCTTTATGCAAAATTTTCTTTGTTTGCTTTCTACAAAAACAGCGAAGCGAGCCCGATCATATACTCCAACAATCCAAATTATTTACTAAATCGTTATTTATTATTTGAGGCCGGAACTTGGAACTTTACATGAGCCGAACGCATTTAAACAATAAATGATGAGGAAGTTTCTCATTTTCTTTTGTCTTTATTGCGTTCGGTGCTTGTAAAGTTCGACGTTTGAAACACTATTAACAGGCCTGAGAAAATTTAACTCAGTTCATTGTTTACCAGTGTTTCCATTTTCATTTTTAGTTGCGTAGGAAGAAGACCGCAAGATATGTTGAGCGCAAAAGTATTTGTGTTGTAGAGAAGAAACGAGCTTGCTTCGCTACAATGAAAGAGCGTTTCCAGCGACAACGTAGCGTTTCACGGAGCATAGTCCTTTCAAAGCTTTTCGAACGAAAACAATAATTCATTTTAGTGTACTTTGCTTACAAAGAAAGGGAATGAAATTTCAAGTCATGCAAAATTGATTTGTATGTTGATAGCTGACCAGACATGCAAAAAATTAAATTATTGAAATATGACATTGTACTTGATTACATCATCAAATGATCTGAGGACCAGACTCACTGCTGCAAAACACTCGTATTCCAAAGATGGAAAATTCCTGATTCTACTCCAAATTAAGCTGTAATAAAAAAACGCAGTTTGATAAAATATTTCAAGTTGCGTAGGAAGATGACCACATATTACATCAACACTTGATGTACCAGAAAAGATTGTCTTACCGATCGAAAATGTGGGCAGAATTCAATTTAATATAAGGAATAAACAGCGGGACGATTCATACAACCCGGTGTTGCATATTCATTTAGTGGCTGCGCTTAGACAGCTCGGCGTTCCTATTGGTCTGAAAATGCAATTGAGTAGCTGCCATTACGGGTAATCACATGCGTAATAAGATCTGTCCCACGCAAATAATTTTCAATTGAGTGCATTACCCCACTTTTGTCGCCTATACAGTCGTGTGGGCGTTGGAATGGAAGAGCTCGAGACGCCATCGTCAAAAAGGACTGTAGGCTGGAGAGAAGAGCGACAGAATGATATTAAATTTTAACGGGGTACTTGGATACAAGAATTCCAAGTTGAAGTATATAAGAAGCTCTTTATCTTCTATAGAAGCTCTTTACTTCAGATAAAGAGCGTCCGACATACTTAAACTTAATTGAAATTTTATTATCTGTATCCAGTTAAAATTTGATATCACTCTAAAGTAAGATCCCTCACTGCACTTCAATCATAAAATTCCATCATCGCTTAGAGGCAAGTCGCAGTTATACAATTTAAAAGGTTTTGGTACATTGAATATGCATGATCGATGACATGTATGATGATGTCAGATGGCAAATCTACGGAATTCGTAGGAAAAAGCACTTGTGACTTTCACGTGTCGTTGCGTTGTTTTCCTTTCAAAGAATGCAGTGGAAATCTGAGTATACTTGTTATCATTTCATCGTGAGTACTTTGAATGTTTTTAAGGCAATATAAGGTCAAACAAACGAATTGAAAACGAGTTAACGACTCCGTAATTATTTCGTGATTGAATTCACCAAGAAGTCCCTAAATACCACAAATACCAAAATGCAGGTTCCGTATGCAGTTGAAAGCCTTGTTATTTGCTGAATTGCAAATGCTACCTGCGATGCCACTACAATCCTTATGTTAGCGTTTTTCATAAAATCAATGAATATAATCTTGCCTGGTGGGAAAGAGAGTTTCGTGCAACAAATCGAATTCACCGTCATAAGAATTACTACTCAAGCATAAACATTCTTGGAGATTTTTTTGAGAGAATGTGCTCCAGAGTTCTGCAATGTTGATCGTTAAAATTAAGAAACGAGTAAAAATCTCCGCAAACAATTTTAGAAGTATACATGCACTGGACATTTCCACGAGACATTTCCACGAGACATTTACACTTGACATTCAACTGCACTGGACATTTACACTTGACATTTTAAAACACTGGACATTCTACACTACGCCGTTCTTGGAGAGGTTTCGCCTTGTTTTGAAGAGCTTGTACACAAAATAAACTGTATACAGAATGTATATATTGAATGTATGAATGCAAACGTAAAATCCTCACATAGATTAGATGACTGAGGAAGTAAGATTGCTCGTAAACAACATTCCAAGCAATGTTTAAGTACTCCCCCATTTTTTATCGTTACGCACAGAAAGGATTGATAAACTCTTGATTAACAGCAGATCAGCAGCAGTTAACACAGTCGAGGCAAGATTTGCTGCCTTCTCGAAATCGATTCCCCAAACCATTTCGCATAACTCCGAAGTGCAAACATGCAGGGAGGGGAGCGATTTTTTCAAATGTAGCTACAAGGAGTAAGCAGCGTATTCTGGACACCGGAACCGGTAAATTAAGAACGTAATGGTCTTCGAAGATAAGATTTATCGATTACATTTGTCTCACGTGCAAAATCAACGGGTATTAAAGTTTACGAGCAATGCTCGAGATGTTTTAATAACCTTATGACATTAAGAGTCAAGGTGATCCACGACCTAAGTGCATAACACTTCGAGTGACGCACGTTTGCAAGGATCTGGGTTCTTTTCTGAATTGATTTCTCGTGCCCATGGAGCCTCAAGCTAAAACATTCAATTCCAGCAGGCCGTCGGTGATTTACTTTCACGGAATTCGTGTGAAATACATACAGGACGATAAAAAAACGCTTTCAAAGGAGTTTGAAAATGAGGAAAGTGGTGATAGTAACAGCGCGATTCCTGCTCTAACCGTTAAAAGGACTTGGATGTCAGACAACGGACACGATTCGAAAACAGAAACGGCAGGTTTGCGTGCGCTTGAGCATTGTTTAAATATATTTTTCATTCATTTCTGGAAAGACTAAAACTCCATGCGTAGATTCATTTAGTGTCAGCAGACGTTTCTGTGAATGTATTTCCTTTAAAACTATCTTGTCGTTCTTTTCGGATTCATTGTTACAAAATGCATAAAATTTCATTCAAACGAGCTACTTCGGTGTAAAAACGCTGTTATCACTGAAGGTTTTATATCATGCGCATTTAACACTAACAAAATTTATTAAACTCATCAAGGAATTCAAGTAGTGTCTGAGCTCAAAAAGAAATCATAACTTAACAATCTCTTCGAATTGGAAGTATACAACATCGCCAGGATTTTCACACAGCCAAAATTGTATTTCATCTCACTGATTGCGCTTGAATAAACCTTGTTTGAAATGGAAGGCGATCCAAAAGTGCATGAAACACTTGTCGCATACTTAACATGAGATTCATCTAATTAACGTCACAAAATTATTATCATAGTCAACAGTCCTGCAATGAAAGACAAAGCAAAGAAAGCCGCTAGTTTTTCCATTTTATTCATAAACAATTTACGATATGTCGATGAACCTCATCAGTAGACGCTTTTTTAGTGGTATTGGAGTAGTTTTATCTCAAAAAGCATGTGGGCGATTAAAAAAAAGCAAAGAGTTCGATAATGCTATGCTTCTTGTTTGGCGAGAGGCCCTTGAAATATTTCTCATATCATATTGCTTTATTCAGATGCGGTATGTACGGAAAACGAAGAAGAGTGTTTGCGAAAACGACGCCGGACCTCATTTACGTCGTTTCAAACAACGCGACTGGAAGAAGAATTCGACCACGATAATTACATCGTGGGGATGAAACGCTGGCGATTGAGCAAGGAGCTAGACATTCCGGAAAAGCAAATAAAAATTTGGTTTCAAAATAAAAGAACAAAACTTAAAAGGAATTTCTCCAACGATGAACACAAATAGAAGATCTAAACAACAGACGATGGTCCCCCCTGGCAATGTCTGGACTCACGATTAGAAGAGCACGTCTTTCATACAAGAGCGTGTCTCAGGGTGGGGGGGCTGGACTCGAAATGCGCTATCGCACTCCCAGAGTTATTCTCGCTGATGGTCTTACTGTTTTGACTGTTTTTCCTTAATCACTCAGATTTAAGGGTCTTATTTATTTAATGTAGTTGAAACAATAAAGTCTTATTTTACTTGTCATTAAACAATGATTTAATAGCAAACAAGCTAGTTCGCAACCGTAATGTCTAAATTTAAACATTTACAAACTGGATTAGGACACCAAACACGGCCTTCCTGGTGTGATATATTAACGCCAACTCGTTTGCTTGTTTGTGTAATTGCTGTATGTTTTAAACACATTAGGTCGGTACAGTTTTGACAGTAGCTTTAATCGCTTCATTTCCCTCACAAAAGTTCACATCTATTTTCATCCACGAAACGAAATATTTCGAACAGAAATTGGACTTTCATAATTACTTTATGACATGAAAATTTTCACCGATGAAATGCCTGCCTATATTTCATCACACATGGCATACATGAAAGCTAGACTTTCACTACAGTTAAAATTAATGATTTCATTAAAGAAACCGTTTCAATTTCACAGACTGACGATCTTGAATAAAATGCGGCAGTTACATTTTCGCAAGGGTTATCATTGTTGAAATATTTTCTTCTTCGCAGTTGGACTTTAAGTAACAGGTATTCGACAGCATTACATCAAAGAACAGAGAAAGATTGTGTACATGGCTTGAGCAGAAATTACACACTAAACATAATTATGATGTTGAACTTTTGATTCAATTTGCTCCGACAAATAATCGACATATCAGCCCTCCTTTCATGAAAGTCATTCGAGTCGATCGCACGTTCCTAATTACTCATTTGAACTGAAATGAGTCGAATATTTTTGCCAATATAGGTAAATAAAGCAAAATGGTGTGTTTTTACATTAGATTTTGCATTTCGGTTCAATATAGTTCTCATTAAGAAACAGCTCTCGACTCAAAAAATGCGAACAGATGTCTGTGATGAGGTCTCCTGCAAGGTTTTCTTCCTTCAAGTGTGCCAGCTACGTCACCCACACAATCAAAAAATATTCTAAACATTTTGGAAATGCTTGTGAAAACTCGTAAACAAAATTCCTTTCTATGAAATACGACAAGGCCCGAAACAATCCTTCAACTCAGTGTAAGGGGAAACCCGAAGCAGTTGATCGAGTTAGCATAACAATCACTCGTAACTATGGTTGATTTTTTTCATATTCTTACTTATAAAGAGAAAAGCCGATTACGAACTTCTTCGTGTTGTTTGGAATAAAGCGAGATCTTCGTGTAGAACGCAGAACAGAGCGGCAGAACGCAAGAAACAGTTCCACTTTAATGGATTAAAAGTCGAAAAATGCTTTTAAAGCAAGAGACATAAAGTTTTGATATAGCGCAGCCAAGGAAACAGCAAAACAAACAAGGCAGTAAACAGCGAAGAGGTTGAAATATTACAAAATACGTCCGTTTATACAAAATCCGAGTTTACCATGTCCGATATACATTGTAAATATTATCTTGTATACGATCGAAGAAATGTGACAATTGAAAGGACATAAATGATTACATGAAAATTATCCTTGTTTCGGGAGAGTCGAGTTTGAAATTTTATTCCTGCAATTTTCATTCCCGGAAAACGAGGAATGTTAAGAGACCGACACAAGAAGTGCATAGATAACGACTCACAAATTCCTGCATACGCGACATCCAATTATATTTCAAGTTTCGAATGCCCAAGAAACTGCCTGTTTCACAGTGCAGTGTGATGTTTCTAATACCATGGAAATCCTGATCTTAGACATTGACTTTTCACTTGCTCTCTTTTTAGTTTCATTCTTCTATTCTGAAACCAGATTTTTATTTGCTTTTCGGTCAGGGAGAGCTCCGTGGCGAGACGCCATCTTTTTAAGCCAACAACATACATGTTCTGTCGAAATTCCTCTTCCATGCGAGACAACTGCAACGGAGTGAACAGCGTCCGTTTTCGTTTGTCGCTTGCACCATTTTCGCTGGTCTTTTTAATTCCTAAACGTTCAATAAAAATTGATCTACTTTTCAATGTAAATTTCACCTACTTCGCAAGATATTTAGTAATCGGATACTACACAATCAAAAGTAACAACTGTTCGTGGTTTCATTATGAAAAGACAACATAATTCTTTAAGGGCAGGTGTCTTAGCTTTGTATTGAAGTTCTTCAAATAAACGACTGTCGCGTTCTTTTCGAAATTCACTGTTCTTTGTTAAGTAATTAAAACATACATCAGTCTCTTGCGGTGAAAATAATTAAGTTACCAAAAAGAAAAATGACTGTACTTTTGCAATATAGCCCAGGGGTATTCCCACACCCATTAGAAAACAATAAACGCTGGTGACGTTTGGCATCTTTCCAGTACGATAAATCCCATACAATGGCACAAGGGATGTTTAGTTTAAATCGGCAAAACATTAAATGTGCTCGATGAAAGCGCAAACTCAGATAATCTATGTAGACGACGGAAACAATCTAGGAGACATATCTGTTCATAGTACACATTATATTTATGTTCATGTATGTTTGTATATATGTATAATATATATCTTCGTATGTATATACTTCTAAACACATTTCCGTTGATTAGGCGAAGAATACATGTGATTTAAATTTTGTCCAGCGCAAAACATCATTTTTGAATTCACTTAAGTCTTCGTGAGCAATGATATGATTTCGAACGATTTATTTCAAAGTTGTCGATTTTTCATTGAACCTGCGCGCGTATATCGTACATTCCGGTTTTGCTCTAATGCCTTAAAATAGAATGAGCCAGACAGGTTTGTCCTCCAAATAAATAGATAGATATGTTAGCAAATGGATTAGACAAGTTAGATCTGGGTGAGTACATACACACGCAGGATTAATGGCAAAAAAAATGAGCTAAAAATGTACTTGATTGTTTAAAGTGCGAGACATACACGCCTTTATTCAATTCACAAAGTTTCTTCATTACTTCGTACTATAAGAATACGCAGACTTAGAGAATATGCGTCAAATCACTTTTTATAAAAAGACTATTTTGAACGAAAGTCGATAGGATCACTGCATCAGAGCGAGTAATCGGTCGGGATCACAGTCCTGGCGTATTGTCGGTCCAAATGTGTTACATCGATGATTGTGTACGATGTTTGTGCTAGGAAATAAAACTGTTTCGGAGTTGACAGCATATATTTCAAGGATGTTCCAATAAATGAGATTAACTAGGATTTGTCTCGCTCGCACAGATGTGAAGAAAAAACGGTAAAAAACCGTCAATCCTGAGCCTCGTTACATGAAGAATAACATTTTGATCGGTAGGCAAGGACTTCGCTAAGCATTCGATCATGTACAACTTATATAATGAATATACGGCTCATGTCAATTGCAGTGAAAGAACATATTTCTACGTCGTTTTAAAAACCACAATTTTGTCATAAAAGCACGACTCTTTAAAGCTCCTCAGCAAGACTACGTCAATCAATCCAATACAAAAACATATGCACGTACATACATCAAGTGGAAAGGAGAGCCCGAATCTAAGGAATTTTCACAAATACATCTATTATTTAGTCTTTTTCAGACTTTCACGCTACACAAAGAAGTCGAGCGATGCTGGCGAAACGTCTGTTAACACCGTAATAGGGTGAAATCTAGTGTAATCTTTGGCAGCCGATGGTTTTTATAAAATGGGATAGGTTAATTTGTCCAGCAGCGACTATCAACAAGGACTATCTCAAATTCATATGATATTATCAACCCCATGCTTGCTTACACGACACACTAAAACAGGAATATTGCACGGGAATTTTCAAAATCGAAAAGAAAAAATCGAGGAAAATTTTTCGCAATACAAAATATATGAATTATAGTGTTGTCATCTTCACGTTGAATAATCCCATCGTATTTTGACAAAAGCGAAGATCGCAGAGAAGCGTCTGTATATATCCATACACCCGTTGGTGTGTATATTAATATTTAGATTAACGATTTGAGTAAACGGTAAGAGCTCGGCCAACGGTGGCAACGATGTAGTATCAGCTTACGGATTTACTTAGAATTCAATAAAAAATGAGAAGCTAAATATGGAAAACAAAATTAAGCTAATAAGCAGAACGGGAACAGAAGTTCCGAGCGTAAGCCTTTGCGGTTCATAAACTGTCTTCACATATTCCTACGACGTTGTATATATATATATATTTACTCTATACGTGCAGTCCCTCAAACCATCGAGAATCACATACGTACCTTTAGTGTTAAACTCTTGAAAGCTATTGGCTTCCCCAATTAAAGAACAGGGTTGCCTAAAGATATTATTCTGTTGTGATTGCGTGGAAAAGAATGACGAATGAATCTCATTATCGGCGTTGACGTGATTGGCTTCCAGTCTATACGAAGGAGTAGCTGTAACTGCTGGGTCTGCCGACAACTCACGACACAATTCAAAGTAAGAGAGCGTCCGTAAAAGCATGTCTTCGTCATTGACTTCCATTGCTCTATCCATCGTCAAATTCTCGATCATCCTTCTGTTTAGTGACCACCGACTTTCCGACCACTTCTGTCCCTCCCTTATGGCATACGATGAGATTTATACCTCAATGACGTTGCATGCGCGCACTGATTAAAATCGTCGCGTGGGCTGTTCGTTTAGCATTAATTAGCATTAAGTGCGCACAATTACAAATGGTGCAAGGGAAAGCGCCTAATTACATTTTGCGCTCATCGAAGCCGCATACAATAGCAAACAAAGTATTTGCGCATAAAATTTGTAAATATAAAAACGATAAGCAGCTATTACTGAAGTATACAAGCAAAAGCTTCCACATATAATAGGGGCTAATTCAATTGCATTATGATAAGCGCATGTTATGCAAATTATCTCATCGTCGAATTACGATGGCCATCTTAAACAAAAAAATAACTTTTTTTGTCGCTTAAAATTAAGTACACACGATTTAATATTTTCGGAGGAGGGAAGGGGGGGAGTGATTTCCTCTGCGGTTTACACAGAAATGGGTCGAAAATGTTATGAAAACGCTTTGAACCGTGAATGCATTTCGAAAGTGATGAGAATATATATTTCAAGCGCTAACATATCGATCGCAGATGTGTTATATAGGATACACAGACGTATGTCATTTGTACAATGTTTGCACTAATCATGGTGCGCTTTCGGTAACGAAAGTATATCTTAGACAGTCGGTATAATATGTCCCGACACTTGAGAGGTCAACAACAGGCAAGGTCTATAATTCGATTTCAATCTTTTAATGCGGCTGTCTGTAGTCTATGTAAAAAATGCCAATTTGCGCATCTCTTAGATGGATAGCGTATTTTTATTTCGGCTTTGCGACTAAATACCACGCAGTTGTTCGGTGACAAAAGGACAATTAAAGTCGGTCGATTCAAAGTCAAATCCTAATGTGCATAAATACATGATTGTACAAAGATCGCGAGCGATGTTAGGTTGACGTAAGGGCTTTCCTGCGTGAAGGCGTTAGCTCGTGAAACGGTCCAACTGTGCTATAGCATTGACCTTAGAAATGATTCACGCAGCAAAAAGAATTGAGATAATTTTGTTTCCTTAGCATTTCTGTCAGTAACAACAGGATCTAGTCTCGAGAAACGTCTCCACCGGACGATGGTCGCGACATCATGTACGCGCTCTGCAGCCTTTACTTTAATCAAGTCCACATGTGTTTTCAATCAACGCATCCATGATATGGTAAATGTCGTTCGTTGTATCATAATTTTTACAATATTTATTACACATTCTCTCACACTTCATTGCACTTGACCATGAATACACGCGTTGTTGAGGATGGAAAGTCGAAAAAAATACGTAAGCATTAAGTATGATTACTGAAACCCGGGTGTAATATGAGATAAACGCTTCAAAACATTCATGGAGTTGAAAAAAAAGTTAGTGATTTAGCCATGACACACGTTCGCTCTTAGGGAAGTTAACCCGAAACAGACCAAAATATCTCCCAACTTCCACCCATAAGAGAAAAAAAATCGAAATGAACTGACATTCATTCATAAGATATGCTAGCGGAAATCCTGAAGTGCCTGGCAGACACCATTTCAGGAATTAAAGCAAGTTTCGCAATGCAGAATTTACATGCGGTTGTAATGTCCAAGTTTGGCTTTTTAAGTCTGTTCTAAACGAAGATGCGATTCAAACTAATTAAAACGTAGAAAGAGAAGAACAATGCAATACTCGTGCATTAATTTGATCTACCATCAACATCAGCTCATGCTTTAATCCCTGTGCATTTCAACAAGCAAGGAATAGCATGAATAAAATGGGAAATTGTTGTCAAAACAGCATGTGATTTGAATTAAGCCATCTTTTGCAATTAACAAATACTGTTGACAACGATTGTTTTACGAGTTAGCTACCAGTGTCATTGACACTTTGCTTCTGTACGTTGGTTTGCGTGAGAGTAGCATTACTATACAATCGTCTTAACTCGCATACTCGTTATGGTTCCCACTTTCAGTTTGAGCTGTAGCTACTAGCATCGAGTTTTTATTACAAGGTTAGCACTAAAGGCTGATTTCCATTCTGTGCAAATTTTCGCACGATCGACTTTTTCCAATCACTTTCTTTTCAATTGAAAGCTTTCGACCGGAACAGTATGGGCATTTAAGGGTTAACACTGCTGCACACAATTCAAAAGAAAGTGATCGCAAAAAGTCGATCGCGCAACAATTTGTACTGAATGGAAATCGGCCTTAAGTCTCTTTAAAGACGGAAGTTTAAGAAAAGCAAAGTAGTGTGTTAAGTTTACACAATATAGCAATACACATATCGATCATTAGTACGACAAATCAATTGTCGTTGCATAGGATGTGTTAAGCAGTAATATTCTGGGTCGCAAAATTCTATCCAAATATGCGCAGGAGTCGAAACGCTTTACAAATCAAGACACTCGTAACTTTTACCATTAAATTTTCTCTTTCGCAAAATGCGTGCTTTATAAACAAGCATTTGATATCGATGACACTCGTTAGAGGCAACTCATCTACGATCAGTCACACGATGAATAAGGGTTGACGAAAAACGTTCCCCGACCATCGTCAGCACAGAAAGACAAGGCATTTTTTAACAATTCAACTTCTAGGGAATTCACCCCAGTAATTTATTATTAGTTGTAAGTTGTTTCGAAGAAATATAGCCAGCTGTATCAATTACAGATTAATTAGAATGACTACAAACAGTAAAAATTACTAAAAAGATGTCCGGCTTTATAAGGAACCAGAGACCTATAATTTGTTATTTACGCATATTTCAGAATTGCAAGGTTCAAGAAATCACAAAAGTCCTTTTAATAAAATAAGAAGAATAACAGGAAAACACCAGGTTTATGTAAACAATGTTAACAAAACCTAATATGGTGAAAGCGTTTTTCTTGCAAGAAAAATCTACGAAGAAAAAGATTAAGCACAAAGCTTGGATGAAGCAAAAAAATTAAGAAACGAGCTCGAAGACAAATCCGCGCTTATGTAAACAATGGACATTGGAATGCTGGAATCCTAGCGGTGAGAAATCCAACACGAAAGAAAATAGATTGAAAATGAAAACTAGCGCAAGAAAATCCCATGTCTATATTTGTTGATGTCCTTGACCCCATCGGCTTTACATCAAACCGTTTATTAAAATCGTGGTGAGCAATAACGTGAGAATTGCATTTCAAAACAGTTTGTATGCTGAACGAAGATATATTGACCATAAAACAACAGATGTTCGCCCAGAGACGTTTGCCGCCCGAAAGCAAATCCAGTGTCACATTTGTACATATGTTCAACCCACTCGCGTAAAACGCGGTACAAGCCAACAAAAGAACATCTACTGGGAAAACCAACAACCATTATTAACATTTTGACACTTTCTCACGAGAAATTGCTATTTCCATGCTTGATTGAGTAAAAGTCACGTGATCCCATGTCGGGTATCCTGTGGAGACGTCATGTTGCATTGACTATAATAGCACGAACAGTTTCGGTGATCCGTTGAAACGCTGGTTTGCCTATATCGTGATCATCCCTTTACTAAACATATAATAATTACACAACAGGGCAGATCCAAGCATAGACTAGGAGGGAGTATCAAACCACGCCCAAATAAAATGCGTACGTTGATTGGTATTCTAATCACTGAAAGCCTTATGACTGGTTGAAATTGATGCATCATGCTCAACATAGCATGACTGAAATCGGTGGAGTAGCAAGTCTGCTCTTGAGACGTAAATACGTCAGCCTTAATTCACTCTAATAACAATCCAGTTCTAAAGAGAGAAATATTGTCAATAATAAATTTACAAAGCAACCGCAAGCCAGCCACGCCACTGACTAAGATAACCACATTGATCATCGCCCATGACAGACGTTTAAATAAATGGAGATAGGCGAAACGAGCTGGTCGTTGATGTAACATATCAAACTTTATGTTGAAGCTCTGAGATTATCTCATTACCTTATCTTATTTTGTTAAATCTTGATATCATTAAGCGAAAACAATAGTCTGTCATGATCTTTAATTGAAACTCCGTTTTGCTATGGGGTAATGGGGTTAACTAGTGAATATACGTTTGGACAGAGTGATGATAACTTAAAAGAAGTTGTTTTAAGACACGGAGACAATACAAATCGCCCTTTGGCGACTGGCAGGCTCCTTCATTATGTTGAAATATCTATAAAGATTAGCAAGAATAATAAGCGAAGTGTTTAAAAATATTTTCCTATCGTTAATAAGTTGGATGAAAACAAATGACATTACCATGTGCCTTTCATAATTATCATGAAGAGATAAAGATCGAAGCTAAATATTTTATTTTCAAAGTCTTTTTGCTAAGGAAATTTCATTCCCCTGGGAAATATAAATGAATGTCATTCGTTGACTTCGAGACATAGAGAAGAACCAAAAGCGAAATGGCAATTGTGTTTTTTCGCATTTTAGCAATCACAACACAAATTCATAATCAACTTGTAAGATTTTAAAATTTGTCTAAATTACAAAGGGCAACGAGATATACACGAAACCGCAATTTGATATTCCTTGTGTATTTGACAAACTACTCAAAGGTCGAGTCCTCATCATAATGTAATACTGAAATAAAAATATGATAGTCATGCTTTGTGCTACATTTCATTAAGTTCTCAGCATTTATCTCATTAGAAAGCTCTTTTTTTGCAGTAAGTAAAAATAGAGTTATTTTTTTCTCACGACTATATATTGGTTTGCTATGTAAAATAACATGAATATGAGATTTTGACCAGTTTATTTTTTCTGTCAACGTACAGCATGTTATCTCAATGGTCAGCAACCCGACTGAGTAAGCGACCGCAAGAAAAACCATCCATCTTAACAGTCATCACTCAAATGACTAATGGAAAAAAATACATAAAGATGAAAATGACTATTAAATCAGTTCATCGCTCACTTAAATGGGAATGTACTTCAACAGTTTTGCGACGCGATAACATGAAGATAGTATGAAAACCACGAAAGGAATTGACTCGGTTCAAGTGGCCTGTCATAGCTGGGCCGCCTAAAGACCACATCGGGGCCATATGGGTTATCGTTAGAGATAATTGAAACGTGTTTACAAATGGATAACATCTCGCTAAAATGATGAAAACATTCACCAAATAATATAAACAAAGATTGCAAAGCGCATAGTTTAACTGCACAATCCTATCGTTATAGATGACGCCATGTTATCGAATCACCAGCAACATTGTTCCCGTCGAGTGTCAGAACTATACGGTTTCAGTATATACATTCAATTTGTAAAAAATCAAAGGGCTCAAAAACATATATTCAGGCTGTGAGAGAACTAACAGATTTCAGCATACATTCAGGGTGTGAGAACTTGAGGGATTAAATATACATGCTGGGTTTGTGAGAACTGAAGGATTAAAAATATACATCCAGGGTGGAGGGAGATAAAGGATTCGAATATACATCCAGGGTGTGAGAGAATTAAATAAAGGATTCGGATATACATCCAGGGTGTGCGAGAATCAAATATGCATCCGGGGTGTGCGAACTAAAGAATTATTTAGGAATACAGAATTCTTTTCATTTCGACGCAAAATCATTTTCTTAAACCAAGAAATTGATGCACTAAATCCATTGGTTGCCTGTTTTACATGAAGCGTTTGTTTCCCATTATCCTATTTGATTCACAAACAGATGTAAAAACTTATTCTGAAGGCTCCATAGAAATATCCTTGATTGATATTGAAAAAAAATAAAAAGATAGATGCAAACTTTTATAAAGCATTCCTTCGAAATGGATAAAAATCCCACTCAAAAAACACAATAAGAAGCTAGCTTATCTTAATTGTAAGCCCATCGAAAGAATTTGCGTCTTTTTTAACACGATGACAATCCAAATTTTGTTGGATTTAACGGGAGGCTAATCAAGCAAGAATTAGCATGGTAATCCAAATACAAAGCCATTTACAGCAGGCCAACCAAGCATGCATTATCAGTCTAATCCAAACAGCGGATTGCGATGAACTGACAGATAAAGTCAAACACAAAGCCATTTACAGCAGGCCAACCCAGCATGCGTCAGCAGTCTAATCCAAACAGCGGATTTTGATGAACTGATTACTCTATGGTAATTGGTAACAACTTAGTTAAAAGGTTGAACTGTTATTAACTACTTGGAGTCCAATTTAGTGATGATTTGAAGTGGAATAATCATGTAAACTATATATATATATAGTAAATATAGTGATAGCCGGGAGGGCACATTGTAATACACTTTGTATCTTACGCTCTCTGCGCATGCGCAATTCGAGCAATCTCAGATTGTGCAGAGTCTCATAAAGAAGCGTTCACCGCTTTCGCTTTTTGCAAAGCTCACCTTTATAGGTTTGAGCACTCTGATGACTTTACCACAGAATAGACATCTAACAGAAGACCCACTCGGTTAAAATCGTGGCGTATTTTTTCACTACGCATGCGTGACTTCCCATCAAGATACTTTCACAAAATCAGTATGGAATAGTATTGCACAAGAATGTTTATTTACTAATAATTCACGTTTAAGGCAAACGTTTGCCGAAATTTTTACAAATAGGTATCATCTCGGGAAGGAGATAAGGTTCCAAGCTTTTGTAGTGTGAAACGATATATTTGTAAAAATACTATATTTTCTATTGCGATCTAGTGGAAGTATCTTGCTGGAAGGCGTGTCTGCTTAGAATTTGTTTCAGAAAACTGGGGACACGAACATCCAAGGTTCCGACCCAAGTCGACCTTCTGTTAAGAACTTAAGATATTTATTCTGCGACTTTACAAAACAATCCATACAATGTGTAACCGTACATCCTGTGTCCCAAGTGCAGAAAAATACATTAAGAATGCACTTGAGTACAATTAGACCTGTACTAGCATACGCTGTAGCAATATGGCAAGCGATACCTGGTTATTTAAGTAGCAAAATTGAATACATGCGCGAAAGGGCGCTTCGAATTATCAAGTAAGAGTAATAACTTTATTTACACACGGTACTATTTCACAAAAATTACACAAAAAAAAAATGAACGTGATCTTCCAGCAGGCCGTGCACGCTAATTATACATCATAAAATAACTTCGAATACACAAACAAAAACATAACTATGTCAAACTGTATTCAAACTATTCGTTTTTAAAATTATTTTTAAAACACTTCAGAGATTTACAACTTTTCCGATTGGAGGTTAAATTATTACAAGCACTGCACCTCTATACGAAAATGATTTTTTATCGAAGTTTGTACGAGGCTTCGATGGCATAAAGTCATAATGGGCGTGTCTCGAATAATCATGCACTGCTTTGGTTACAAGAAAAAGATGAACAACATAGACAGGAATTAGACGGTTTTTTCTTGATACATTGTGATACACAGTTGACTATTTCTTCTGGTACTCAAGTTTTGTATTCCTAGTTCATTATAGATAGATGAAAAAGAGTTGCGAAGAGGCAATTTTGCTGGCAAACTTACAAACTTAAGAATGCAAACGTGAGCAGCTGTGTATAAAATTTATGAAAAAATTTAAGAATGAAGATCACCTGATGCACAATATTTCTTCTGAAATTCAGATCGAGTATTTGCAATCATAGACTAAGGCCAAGTTCAAACGTCGAATTTTATAGGAACCGAACGCATTAAAGACAAAAGAAAATGAGATGAACTTCCTCATTATCTCTTGCGTTTGGTTCATATAAAGTTCGACATTTGAACCAGGCCTAAGAAGTCAACAGAAAAGCCTACTTTTTTTAGCAATACTAGTAAATGTGGAATGTTCAGCACCGAACAATTTTTACTTGTTAATTCAGTCGTTAGTACTGCAAAAAAAGATTCAATTAACATAAACTATTGCGAATTGCAACAATGCCCCGAAATTGTGACGATGCGCCAAAATTGCGACAATGCGCCGACTCACGAAAGTTTTGTGTAAATAATGTTAAATAGATAATATTATTTCAACCATAGTTCTATAAATCAACTGATGACCAGAAACTTTCACAGGCGAGGCTACCCGCATGTACGTAATGGTGTACCTTTTTTTATGTTCATTGTACATTGCTGAGTCATACGCCCTTGTAGAAAATAAGAGTAAGTTGACAAGGTTACCGTGTTTGAATAAAATTTATCTATGTATCTCAGGATTTGGTTATCCTGACTACATATAACACGATAATAGTAATAATTATAATAGTAGTAATAACTCTTTTCAACAAAAGTCCCCCCCCCCTTGACCCGAACATCATATTTTTATTTCTCTGAGGGTAACCACTCCACAATATGTTGGCGTAACTTATTTCATCAAATATTCAACTCGGCCCTATTTAACCCTCCACCACAAAAAAGTTTTTCACCGCACCCTACAAAAAAGACCACACCCATCTTCCTTCCATTTGCTGCAACTCGTTTCTTTGCAATGTTTCAATAAACCCTTCCACTTTCCTTGATTGAAAAGTACTCCAATCCATTCTACAAAAAAAATGCCACACTAAACTTCCTTTCTTTTCGTACAAATCTTTTCTTCACACCACTCCAATGAGCCTTTCCACTCTCCTCCACTACAAAGTCTTCCATTCCACAAAAAACACCACACATTCATCTTATTTCCATTTTGTACAACTCTTTTCTCACACCGCCCAAATTCTATCCTACTTTGCTTCACTTCGCGTGACAAAATTCTATTGTACCTTTGTAATTTCAAGCTAATAATCTGATTGAAAGAGCTAGCTAATGATCTAATAGAAAAAACTAACTAATGATCTAATAGAAAGAGCTAGCTAATGATCTAATAAAAAGAGCTAGCTAATGATCTAATAAAAAGAGCTAGCTAATGATCTAATAGAAAGAACCAACTAATGATCAAACAGAAAGCACTAGCAATAACAAGAATTAAAATGAACTGAGACGATCTGACGATTCGAAGACAATTGCTTTGGAATAAGGAGCAAGATCTGTGAATGTAGACATTCTACGCCATAATATTCTCATCATCCTCATCATCATTATGAAACTTCTCCTTAATTCCCGTAAAGACAGACGTTATAAGTGCATCAAGAGATAATACGTGGAAGTAACACCGTGATCTTATTTATCCTCAAGAGAAGTGAGAACATCAAATCCCACCCTCATTGAAAAATATTGTAAATCATTGGAAATGTATGCTCATGTATATAGTAACAAAAGCATCGAGTCTCTCTCGGTGTAAGACAGTGACGTGTACGTAGCCTGCGTGGAAGTCCATATTTTGGTGTTCACTCACTGTAAAAAACATTGGATTTCAAATGAATCAATAGTGCAAATGCCTCGCATTCACAAAGCAGGATTAAACATACAAGTTCGGCCAGAGTATGCCACATGTGTAAAGTAAACACTATCTTAAGAATATTCATGTCGAGTGTGAAAACACGCCAGCTGATATCATGTAAAATCTTCAAAATAGCAGTCCCTCGTTCGTGGAATGACGAAATGTAGATGTCCACATTGGCGAAGCGACCCACGCCTGTGTACTCGTGCTAGCCAATAAACTAAAACTGTGTATCATATAGAATACGATAAATAGCCTGAAGCTAAAGCAATGGAAAAAATTTATGGCGAATTGAAATATTGGACGATGTTTGAATACTTGTAAAATATCAATGGCCTGTTTATGCATTGCAGAGACGACTTAAAATACAAGCTAGCTCAAATTACGAACAAGCCAAACCGGTTCTTATGCGAAAAATAGCAACATATGTATACTTTACTTTGGACAGTGATCGAGATCTATCGACTACTGCCAATCAGTCCATTTTTAGAAAAGTTCATGAAGGGTTTTTCTTCCAAAGCCTTTTGGTGATGCATCGACAATTCCTGCGGACACGCCCATTTAAGGAAATCGGATTAAAACATAAAAAGCTTAAGCCAACTTTAAAACAAGATCTGTATAAGATATCTGAGATTATAGTCTTATAAGTTATCGTAATATATTCACTTTGAACTCGTATCTCACAAGAGTAGGTATTGATCAAGATAGCTAAAAACGTCACAAAATGGAGGGTTTGCGCTAGAACGAGACAGACATAAATAGCTAAAAGATAGTGTCTTCTGACGAAGGGAGAAGTTCAAAAGAACTAACAACTTTATTTAGCTACTTTCAATCAATATAATTGGATGAGCATTTTAATAATTCGTCTATTTTAAATTGCGGTTAAAAAATAAGGAAAATACTTACGGGTCGTTAAAGATTGTAAGCAATATTATGAATAGCCACGCAGCTATTCAAGGGAAGTTATAAAAGCTTTGATACGAAAGGGAAACACTTACATAACGACTTGTATATTTAGTACTCTCAACATGAAAAGTCCGCGGATATGCACAGTCGATCTGTAATACAATCATACGACAATACACTCAGTAGTCTCAACGTGCGACAACATACTTACTACTCCTAATAATATATTTTATACTATCGTTAAAACAACGATCAAAATTACTTTCACTCAAACGACACGGACTCGGGGCCCGTACTGGAACACAAATTGGGAAGGGGGGTTGAATGTGTCCGCACATTTAGCTCTTCTCGACTGATTTCTTTCGAAAGCGATTGTACCTTCAAAAGAAATCATTCAGGGAAAGCTGTGTACATGAATAATCATCTCCTTCCCCCCGACAAAATATAAAAGTGAATGGTTTGAGCCCAGGAATATTGTTACATATTTGCATAGATGTAAGTCTTCTAGGTTTGTAAAGTCTCGAGAAGGACTGTTGTTGTTGATGTTGACTGACGTTTCAACATCCTCAGCGTTTGTCGTGAAAATGAAGAGATCTCTCATTGAAGATCTCCGATCTTTTAAGCCACAATGCAGAATTAACTCAAATAGAAAAGTCAATCTCCATTTCTTTATTAAAATAAAATCGCATTATTCACTTAGATAAATGCGTGATATCAAGCTAACACTATCCAAGGTTAGAGTGGTGAGTTTCAAAATACAACGTATTTCAAGTTGGAGCTCCAAAGAAGGTACAGAGCTCCAAAGAAGGTACAGAGCTCCAAAGAAGGTACAGAGCTCCAAAGAAGGTACAGAGCTCCAAAGAAGGTACAGAGCTCTAAAGAAGGTACAGAGCTCCAAAGAAGGTACAGAGCTCTAAAGGGGACGTGTTGATTTTTGAACAAATTGAAATGAATCTACGTCACAATCATCCTAATCTCGGATACAAAAATCTAATCAGTGAGATAATTATGACAACAAGATGATTTACACAACTTCCAAAGTAAACAATATGCAAAAGCATGTCATTCATTGGGAAAAACCAAACGTCAATAGCACACACATTGCACTGGCAATTAAGATCCCAAAGCAAACAAAACAACGAACAACAAGTTGGGGAAACTTTGTTAAGTGTTAACACAATAGTGGACTTCTGCCAACCTATCTCATCGATATTTACATAAATGCGGTATTTTCCACGAAAAAAAAACTTGCACGGCCACATTCTTGCAATCGAAACAATAACAACTCGAATCACTATTTTTAGTAAAATTTTGAAAAAACCTGCATAGTTCTCATTCCATTGTGATTTGAGCTGCCGCCCTGACGGGGAAGAAGAAACTTAATCAAATCTCACAGATATACTAAGACGCCACATAACAATGCAAGATCATTTCTTTATGCACCTCGAGCTTGTAAGCAGTTTACTAGAAGACCTAAGTCGTAGAATCAACAGGCAACATCCCCCATTAAACTACTTCTCCTGTCAACGAAACATGAAAAAACACATCAACAATTGACATTCGTTAAGACATTTACGTCAAAAGACCATTTATGGCAGTAACTATGGTAGTTTTCGTTGAAATGAAACGATCTATAACGGAAATCACGAGATATCTTGTTTTTGATTACATTAAGAATTGGTTCCTTTGTTCTACGCCCGTATTGTAACGACCTTCATCTTCATAATGATACTTGCTGCCCTTGGAAATGCGAACGAACTTTTTGTTGTTTTTTTGTGCGAGTTTGAAGTTCCAAAGTTAAAAACGCTTGGTAATATTCGAAATTCAGAAACATCAATGAGAAATGTTACACTTTATTCTGTTCACAATTAAGCAATTTGGAAATGGAAATCAGCGGGGAGGCGGATGTTTGGAATAGACAAAGATAATCGACTGTGTTGCTTATACTTCAAAAATAATATACATAGATACAGTCCCTAGAAGTCCGCATGCATTCCGGCATTCGAACAAAAGTTTAAGTAAAATTGAAAAAAATTTATGATGCTACAAGCAGAAAGAGACGCACACAAAAACAGGGTAAAGGGTGTTTATTTAAAAACCATTGAAAGCAGCAGGAAAGAGGATTACAATCTTCAATGTATGTCCATGTTTAACACCACATGCGTAAATGTTTTACATGTGTTTTTGTACTGTACGTGTGCCAAAAAAACAAGTTGTTTTTGAGAAAGGTTAAGGAAGGTTACCGATCATAAAGTTTCAAATTGCTTGCCCGCCCTGGAGACGGTGATTAGGCCAACTTTAAAATCATGGCGTATGTTTCACCCTCCGTCAAGCGTGCGATTTCATCTTTTTGCTTCGAGTTTCAGCTTCTTGTAAATCTTAATGTGATAGTGTGCTCGGCTGTAGCCAAGATATTGTTTTGGGAGTGGATCTGAGATCTATTTCGCGTATCGGTATCTATAGAAAATATGTTATAATCCTTTTAAAGTTCTTTCGTCAAAATGCATACTCAAGAGAAATAAAACATACACATGAAATTTTTTTCATTCAAAATTAAGGGGTAAACGTTTTAGTTGCAAACGACTTGTATAGTTAACTAACATTCGATTTTTACATTCCATTAAGTCTATCTTCTCACACCACGTTTTAGCGAGACAAAGTGAGTTTCATCCTAACAATACCCCCCCCGGTCTTAAACAACCGTGGGAGAGTTAGGACACGTCAGGTTTCTAACACAAGAAAATATCTATTACCGGTTCTAACATCTCGAATGTCAACAATAAGACTCATGTATAAACTCACATAGATTTTTTGAGTTCAAGAGCTTCTATCAAAGCACAAAAAAATGCCACGCCTGGAACATTCATTCTTGCGTTATAGAAACTATCTTACTCGCTTGAATTGAATTGGTAGGGATAAAGAAGTTCTCTTATTCTTAATGTTCGACGTATATTTCTCGTGAAATATGTTGTTTGTTTTTGTCCGTCAACAAAACTTGAAAACTTGAAATTATACGCAAGGCGTGCGCATGTGAACGAAAACTTCCCAGACATCAGGCGTCAAATTGCTCAAGGCCAAGGAACTACGTGTTAAAGTAGGCACATTTCTTTAAAGATTCTGTCGTTGTGCCAAACGCCTTTGCTATCAAAACTCACAGTTCACGTAATTGCCCCAAAAGCAAAGCTAACTTGCTTTACGACAAAGCAATCAATTAAAGTTTGAAACATGTGGCGGAAATTGCTGATGAATCTATCTTGCAAAAAATAACAAGCTGAATAGCTATAGAAGTATAATAGAAAACACACTCCAAAAAATATCATTTTGTAAACTCTAGATTCTAGTTATATTAACGAGATACAAGAAAAATAAACAATCTGTCGACAATTTGTTTCAAATTCGTTATCAAGCCAAGTAAAATGAAATACTACTTTTAAGTCTTGTTTCTTGTTAATATAGCTAACTCGAATCACAAATTCAATGTATGATGCTGTTTGCAAAATGTTAATTCTTTAATGTCGGCTGGAAACTTTTTTAACAGCTACAAGGATAACCGAAAAAGATGATGGTTGCCATATATGTAATACTTTGCGCACTCCAAATTTCCATTAAATTTGCTCGAGAGCCACTTGAATCATTTACGTCCGACGAAGAGAACGTTCAACTTGACCCAAAGATGAACACATACGCAGGTGTCAACAGATGAAGCATTTAAGCAGTGCGATTTATCCCAGTAGGGTGGCATTGTTTAGGTTTCTTTCTGTGTGACTATTTTTAGTTCGGAAGCGTAGCTATATTTGTTTGGGCATATAAGATGATGACTGTATAGCATGCATAACTGTCAGCTCAAAAGAATTCTTAAAAGGAGGGTTAACATTTCGCGCTATCTCATACCACAAACACGTAGCTAGACTAAGTAAATACGTATTGACCAATTGAAGGTGCTCTTCTGCCTATTTCAGTTACAAGGAAGCCAAGGTCAAAAGGTAATCACGCCCTATACCGACACGCATGATTAGTTCTAGATTTGAGAAAGAAAGATTTAAAAACCTTTTGAAACTTAATTAACCTATAAGCACAACATAGCTCTCAGGATAGCTAATTTCTCTGCCTGTCACGATTTTTTGCGACAACGTCTTAGTTAGTGAAAAGGAAAAGTGTTGTAGAACTTCTAAAACAATAAGTCAGTTCGCTGCATCATTTTGTGGATTTTGCCCTCTTATACAGTTATCTGAAAGTGTTGTGATTACACATTTATGAAAAGTCAGTAAAACTTTATGCTCAATCAGGAAAAATCATCGAAATGAAAAACAAGGATTACACGTAACGGAAAGTCGCAAACAATGTCAAGGTTGCCTTCCAAATAAAAAAATACATGAAGTATCAGAAAAAACTCACGCTTGTTCTATAATACCATTGCCTATTAAATCAAATGGTTCGAGCTGTTTCCAGAAAGTAGGCTGTACATGAAAACTTCGAGACAGAAAGAGCGTGGTGTTTGAGATAATTGCAAATTTGCTGGCGCACATATGACTGATATATGAGGAAGTCTTTAATGTGGTGCATGCATATCGCCCGGGGGGATTGTGGGATTTTGGGTTTTAATTGCGTCAATCGCGGCCGTAAGTGCGTGGTTAAACATCAAATGAAGACGTTGATTTCGGTTCTAACTCTATTCGCTTTCACTTTTAAACGTTCAGTGGATGAGCTAAAAACGCGAATACAAGACGATAAACCTTCAATCTTTATCATACTTCTGGTAAAAATACGTACAGTGATATTACATAACTGTTACGAACAATTCAATTTCCAGTATCAACTCGAAACGAAGACCGTGAAGAATCGATAGGCGGAAAATAGGTGAGTTTATTTTAATCTATGCCGCATATTGGTATATATGTCCCATTTATGCTTATCTTCTCATGTCGTATCAATCTTCACAGCATATGAAGCACCCCCAACAAACATATACGCCGTTTCATTCTGTGTAGTCGTAACAAGTTACAAGGTCATTGATAGATTGCGAAAAGGGTCATCAACTCGACTATTTATTGACCACTAGAAGTTGTGCTAACAGTGTTAATGTGCAAAAGTGTATCGAGATTTCATCGCTTGTATATATATATACAGTATATACATGTGCTGTTGATGGTTTTGTCGCCTGCCAGTGAATGAGTGCGATCGCCAATAAAACATTTCTTCAAAGCGCGTGTTGTGACATTGAAAAGGTTTGTACGTGTTTGTCGTGTAGCTTCAATTAATCAATCTACAAGTACTGTAAAAAAGGTTTGCTTGTGTATGTAAACCCCTAATGTAAATGATATACAGTAAGAAGCATTGAACGCTTCACGCATCTGATGAGAACGCCAATGAACATCTCTCGCGAAAACCTTAAAACTATTATTTTCTAAGTAATCAATACACACACGGTATAATTGACGTATAATTGTTTTTAGTTCAAACCTTCAAGCAAGGCAACATGATGTTATCGTTCTTAAGGCGTTCATCGTTCATCATATATGAGTGCACTGCTTGTGCTCAATAATAATCCTACGTGTGCGCACTTCTGAAACAACCAGGCTATCATAACACGAATACGCAACGTCATTACGCGAAGCGCATTTGCATTTTGTGCGCATTTTGCTCAAAATTAAATCAGTTGTTGCTGGGAATTCAGTGTAAAACTGACTGAAATCACTTTAAATGTTAACTGAACATGTCATCGCGATCGCAAAAAACATGACAACTTATCCTATACTACGCTTGTCATAAATGTATTTTAAATCGGCGAGGTTAAAAATGCCCCAAATGATAAAAAAAAAAGACCCACAAAAGGCTCCACTCAAAGATTTTGAAGAATATGTTTACTTAGCTATATAATGCACCATAGTGATGCTTCCAGTGTCATGTACAGGGATAAAAATTACGCCTCTTAACTGTTTAGAACAATAAGAGATTAGACATTTGCGCAACAAAGCTAATCTTGTAAACGGGAAGGAATCTCAAGTCGAATAACTTTTTTTCTACATAGATATCTTCCCGTCAGAATTATCAAAAAGAAGAGAGCATTCCGCCGCCGACAATGAGCTTGGAATTTCAAAAGACAAAGTGAGTGAACTATATGCACAAGTACAACTTTTATAACAACCTTACTTGAAATAAACTTATTTTTTTGATGTATAAGCGAATGCCGTATACTTAGCTACAACACATTCCAGCATTTGCAGAAAAGCGTAATTCAACTCAGGCGAATAAACAAAGAGAAATTACAACATAATTCAACAAAAATTGCCAGCGCAATTATCCGACAAGCTCTTCCCGAAGTAACCGCTCTTACTTCGAGTAGTTGGAAATCTTAGAGCAGTTTCAACTCATCAAACATTCAAGTTTTATGAATCCATCAAGAACTAATAAGCGACCGACAGGAATGAGCACCATGAAACAAATAATCGCAGCAAAGTAGTATATAATTTTGCTCGCACCAACACCACAACTACTGCATGACGGGTTTAAAATGCTTTATCAAACACTATTCATGTATAAATTTACAACAAAAAAAACACCTATAAAACTAATAGTTCCACGATTACATAATAAAATGATTACATTATATTATGCGAAAACTAATTGCGTGAATAGCTACCTTAACAAACAATGCCTCGTGATAGAACTTACAGCAGGTGTGGTCAAACTATGACGTCACACAAGCTCGGTGAACATTCGACTAGATTCACTCCCATTCTAAATCGGATCATGTTTAAGTGAGTTAAAAGACACCGCAAGGCAATGAAAATAAGCTAAACGCTCGGAATAGGATAGAGACAAAAGATTCTCGTCTCTACTTAAGTATCAACTTTGTTACGCAAACCCTGTTGTTTCATTCTCTATTGTTCGCGATGTTTCGTATATCTATAGAGCAAAATATAAATCATTATCTTCGTAATAGTAACATATAGATAGCTTTTCATAACAAAGAAAAAGCTTCACCTTACACTCTGTGTATTATGGGAAGCTTCTAATAGCTGTATGATATGAATTCTGGAGAAATTTTCCAATGATTAGTAAACATCTAAAAAAGGCATTGCACTACACAAGTAAAAAAACTATGACGTTTTATAGCAATCGGGTTAACTCTATCATGCAATAACAGCTTAAAGGTTCTAAGCGCTCCTAGAATATGCGTGTTTTGGTTGCAAACAACGAAGCTAATTGATTGATTAATTGAAGCTACACGACAAACACATAACAACACAGAACAATGTCAATCGATAAATCTTGTAAATTGAAGCTAAAACATCGATAAAACAAAGTATTGTACAATTGTATTAAGGAGACGGTTTTTCACTGTCGCACTTTGTAAGCCGCGAACAAGGCTTTGACAAAACATCATTCGGAGAAAAGCGTCTTTCGAGAACACGATTTGAGCATCTAGAAAATGTTATCGTTCAGTTTTAAGTCTTGTTTTTTTATCAAAAAACAACGCTAATAATCTTTTATCTTGCTAAATTATCGCAGTCGAGAATAAATAATTTATAAGCCTTACTGTTTCAAAGTAAATTACAGCTGTCACGCGCATTTAATCACAGACAGTTTGAGTAATCAACAAAATTCCAGATGGGAAGTTTTGATCTTCGAAAGAAAAATAAAATCTTCAAAAAGTTCAATGTTCAAAGAAGTAAGCCCGCGTGTTTAAAGAAGAAAAACTCCGTTCCTCGTGTTCTTGGGCCGGGAATATATCCTTACGAAGAAACGAGTGAAAAAAAACATTTCGTGATCGAAGGCGCCGATAACAAGACGCCAAAAGTAATTAGATTACCTCTCTTTCTAATACAAAACGGATTCAGAAGGTTTTTAACAACTAAATCGTGAAGCAAAAACAAACATTTGAAAAAACAAACGTAGCGAGATCTTTGCCCAGTGCTCCTATGAAACAAAAGCACTTCATACGACAGAAGAAAGAGAACGCTACGCAAAAATCTCTACGGGAACTTCAAAGACAAAAAACGCCATCATAAAATACTGATTTAGACTACTTTTTGTTTTCTAATTAATTCTAATTCTTCTTAAGAACCTTCTATTGAACGACGAAACGTAACTATAATTAACCATATTATCTCATAAATTGTGTACTGTTTCGTTGACTAATTCACATCCTGTTTTAATACTAATGAAGTTCAAAAGAAAAAACATGAAAACTACAACTACAAGCATCTCTCGGCTACTGAACTTCGCACTTCGCACGTATATAGTTCAGTGCTCTTGCAGTATTAGTAATGAGAACACACGTTAAAGCATGCAGTTAGTCATTCATTTCCTGCACTGGGAAGGGCAAGTTTAGTATATCCACAGAAGTTGCTTAATGTTTACATTACTAAAAACGGACAGTTTAACATACTCTAATACGTTCCTTTGAAATACGAGTTGAAAAAAATCGCCCAACGATCAGATACACAGGGAATGATTACAATTCCGAAGTATTTGATCGATTGATGATTTGTATTTCTAAAAACATGAACGCGGAGAATGACTAGTACGCAAAATACCGTGTGAGAAACCGCTGCGCACGCATGTGGCACATATGATTCGCAGGTAATGAGAATTCTTCACAGGTTTTCTAAAATCGACATATTTCAATCTGTACGCATTGTCCGATTGCGTGACCCCGAAAAATTTCTGGCATTTTACCAAAATCTTCTGTTTTCATTGGAACTGAGCTCAACTGACCGCGCGCTCGCCGCTCGAAATCAACATATGAAGCGTTTGACTTTTGTTCGGATAATTCAGGTATTGGAATCTAACGAAGAATTTTTCAAGGACTTTCGATGCGTCGATAAGGTGGAATGTTCAATGGAATTTGTCTTAAGGCAAACTTTTCAATGCAACAATAAACCGAACATATCAACGATATATCAACGAAATCAATTGAAAACACTATGAAAGCGAAATTCCTGGACATGAGATGTTCATAGGCTCCCAGCGTTCGTTCTATCGTTAGTATTCGGAATTATTTTTTCACATCACGATGCATAAGAAATCGTGTTACCTCAAGTGTAAACGGAAGGCAAGTTTTGCGGAGAACAGAGTAAAGAAGGTGCGTTTTAGTGCATGTTTGGGTGATTCTCAAGGATCACGACTTCCTCTCACAACACCGTGAACATATTGTCATAAATCTCGATGATATATATTCCAAACTTAAACTGAAACGAAAAAGACACCAACACTACAGCATTTCTACTAGATCTTTCGTCCGCTACATTCGTGCAATCGACTCGAATCGAAATAATTGCCAATCAAGCGAAAAACTTGTTTGGGAACCTGACCACAATTCCTAGCGCGGCTGCGCGCATGCCTCAAATCACTGAGACCGCACGCTGTGCATTACGTCAATGACTTATCCTCAATACGATATAAATACGTGAAAGATTCTCGAGGTTAGGTGTATTTACAAATGATTCTCCACTACGGATGACAAGTATTCTTACCAAAGAGGGAGACGCGAGCGCATTTTATGCTAATATGATGTCTATATATTCGTATTACAGCGAGTACAAGAACAGCATTGACAACAACTGCGTCAAACAAGCAATCGAATACAACGGGGAGCAGAATCTGGATGAAAACACCAGCTATTTTCAATGGCGCCAACAAAGCGACCATGTATTCGAGTCAAACAAGTACAACAACATCAGCGATTCGGTATCTACCACATATCCAGTCAACGTAAGAGACTTACCACAAATAAGTCAGGAGAAAATGCTCAGTTGGTATTGCACGGTTCCGCTGAGACACGATCCGCACGACTACCACACGACCCCAACGATACAAGAAATCCAACTCAACCGTAAAGGTACACTTAGAAATTATTCAACTTTCTGAAACTAGAAATTCATTGTTTTTCACGAAACGTAGTCGAATAGAAACTAATCTATAAATGACCGCCTTCGATCGGTCCCACTAGAGGAAGCTTTGCTACGAAGTCCACACATCCTAAATCTTGCCAACCCGAAAGCGTTCTCGCCATTTCCAAATTCGCGTAAACTGCTAAAAATACAAAATGATTTTACAATGCAGCAACACGCATGCGTGTTGAAAATGCTTGGAAAATGGTAAAAATGTTGTAAAGGTCGAGCGACCAAGTATACAGAGAATGTCGCACGCAGAATGAAAAAATCCTCGCAAGTGTTTTACTTTTACAACGATGAATTCTTAGAAAAGAAAAACAAACCAGATACGGCATAGACAAATGTCAGCTTCTTCGACAGTAGAATCCCACACTAATCTTACTTACGTAGAAGTGAAATTGTAAAAAATTCATTGTATTCCAAACATTCCCCGAGGTTATTGAGGACAGAACGTTCTTCCATATGATTACAGGTTGAATCACGCAAAGCCCAAATCCCAGCAGCTTATTGATCTCGACAATGGTCGCTACACACAACGCAATAGCTGCACGGCGATAAATTCAAACTTGAAACGCAACATAAACAACTAAATGATGAAAATAACGACGCCATTACATAAGCTGTCGTTGTACGTTAAGTTGTCCGTATAAAGTGCGCTTGTTTTAGTCTTAACTACCACTTTAGGTTTAAGTGTTATTCTTAACGGGTTATTTATAAATAGATGGGATAATCGCTGCCTAACGCCTTAATCTCATTTCTATAATCACACTTTGCTGTGGTTCCCAATCACGCGAGCAAAATTTCGACGCTGCACTCGTTTGCCTTGGCATAGATTGAAAAAATCAAACTATAATGTAGGGTTTTGACTCTTATTGAAGTAGGAAAGATAAGCAAATTTATTCTTTTAAGGTTTAATATGACCGTCATATCTTTCTTTCGTGAAGTATACGGAAATCTCTAGCAAAATAAAGATCGCGTTAGAAAATTGCAATCACACGCGCTTTCAATTTGAAAACATGTGGAAGTTTCGATCATATCTGCGGAAAGGCAAAGTCTATAGGAAAAGGATTGAATGGATTGCACGAGCTACAAGCGTTCTTGTTATTTTGATTTGTAATAAAAGCGGCCAAGATGACTGGAAAACGCAAATAAAGTCGGAAAGAAGAGCGTTGGAGTTTTTATCGATTACTGACTGTAAAAGAGTTTAATGGTTTCGGCAAAATGTTCGAATATAACATTTACTATGAAGAGTGAAGAGTGAAGGTGTGCACAGTGTAAACTAGAGCGAAGGAATATAGACTTGTATAGAGTAGAGAATCCAGTGTTAGCGCCAGTTTTTGTTGCAATTGATTTAGCCTGTTGCTGGATACACAACTGCCAGTAGCTATATTTTCGCAGAATCAAACATTTGATTCTGCAATTTTTGCCCACAAAATTACGTAGACGTTGCTCAAGCCACTTATTGCATACAAGCGCGTTTTTTGTTTGCGTAAAGAAAAGCCTTCCCATGGAGCAATGTCCTCGAATACCGACAAATAAAGCATAAAATATCTTTTCGTTTTCATCACTATTATGCCATAAAAACAAACTTCCACATCGAAATGTAAAAACAATGCTACATTGTGTGTGGCGTCGCTCTTCTTTACTCAAGTTTACAAACATCAAACTGGCTAGAGTCGTTTTAAATTTCGCTTCGGGGTAAAGCATTATTGGGAAATGTTAACATGTCACTTGCTTTGGCACAAGCGCATACTTATTGAAAGTGGTCAATTTTTGTCACACTGTTTTGACGAAAAATTGTGCAAGCCTACTACGACAAATGCTTCGAGTATTGAACGTGTGTGGCAAATATCAAATCACGATTACAAACATTATCGTTTCCATCATCTTTAACTACAACGTTGAAGAGGAAACTTACGGTTATCTGCAAGTTGGTACATCAATCACGTTCCTTTCTCGAAAGTTGTTACCTAAAAAAAAAAAATCTGATTAAGATTTTACGACAGTCGAAAAATGCAAATTTTACCACCAAAGGTTGAGCGATCTACTTGAGATTAATTACGATAAAGTTGCTTAACTAGCCTAAAGAACCATCTAAATAGGCAAATACAATGCCTTGCACGAAAGATTAAGCGAGTCCAGGTGAAATTAACAGCTCCATTAGCACTATTTACAACGCACGCAAACACACATCGCGATTTCCTTTCAATGAAATGGCCAGCAAATACAACAATAACAATAAATCTGATGACATTTGCTAACTTAGAAAAATAAAAAGGGCAATTCGATGACCTTGAGTCGTCATTAGCACGCAACGGTCTTTATGTTAAAATCAAATCTCATGACACTCCGTGCGACATTTGTTCATTCAACATGTCTTAACTTTTCGCAAACAGGGTTAACACTCGAGGCGTTCGAGCACGCTAATTATTTTCAACTAATAATGTTGTTACGCGTTCTCGCTTCCTATCTTACAACAACTACAGTTTTTACGACCATTTAGGACATGTTTACACAGCGACACATTAGCGGACGCATCAAGTTGAAGTTAGTAATTGATACTTTAATTGTCGTGTCAAGGTACGGCCTTTAGCTTGTCCATTTTTCACCGGAAAACGCAGTCGGTAAACATATATTCCGCTTCAAGCTTCCTAGTTCAAAGTCAAAACATGAACGCAAAATTGACCTTAAACCATCGAAGCAAACACTGCAAGCTGTTTTCCTCTTTACGTCGGAATGTAAACATGCTCAACATAAAATAAGGAACGGTTATAAAGAAACCACGCTCAATTTTTTTTAAGAAATCGCAGTTGGATCACCATCAACTTGACAAGAAGCACTTTACCATCATGTTTCCAAAAAAGACATGCGCGTTGAGACTTCATTGAACCTAACGCAAAACATACAGGCAATGGCGAAGCCAGGACGATATTTTACTTCTGCAATGCAAAATTTTCGGCAAAACTACCATAAGAAAAATTTTCCATAAATTGTTTTTCTAGTAAATGAATACAAAAATATTTGCTTTGCTTTGAAGACAGGTTTTAAAAAATTATGGGATACATTGCCTAAACCATCAATCTGACAAGTAGTGTTTGTTCTTAGGCAGGAAATGAATGCAGAGTTTCTGTACACAATTTAAGCAAGAAAAATTTGCACAACTCAATAGATATAGTGAACTATTGTGGATAATTTGAATTACTGAAGAAAAAAGGAACGACATTAGGGATAAACACCATCGTCAACTGGTATTCAAATGAATTGTATCGCGAAACATTAGAATAGCTACAATATGAGATAGTAACGAGAAACATGATAAGATAATTTACTATCATAGAATGAATGTTGGTGCCTAAGGGAATATTCAAATCAGGTGTATGAATCCCACACAACGACAGATTTTCAGTCACGTAGCGCGCTGTAGTTCAGTAGCGTTCAGTTGTAGAGCCATCAATGGTCCTGGCCTGTAAATAAATCTCACTTGCAAATTTGTACCTCAATGCTTTGAACATTCATTCTGGTGTATATGTGTAATCTTTACGATCCAAAAACTTTTCGATGAGCTGTTATTGAGGAAAAACTCAGCAAGGGGGGATATCGGAAACATTTAAAGAATCTTTGGCTGGATGATACATCTGGTTGATATCCTAACCTTTACATGTTTTTTTATGACTGTTATTGAGGAAAGTTTTATTGTCTACACACTCTACTTGACGGGGGGAGGGGGGATTATCAGAAACATTCAATAAATCTTCGACTGGATGATACATCTGCCCGAGATTCAAACCTTAACATGCATTTATTTATGACAGCTAGTGAGGAAAGTTTTATTGTTTACACAGTCTACTTGACGGGGTGTATCAGTATCAGAAACATTTAATAAATCTTGGGCAATCATGGGCAAATCTTGGGAATCATCTGAGATCCCAACTTACACAAGCATCTATTTACATATTTGCAGAACGACTATTGAGTGAAAGACAGAAAAGATTTCGAACATCTTTCACGACCTGTCAACTCGAAAGACTTGAACAGGAGTTTCAGAAAGATAAATACGCAGTCGGAATGAAACGCATGCATCTCGCGAGCGAACTGGGTCTCACGGAAAAACAAATCAAAGTCTGGTATCAAAATCGTCGAATGAAATACAAGAGAGTATGTCAGCGCATTCACAATAAGCGAATGGCCACAGTTAACACGTACTGGTAACAAAAATGACTTTCTCCATCTGTCCTACCTAGGCAATCACGTGATAAGCAATCACGTGACTCTAAATGAACAACGAAATGGGCAGCAGTAATCAACGCCTTTACCAAAGTTTACAGGGATTTCCCATACACTGCACAGCAAGCTTGACAACAAGATGTTGAAACTTTTCAATACATAAATACTATTGCAGTGAATTTAAGATCTTTTCTACGACACCATTCCTGAAATACCATTGCCCAAACACCATTATGGAACTGTAATGCAATTATGACAACACCATTAACACAATACCAACTGTTATACCATTACTAAAACACCATTGAAGTAAGACCATTGCTGAAATTGCAACAGTATTACCATTACCAAAATACCATGGCTGCAATACCAAACTGTATTACCATTACCACAATACCATTGTGCAACACCAACTGTATTACCATTACCAAAATACCATGGGTGCAACACCAACTGTATTACCATTACCACAATACCATGGCTGCAATACCAATTGCATTACCATTACCACAATATTATTACTAAGCCAACATTACTGTTATATTAACACTGCAATATATACACTGCAATGCAATTTATGCAACATTTAATAGAAAAACGGCATTTAATTGATATCGTTGTTGAGCTGGCTGTGTCATATGTAAATCATATTCCAAATAGTTAAAACCATATTTGTCCTTCCTCCTTCTTTTAATGAAGAGGGAGAAACATAAGAATCATAACATACATTGTTTAAAATTGAATTGTTACAAAATAAGGTAAAAATTTTTTCCTCGAATATTTCTTAAACTAGGCTGACAATTGATGACCTTAATTTTGAGCATTAATTCCTGAAAGCTTGCACACATGTACAAATTGTTTTATAGATTGTGTCAAAATGTAACTCTCCAGTTAGATTATTCATCATTACATCACGAGCATCCTCAAAGGTTGCCTTTATGACAGGGCAACCAAATGGTAATTGTTGGCGAGGGTGAATAATGAGATTTTAATGTGTGCTATTCTGCCCCGCCACTTAAAAACAGGTTTCGCGATCCCTGGTTCAAAGGATCATAAAAAACACAGCAAATTGCAAAAATATTGTAAAACTAGACCTGATGTTTAAATAATCATATTTCATACATTATGTATTTATAAAAAAGTTATAGTGGATTTTAGTTGCCAAGAACTTTATGCAATATAGATTCAACTTTTGTAAAAACTCAATTATACATACTTTAAAAATAAATTGTACATACTGCACTGATATTGTAGCAAATTATCAAAAATAAATATATTTCACTTGAAATGTTCAGAGTTTTGAACAGCTTTTGAATTTCATTTTGAAATGTTGTATTATGAAGACAAAGATGGTTCATCAAATTTATACAAGATAAAATCAAGTTTATTTCTTAAATGGAAAAGAAAAAAGCAGGATGCAGGTCAACATTTACTCATTCGAAAATATTTTCTTGTTTTTTGATGGTAATCATAATCCGTAAATTCACACAGCGGGAGTCGTGACGATATATCCACCGCAAGGCTGTGGTGTTCTATAGCAAATATGGCTGTCAAACTTCGACCGCTAACGAGATACTCAGAAACAGAAAAAATATGCTTCCTGATGATTTAAATTAATAAATAATTTCAAGTTGTATCTGTGGTTGATTTCTCTAACTAAAAAAGGTTCTAGCCACCACTAAAATCCAGGTAAAATATCAAAGTATCGAAAAGTCCAAGCTTGTACGATTCTACGACTATCTTTCACAATGTTTACCTTGAATTTCTCTGGCAACGATAATCCAGCCGTTTCTGCGAACACGTAAAGTTTTTGAATAAAGTAAATTTCAACCCATTTGATGTAATTTCAACCGTTCAAAAGCATGAATATAAAAAAATTATTGGAAACTAAATTTTAAAATGTACCGCCATCCATGTCGAGCAAAGTGCATTACGAGATCACGAGGTGTATAACTAAAAAGCTGGTACGCTCTGCGGTACAGATGTTGAACTTACTCATCATCATTAGGCCAATGAATAACGTGATCCCTTATAGTTCTACAACCTGTCCTTATAGACACTAGATCAAAATTTTGTATTGAACCTAGCTAGTTCTTATACACCCGTCGACTTGAGACCAACTCTGTCATTTTTCTTTGACGTTGTTCTTACATAAGCAAAACATCCTGGCGTAAGGGTATAATTTTGCAATACAAGATGGTTGATTATCATAACGATTAAGTCTGCTGATTTCTGGATTAATTTTTGCATGATTTCTTGCGGGAATGAAGTGAGCCGTCACCTCGTATTTTGCATGATTGGGCAAGGTTGTAAAAATAATTTGATACCGCAGCAAATCTTTCGTCGCTTCGCCGTAACTCACTTCGTCATCACCATCTTGGTCCGTAGACTCAAATGTTTGAACTTTAGGATTTGCTCTCAGTATTAAAGCATCCTCGACACTCTGTAAAGTAAGCTGATGACAAGAGCTATTTAGCTTTGAGTTTTCGGTAAGTTTACGATTTATCATGGTAACCGCTGACCGCGCGATATGTTGCACGGGCTTAGAGTGCACTGTCGTCGATGACCATTGCAGGCAGGGGCACCAATGTTCAGCAATTCCTAAAAGAAATACTAAACTGACAGAGGAATCACCAGGGATGGATTTAGGAGAGGGGTGTGTAGGTGTGCATACTCCCCTTTCCTTGGCTAGAACCCCATGAAACACCTTCAAACAAGTCCCGGCCATAAAATCCAAACTAGACTGACCAACTGACTGACAGCTTATAAAAACTAGAGACCCCCTCCCCCCTGACAAAATCATTCCGAATCCATTCCTAGGAATAACAATCGCAATGTTATTTAAAAATTTTAGCTGTAGATAAGGAAATTATCTCACAGCGAGTTTTATCAAACGTCAAAAACAGTGAGAATCTTGGGCGTGCTATTTAAATATTTTGGTGTCCATTTACTGTTGAAGCAATAGATTTCTAAGAAAATGATCAATGACCTTGAATTGAAATAGCACGACCAAACGGGCAGACTGGCTACGTCGCAAGTCAAAAGCGATGGAAAGTTGATTGTATTTAAATAATCAGAATCTATGTTTGAAAAACATAGACTTTCATTTCAGAAGATTAAAAAGGATTATGCCCTTTAAACTCCATACAAAACAAATTCCAAACATAGAAATTTCGTTTTCCACTTTTCTTGATGTTCAAGATAACAAAACAAGAGTTATGAGACAGAGAATGTAACATTTCGTCTTTATTTCAAAGACAATGTAAATACTAATTTGCAAGACTTGTAAGTACTAATTTGCTAACTTCTTCGGAATTTGTTCTATATTATACTTTTTTAAATTGTCGGCTGGTCATGGTTTTATACTAATTTGCCATGTAAATATTTCGAAGGTTGCTTGTAATTTGATTGGTCTGATGATGTCTTTGAAATAAAGACAAAATATCACCTACTCTGTCTCAGAACATTTGTTTCTTATGTTCAATATCAAAGAACTGTCTATTTTCGAAATTCGTTTCATTTTTTTATTTCTGAAGTTATCTGCTGGTCGATTTGAACTGAAAAGTAGATGTTAGACAAACTCTTCTTGCCAGTGGCGTAGCCAGGATTTTCTGTCAGGGGGAGGCATTCAGAAGAAAAGGGGACGGCATAACAGTAATTTAAACAATGTAATATATAACATTTTAGGGGGGCAAGAATTTTGTCACGGGAGTCTTGCTCCCCAGGCTCCCCTCTGGCTACGTCACTGCTTCGTGCATGCACATCTCTCGTTTATTATTTGCTACGTTAAATAGGGCAAAAAATATTACGAAAAAAACGATCGAAAAAGATTTACCTGCATCATAGCAAGTTCTGTTACGACGCAACCTCTCAAACAGGCTTTGCGTTCTTTCGCCACTTGGCAGTCTGGGATAGGTCAGTATATGACGTAATGTTGCGTGTACATCAAAAAATGAAGATATGATATCTTGATTTTGTCGCAGGTTTTCCGTGAGTTTAGGATAATTTCGGTGTATATAGGCCGGTATTGAGATAGAAAACCACGGTAAGCGTTCTTCCAATTTTCCCTGCATTGTATCGCGATATTCCCAGTTTCTCGATCCATGATCACCCATGACGATCAAGATGGTATCATTGAAATACCCTTTGTCCACAAATGTCCCGAGAAACCACAAAAGATCTTCTTCGGCCAGGCTCAAGTGGTTAGGATACGCATGCGTCAAATAGGATAAAAAGGCGAACGCAAATTTTTTGGTTGGTTTAGGATAGGCGTCAAAAAAGCTCTTCAAATATTTGAGAGTGTGGTTTACCATCGATTCAGATTTCGAACACCGTCCCTGTGCATCTCGCTCGTTCTCCCTCTCAAGTGATAGCCAAAATGGCCGCATGTAGTGATGTGTCGGACTGCGTTTAAATCCTCTTAATCTTAAGTTGAACGCACTCACACTCGGGTCATCTTCCCCGTATAGTGTCATGTAGCCTTGGCGTTCGTATTTTTGCATAATCCATGGCCAGTTGTCGATGGGCTTTCTAAGAAAATCGAACGTTAATAAAAATAGTGTAATCGGTATAGAATGAATGCTGTCTTAAGCCTCAGAATACTATTCGAACATTGGCTTAGAAACTGGGAGCAGGGGGGAAGCATTCCCTACAGAAAAGTAGCCCCCCCTCCAATAATTCGTCCTGGTTATATTATTACAAGTACTTGGTAGTTCTAAGTAAAAAACTTGTAATATTATATCGAGCTGTTACATTGATTGATACAGTTTCACATATATAACTATATACATACATGTACAGGATGTACAACCGTACATCCTGTGTCCCAAGTGCAGGAGTCACCATTGCACTGTGGTGATAGCCGGGAGGGCACATTGTATATACATTTTGTATATATACATCTATGTATACTACAGTTGCAAAAGTTGTGACTTTTTTGTTACATTTGCCATGTAAAACAGTTACCCTCTACCACCTGTGATGGAGGGTTGTGCCCCCTTGAAAATTACTTCTTTTCTACGGCCCTGAATAAGGTAATCTTAGGGGATTTTTTGAATGAAAAGTCAATTGCTCTCCTTGATAATTTTTTATTAGTATCTTCTGTAGTACATTTTCAATACATTTAAGCAGGCAATCATCTCTGTTTCCTAAGTGACTAAATGATGAGCCGATGCTTATAGCTCTAAGACAAACCTTCCTGGAGATGACTTACTGTAAGGTAGCATTCTGCGCTCAAGCTAAAAAGGTGCGGGTCTTCCTTCCTACATGCACACGTCTGAAAAGATGATGGAACAGAGACATTGTCGTGTTGACAAATGTGAATGTTTCCTTGAAAAGCGCAATTTCCACGGTGAATGGCCAAAAATCATAAAGTTCCCAAAAGTTCTGAAACCAGAAAGAAACCCAAAAGAAACCCAGTATAGTTTTTAAGCGAACTGTTTTAGAATTAGAACACTATTCAGAAAGTTGCGAAAAGAACTGTTTCATTAAGACACCGTGCATTTTGGCCGACGAACAATACTTTATCAATTCGTACCCTTTATGAGATGCCCGTCCTTCCGGTAACATTGAAACATCCTTTCCTGTAAGCATAGCAGTGAGTACAGGCGTTGTAGCATCACCTACAATCGACATTCCTTTCATAAAATAGGTGTGCATTCTCGTCTCTAAAAAGGACTTCACTCGTGGAAGTTTACGCACAAAGTTTGCTCTTGACGTAGAGTCGATACCAATAATAAGCACATTTGAGTTTAGTCCTTTGCCTTCAAACTTCTTTGCCAACCGGTCTTGTTTTTTTCTGACGTTGGACTTGAGAGAAACGCGGGCGTACAAATCTGAAGCTCGCCTTTTGTTGATTGTGTAATCGACTCGGAAGAAGTCCGTATGCCCAATGTCGTTGCTTTTATTCAGATTTGACAGCCCACCAAACGGGTTGCTCTTTGTCAAATATTTAAAGTCGTCATCGTTCAATCTCTCGATACCTCGCAGTTTGATTGATTTGAAGTCAACGCCTAAGGCAAAATCTTTTTTAAAATCATCTTTCAAGACAAGTTTGTTGTTTTCCACGCGAAATATAGGAGCGTGAGAATACATCGAGCGACATATCTCCCTCAGGTTTGTGCCCACGTCATTCTGCAGACTGGACACGTGGGGATGAAAAGGATCTAAGATGGGTATCTTGCAGGCCGGAGTGCTGCCATTTTCTTTGAAATCTCCCGCGCTTTTCCATATCTCTTTCTCCATTGTGCTCACACTCTCCGTGCTCGAAAAGTTGTTCTGTCCTTCGTCGGAGGATGCTTCTTCATCTTCAAACTCAATCACTGAATATATTTTTGTCGGTGAATTTATCAATGTGTCAATAGATTCGTCTGGTATTTGCGTCCTAAAAAAACAGTTCCACTTTATCAGTGTGTATACCTGGAAGTGGGAATTGGAGCTAATTCAAAATGGCGAATGCGCTGACCATTTATCGAGTTTAGAAAGATCTAAGACCATTGAAGAACGTTCTGTTTTAACTCACAGTAAAGTTAGTTTTCGATTTTTCAATCTATTTAAAGGCAGGGAAAATGACTATGGGACTAAATAGCTCAGCTATCTAATTTCGTTATCTGTACTTGCGCAATTGATTGAAATTCATTAACTTTGTCCCAATCCAGAGATATTGCTTTAAAAAAACCTGTCGTTGGTGATAAACAACTTCCGGCGCCTTCTGCTACTGGAGCAGTCATTTATCTTCATCAAAGATGGCAAAGACGCGAACAGCACAACTTAACAATGCAAGAACATCATGTTTAATCAGACAACTATAAATACAATTAGTATTCAATATTAAAATGCTAACACGCAATGAGACTGATTTTTATTTCTATAAAACGATGCAGTAATAACTTGGCGCACAGTAACACTACAAGCTGGCAAAAACGACGGCAGAAGACTTCTTTTAATAGCCATAACATTCATTGATTTAAGAGAATAAGTAAGGGAATACTCACGTATGTCTGTCAGAGTATCGTTCAATGTTAGCTTCATCCGCGTTCAATGTGTTCGCTCCTTTACGGTAAAGATAAATTGCGGTCAAAAGACAAAATGAAAATATTGTCGTCGTCAATAATTTACCTTTTTTGAACATGTTTAATGAGTTCTCGTTTAGTTTTGGTTATAGGATATTATGGTCTGTATATTTTTATGAAATTTGATGCCGTTGAACTGTCGTGGTCGGCAAGAAAAATTCGACAAAGTCAATATGCTTATACACGAGGGTTGCAATGAAGTATCGAAGAGAAGATTTGCATCGAGACATCGTGGTAAATTCAAAAAGCGAAAAGTTACTTTCACAGCAATGAAAAATTTTCGGAAATGTACTATTCTGGTCAAGTAAAGTCTGTTGCCCAAAAAAGTAATTTTCCATGTATGTTTGCAAATCGAACAAAAAACAAACACAAGGCAGGTGTTTTCAAACATGATTTACTTCGCAAAAATGCGAAGTCAATAATGGTTTCTCAAAAAGCACTCTCTTTTCGTAGTCATAAGCATACTTGGTAAGTGGGATTTGACTTCTACGTTTGTCGATAGGGGGAAAAGGGGGTGGGGAGGAGTGGAGAATGGGGTGAGGACAGGGGAAATTAGGAAGGAAGAGGTAGGGGAGGAAGGGTAAGGGAAGGTAGGAGGGTGGGTAGGGGAAGGAGGGTGGGGGAGGAAGGGTAGAGGAAGGAGGGGTGGTAGGAGGGTGTGTGGAACCAGGAAGCAACTATTGCAAGGACTATGACCTCTAGACTGGTGAGCTAGAAAGTTTTGGAAGTTATTTTGAGCGAATGAAATTTTTACGAGCACATGATAAAATTCGTTTATCAACGGTTCCAACGACAAGAAACACAACGATAGCAGTAACAGTAAAAAACGTGCTTTTGAAAACATTTATTAAAGAGTGATTTGTTTGTCGACTGCGTTAGCTCTTCTTCAAGGATAGGTTAAGATTTTTCAAGTTGAGATTCGCTGGCAACTTCAATTTTCTGGTCACAGGAGCAACATTAGCACAAAACCTTAGTAAAGAAACCAAAATATCGAAATAAGAACGCATTCTCATATGAACATAAGGGAACATACGAGGACACATGGGAAACAAAATGATTGCCAAACCGTTTAAATTCCTCGATTTCGCGTTCGGCTTCATCTACTTCGCCGTCATGACCGTTCTAAAAAATCACACAAAGCATTTGCACGCGTGAGCTACATTAACGGTTATTTGAATTAGCACGAGTCTCGCGGTAATGCTTTGCGCGCTTAGCCAACCACGATGTCTATTTCTACGACTAAGTCTGTTCTATCAACGCCAGAGCGCGTTACGCCAAGAAATGAACAAGAAATAACGAGAGTTAAGTTAAAGAAAGACGTTATTTCACATTTGGTTATTCATGGAAAACAATCCCCGAACTCTGTATTAGATATTTAATTTAATACAAGAACTAAGCCACGAGACATATTCTAAACAGATCAGAGCTATAGCGAGTTTATTTCGGTATCCACAAAGAAGTGAAGACGATGATTTCGACAGAGTAGCTTTGAATGCGTAAGTTTACTTACTTTGGAATTATCTTTCGGTAGAAAAACATCATCTGAAAAACAAAACAAAGAGGGTTTCACATTATCTCAAAGCTTCGCGCGAAGAAATTAAATCATAACAATTTGTGCACGATTGTAGCTGCTATTCTCAGCAAAATCCAACCTATCTGTGAGGGTTTCGAAAAACATGTGTTTTTCTACAGTTGCAACAGAATTCATTTCGCAGACATGGTTAAATCAGAGTTCCAGTGACTCGTCTTTCCGGCTGATTTACTTTCCTTTCGTTAATTGCACACGCAATATAAATATTTGGCGTGAATAATGAAATTCAGCCAGCGAGCAAGCTGCCTCAACATCCACCGCTTTGACTAAATGTTAGCTGGCTCAATCTTCACATACAACGAAGCAAATAACTCACCTAAACACTGAGCTTTCTTTTTCTTACGATTTTTTGTTTTTCTTTTTTGATAGTCTGTTTCTTGAGATGGAACCTCCTCTTCATCGCAGCATTTACTTTCGTCTTTCTTTCCAGCAGAAAACCTTTGCTCGTGCGATTCCTCCACAAAATTCGCACATTTACTGCTGTAGCCATTTGCCATCCTCGTTTTCTTATGTTCACCGTCTTTTGTGACAACTTCTTTCTCTGCCTTGTTTTTCTTTTGCACGTTCGCATGATTCACCGTCTTTAGTTTAACTCCCACACCCTGACCGTGTTTGGCTGTCGTTTCTTCCTGCTTCGTTATGTTATTTAGAGACTTTAAATAATTTTCAGCGTTTTTTTTCTCAGTTAAACTTTCCTGCGATTTCCTTTTGTCCGACTCTTGTTGTGAAGCTTTTTCTGATTCGACCTTACATATGAGAGGTCGTCCCTCTTGCTTGCCCTTGGGCTCGGACAGACCGGAGTCTTGACAAGAAATATCACCCTTTTCCACAGCCTAGTTGGAGGTTAGAACGATGATAAGATCAGAGCAATAGTAGGATGATTAGATCAGATTTAGATTAAATTTAGATTAGATTAAGATTTAGACTAGACTGCGATTAGATTACGTTAACACTCTATTGTAAAAATAGATTAGATTAAGATTAAGATTTAGATTAAGATTAGATTGAGATTAGGTTACGTCAACACTCTATTATCGAAATATTTTTTCATTCAAACGTATTTCAGTAGTATTTATCATAGGATAATGCCTTCTTTACTTTTGCACTGGAAAGATCTGAATTTTAAATTAACATGTCAACTTTTTGTAAGGAGAGATGACAAATAACATGCAACACAACGCTGAAAAACCGAGGAACGTATTTGGTACAGACTGAAGAATGTGTTTTTTACATGTTTTAGTAGTTACATGAAGCTGAAGAACACATTTTTTACATGTTCTAGTCACATTAAATTTACAACACCGAAACTGAAGAACACGTTTTTTACATGTTCTAGTCACATTAAATTTACAACACCGAAACTGAAGAACACGTTTTTACATGTTCTAGTCACATTTAATATACAGCACCGAAACTGAAGAACACGTTTTATACATGTTCTAGTCACATTAAATTTACAACACCGAAACTGAAGAACATATTTTTTACATGTTCTAGTCACATTAAATTTACAACACCGAAACTGAAGAACATATTTTAAACAAGTTTCAAGTTTCAGTCACGTAGAATTTACATCTCTCACACTGAGAACAACAGAAAAACTCTTAAACGAGAAAATAAGTGAATTTCAAGCGTAATGTTTGTGCTTCAAATGACATCGTGTTACCTTTTTCTGTTTTTTTCTCTGCCGTTTAGCTGCTTTAGTAGCAGTCTTATTTGATACATTCCTTTCTTCATCGCCGTTTATGAACGTCAGCAATTCATCAACGGAGCGAGTATCTGTAATACACCTTAGAGCTTTTGGATTATCCGGGAAATCGATCGCCTGCGAACAGGAAAAATTAGTGAAAAAATTTTCAACGGACAAGAGGCACTTCAGGAAATACAACCAACCTTTCTCTCCTTCAAACGTGATCTTAGTTTTTCTCGCATTTCGACGAAGTTATGGCTAGTTTGAGCGACAGGAGGCTGTAAACATACGTAGAATATATGTGCTCTTGCAATAATTTGTCTAAAGGAAGTACTGATGGATGGTTTAGGTCAAAGACCGTTCTGCTTGTTGACTATTGCCTGTATTCAAAACGTGGTACACACACACACACACACGCTTACACTCGCTGAGTGCGATACAGATATTGTGCTCTCGCCAATCTTCAATAGTAAATTTCTTTATAAATCAAGGGCAAGAATTTTGCAAAAATATTTGAAATCAAGCAATCGGTAATGTGAAAATACCGTCCTTGAATAGTTATGAGGTGATTTTGAAGCTCAGAAGCTCAGTGAGTGTGAGCTTTTAGAACGCAGGTGTATGACAATCTCCAATCTTAGATAAAGTTACCTCCAATTCATTTGCATTCCATGCCACATCACTCTAACTTCACTACACTTCCACACTACACTTCCACTCTACAACATCCATCGTACCCACCTTACTCCGGCACATCCACTCTATCTCATCTCACCCACTCCACATCACCCATCATACTCCACCTTCCACTAGCGCATCTTTCCCCACCTTGCCTACTCTCACCTCACAATCCAAACCCCACCTCGACAAAAATAATGATCTTGCCCAGATGACTTACATTGCCTTGTCCGAAAAATTCGCAATAACAACAATCACAATATTTGCCATTATTTGACTTGCTATCATCGGATAAGGAGCACGGACTAGGAGGAGAATCACACGAGCTACCATCACCTACACTACGGTCACTGGACGGAGATGAAGGAGGTGCTTCCACATTTGAATCGTTTCCTAAGGAAATTGAAGCAATAGGACTTTGAAAAAAGTGTGTCGATCAAAGTGATGAAAAGTAAAAATCTACGCGCTTCCTTGTGGCAAAAACAGTATTAAAAGCGTAGAGATAAATTACATCCACTGCAATAAATAAATGCTTTTCTAATATTACATATAAAATCGATAAACAACTGGGGCCGGTTGCACGAAGTCAGGATAGCGATATCCATTGGACAGCAAACTTTTTCAAACTGTTAATAAACTTCTTAAGGTTTAAACTGAGAGCAATCACAGAAATAAAACATTGCTTCAAAGATTACAAAATTTCTTTGTCGTAACGAAAACATAAATTTACTATCCAATGGATAACGCAATCCAAGTTTCGTGCAACAGGTCCCAGAATTCTAAGGTAGTGATCGCTGTCTATTCATGAATAAAAAAAACAAACAAAAATACACTGAATATTGGGCTCTGATTGTATATGTTTGTATCATAACCAACTGAGCCTGTAGTACATTGAATGTACAGAACGTCGTGTAGTTTTTCTGAAGATTCACTTAACACAAATGGCCTTCCACGACACGCGCTCAGGCAAAGAAGTCTTTTTAAATCGCAAGTTTTTAAAGTTTACTTAAAAACAACGTTTTAAAGTAATAATAAAGGCCTGCCTTGGACACACATCAAATGAATGAACACAGCGATAATTTTGGGGGCGTTGGACAATTTCAAAATCCGCCATTTTCATAAACTAAAAACGGCCGTGTCCATTGAACTAAAATAAATACATTCAACGCTACCTGAAGCAAATAATTGAAGCCAAATCCAATAGCCAAATCTTACACCCAGACACGCGAGATTTTACCCCAGACACGCGTGTGTAGTGTTTCGAGATTCTCTCGCGGAGTAATAATTGATTGACTACACACGCGTGTCTGGGGCAAAATCACGGCTTCAAAAAATTATTAGGCTTTTGTATTACAGGTAGCGTTCCATGTATTTTATTTCAATGGCCGCGTCAGACCGTGATTGGCACGCAATGCATCTTCGTTGACACACATTCTTCAAAAAGAAACTTTGCCAGCACTATTGTGATATAGATTCACGTGCAAGACAGCTATACATTAATGTAAACACATATACCTGGAATTGTGATACTCGGGGGTATGCAATGTCCCTTTTGTTCCTTGTATCTTTTGTCATCACACTGACCATAATGTTGCGTACAACAAGGATTGTTTTGGCAACGATTTCCACTGGTGCCATTAACTAACAGGTTCTGTATGGACGAAGCAGTTTCGGGAGAAAGGGGATCGTTATTGTACAAGAAGGGATCATAGGAACTCTGATAAAGACATTGGGACGATTTGGGATGGCTGGGGGGTTTGGGAGGATCGTGGTCGGTATGATACTGACAGGTGTTAGGGAACGTGTTCTATATAGAAATCGAATTCACCTTATAGAAATGGAAGAAATTTCTAGTCTTCATTAAGCGTAAGGTCTATTTGCATTTTAACTAGTCTTAATCTTTCCACGCTAGTCCCAACTTTTTCACGCTAGTCCCAATCTTTCCACGCACAGCCCAAAGAAAGTTCATTTAAGACAGTAAGCTTAAACGCGCGACTTTATCAGTTTATCTCTAAACAAGAGTGTTTCTAAATTTCGGTGCTGATAGGAAGTCCTTGAATTTTATTGTACCTTACCCTAAAAACATCTCTTCAAATGTATGTTATTTAATTTATCGAACAGTAATTTCAAAGACCGAGTAACTTGAGGATAAATTATTACTATCGACACTACGACCTGAGCCGTCCCAAGAGTGTTTATTTATGGGGAGGGGAGGATTATTAATGTATTCAGTTGAGCTCGACATCAATTCTTTCGAACGTAAATTGCTTAATTCCTTCAGTGAATTGTCTTCGAAAGAAATCAGTCGAGAACAACTGAATTATGAATAACCTCCCGCCATTCTACCTCCTAATGAAGTTCTAGGGACGGCACTCTATTTCGACACATCGTTTTGCTTTTCACAACGGAAATCTCTGACGAAATAAAATATTGATATAAATAGTCCGACCTTGCTTCATCACGCCATAATTAAAAATTTGTAGTTTTGTACACACCTGATCAAAGCAGAACGAATGAAGTGCCTCACGCATGCACGACGCGCAGTTTGACGTCGACAAACGATCGAGAAACATGCCCGTCGGGGACGTTGATGTCAACTCGGTTCCATTCCTACAACCAATCTGCGCATTCCAAGAACAATATGGGTTAGCAATATGGGATGATGGCAAGGGTCGTTTGATGGATACCGTTGTACTTTCAGATGTGAGAAAGTCGCAGTGACCACACGTGCATCTATATGTAATAAGATAAATTTTTTAAAACAAAACTTACAAGATTTGGAAAATGAAAGAAAATTTACTTCTCAATAAAGGAATATTCGTCGTGTTAAAAGAGTATTATCAAAAAAAAATTGTAGCAATGGAAAGTCAGAGACGCAAGATAGATAGAGAGTAACCAATCAAATTAAAGCATTCGCAATAGAATAGAATACTAGCAGGATACTACTGATTATTCATAGAAAGAGATCGCAAAGAGGGCGTAAAATTTGGGGTTTTTTCCTTGCTACTACGTTTTCTAACTTCGAGCCAAACTCACATGTTCAAAGTCACAAATTAGATCTTCGAAGTGTACGAACGAAGTTATAAAGCACAGTAGCGCAAATTTGTTCCTGCTACGAAAATTGCAGAGCACTGGCATTATTATTCCCTTAGAAATCTGATGTTTTTAAAGTGAAAGAATACGGAAAAAAAGGAATAGCCGGTAGAAACCTGATGTTTTTAAAGTGAAAGAATACGGGAAAAAAGGAATAGCCGGACAAAATTTTCAGACTGACCACGCGACATGAAATTTGAGAATTGTTTTCATTTGTTTTATTTCAGAAGTCGTCGGAGACAAACATCTCTCGCAAATAATGCAAAAAAGCTCAAAGAAAAGATCAACATTGTCACAATTATAAGACTACAGCGAAATGTCACAGCTTATATAAATTTTACTCCATCGTAGATAAAATCTTGGCCGCATCTAAAATCATCATTTTAGTAGCTATTTTGCAATGCTACTTCGATTGAAAATTAGAAAAAAGAAATAAGACATAGCTAGCTAGGATTAAAAAAGCTTCGGATGAATGACATCTAAATACGATATAGAGCCCTTGCTAAAACTGAACACTGGAAAACTGCAAATTTGAGTTGACTTACTGAACTCGTAGTTAACCTCCCCCCACCCCCCCCCGAACACACACACTTACAAATACTGACCCACCAAAACACAGGTGACGATGCAAACATACCTGTTTTCTCGCTTAGTGTTCTGAGGAAGAATAAAATTACGAAAAGTTAGCGATTAGCTTACATATAGAGCAACCAACACATGCAAGCAATATTTCGCTCGAAAATATGGTCACCTTTAATGGCTCGTCCCAGTTCTCGAACTCCCCTCTTTTTTCACTACCCTAATAAGACGACAAATGCTGAGACGTTTAGACGCTTCAACAGCAAAAAAAACCGTGATGGCAACAACACACATACGTTTTCGCGTTCGTATATTTCCAATAGCGGCTTTGTTGCCAACCATCTATCGTCGACGTCCGTCACTTCCCAAGTAAAAGCCTCAAATCTGTTATGTAAATGGAGCGAGAGCTTAAAATGGTGCCTTACACCAGTGAAAGCTTCAAGAGAAAGAAAGTAGGCTGTATGTATGCAACTACACAGACGATTGAAAAAAGCAAACCTCTTCATGATCTCCGATTTATGATTTTCGTCGTTTCCAGATGTTGACGTTTCACTTCTGTAAGAAGAATATTACCACTAATTAAGGGCTGCTTTTCTGATACGATAAACGTTAAATTACGGGCTGCTTTTCTGATACGATAAACGTTAAATTAAGGGCTGCTTTTCTGATACGATAAACGTTAAATTAGACGCCAAGAAAAGACGAACGCCTGTACTCTAAAAGCTCACACACACTCAGACTTTTCGAATTGCGCTCTCACTAATCAATGGCAAAGTCGTTTCTTTAGTGATGGCAAGATTTTTGCTAAAATATTTCAAATCAAGCAACCAGTGACATGAAAATACCGTCTTCGAATAATTATGAGGTGATTTTGAAACCCCACTCATTGAGTGTGAGTGAACTTATAGATAACGGGAGATAGACTTACACTGACCTATAGATAACGGGAGATAGACTTACACTGACCTATAGATAACGGGAGATAGACTTACACTGACCTATAGATAACGGGAGATAGACTTACACTGACCTATAGATAACGGGAGATAGACTTACACTGACCTATGCATAACGGGAGATAGACTTACACTGACCTATAGATAACGGGAGATAGACTTACACTGACCTATAGATAACAGGAGATAGACTTACACTGACCTTACTAATTGCTGGAATAACAACGGGAAATTCAGACCGATGATCGAATCGTGAAAGATTTCCTCTTTAAATAATTCCTTGTTCATCAGCTCCCAAGACCATTTCCATTTCACCAACAAATCATCTTCCTAAAATCAACAAGAAAAATCGCACGGTACTCGACAAGGAATGCAGCCTAATCTGTGGCAGGTGGTGGATTTTTAAAGATCGAACATTGAGTTCACGAAGCATTTCCGATGAAATAATGCGCTTGTTTTTGATACAGTCGAACCTGTGTTTACGGATACCTCTCACGTGAGAAAACACTGCTTGTGGGTCCTTGCCAATACACTATTTCCACTCATAACTTCTCTAAATACGGATACCTTTCACGTGAGAGAACACTGCTTGTGTGTCCTTGCCAATACACTATTACCACTCATAACTTCTCTAAATACGGATACCTCTCACGTGAGAGAACACTGCTTGTGGGTCCTTGCCAATACACTATTACCACTCATAACTTCTCAAATACGGATACCTCTCACGTGAGAGAACACTGCTGGTGGGTCCTTGCCAATACACTATTACCACTCATAACTTCTCTAAATACGGATACCTCTCACGTGAGAGAACACTGCTTGTGTGTCCTTGCCAATACACTATTACCACTCATAACTTCTCTAAATACGGATACCTCTCACGTGAGAGAACACTGCTTGTGTGTCCTTGCCAATATACTATTACCACTCAAAACTTCTCTAAATACGGATACCTCTCATGTGAGAGAACACTGCTTGTGAGTCCTTGCCAATACACTATTACCACTCATAACTTCTCATAAGGGACAACACCAGTAAATGTTGCCAATTTTCGGTCTAAGGCCTGTTTTCATTTTGCATGTGTCGAATAAAATAGTTTGAATTAAGTGCATGCAAAATTCGACGTATGAAATAATTAAATTCGACTGCATTAATTGAGGTCGATCTTAACTTTAAATTCGACCGGTTTCGTCGCATTTTGCGACGAAAGTGCGACGTCGTTTCAACCGCTGAATTTTGCATGTGTCGAATACAACTTGGCTCGCGCATTTTACTCAAAACGAAGTCTGGAACGAGAAAAAGCGAAAACGTCGTGTAATAATTGTATCCGACACATGCAAAATTCGACGTTTGAAACAGGCCTACACAGTGTACGCTTACGGGATGTTCGACTGTATTTTCTTCCTTCAACAAAACTCGAAGTGCATAGATAATAAAATGAATGCCGCAATAACAACTTCTAGCTCAAAAATTATATTTCAACGCAGTGACGAAGCCACACGGCAAATTTAGTCCTGCTTTGAATTTCTTCTTTTGTGTTCACTTAGTGTGAAACACGAATGTCGTATGTTGAGATCTTAGGTAGCCGAGCTAACCGCAATTGCCTGAAGCCAACAGCCAACTGTAGTCAAAAGAACTCGTGCGCACATAAGAAGTGTGAAATTTAGATTTCTCCAAAAACATTTCTATTATTTACCGGCCAGACTCCTTCGAGCAATTGGGGGGTTTCAATGCATAAGAATGAAGAATCGGCATTGCTAGTTCGCACTAGGACTTTAGACCTGTTAGGGATAACTGCGAGTTTTTTGGGGCCTACCCGCAAAAAAAACTCAATTATACAAGCATGCTGTGAAAACAGTAGTTTTCTTAAGAAATAAACAATGATGAAGTTCTGAAATTTACACGGCATGACTAAATTTGCGGGGCTTTCCACGTCCGCTGGCCTTTAACTATGATCACGATGTTACCAAACTAACCAGTTTTTGAAAAAACGGTTTGAGTATATCCGTGGCCACGCACAACGATTTGTACTCGTCCAGTAGCGTCATGACGCAATCTTTGGCATGTTGCAATGAGTTAGAGGACGTCGAGGAGTAAAATTTCACGAGGCTTACTCTGACTTCATTAAGATACTCTCTAGAGAAAACAGAACAATAAACAACGACGTCACTACCATGACGTCACAACACCGACCTCGACACACAGCATGTGCCATAAAAAAACGAAACCAGCAAAAATAAATATGAATTCGCTGAAATGATTATGCACAATAATATAACTAGCATTCAAAACAGTTTGAACTTGACATTTCTGCGCCTCTGGGATTTCATAGGGTAAAACAAGTTAAAAGTACTTTATACACAGATTTTCATCCCAAATTTATCACGCAAAAGCTTTGTGACATCAGAGCGACATTAACTAAGTTATAAAGGCTACAAAAACGTCATCATCTTTTCCATAAGTTGCAACGAACATGGAAAAGCAAGTACTTTATACACAGATTTTCATCTCAAATTTATCACGCAAAAGCTTTGTGACATCAAAGCGACATTAACTGAGTTATAAAGACTACAAAAACGTCATCATTATTTCCATAAGGAACAAGGAAAAGCGTATGACTAAATAAACCAGGCGGAACAAATATGTAGCTTTTGCAGACTAAACTATCCTACGCAGGCATCATTTGATGCATACATCACTATTTGTGCGGGTTCCGTTTATTTTGGAACACCCTATAACTAAAACAATCAAGAAAACTGGTGCCAACCTGGCTTGAACTTCGAGTCGTTGATACAGCTGGTACGCATCTTTTTTTGTTAATCTGAAATCAAACCATGTCATCAATTGTAGACAATTCCTTTTGGGTAAAGAGACATGTGGTATGAAGGGGGGGTAGTGTTGGTAGTGTTGTCACACCTCAACCTACTTATAAACTAGGTAAAAGACCTTTATGGCAAGCAGGGGGGGGAGGATAGTTACATTGTCACACATCAACCTCCTTACAAATTGAACCACGTAAACATACTAAATACATATTTTTGACATTCAGTCAACGAGAGTAACAAAACTACAATATTTCCGACATTCAGTCAACAATAGTAACAAAACTACAATATTCTCGACATTCAGTCAACAGTAACATAACTACAATATTTTCGACATTCAGTCAACAATAGTAACATAACTACAATATTTTCGACATTCAGTCAACAATAGTAACATAACTGCAATATTTTCGACATTCAGTCAACAACAGTAACATAACTACAATATTTTGGACATTCAGTAAACAACAGTAACAAAACTACAATATTTTCGACATTCAGTAAACAACAGTAACATAACTACAATATTTTCGACATTCAGTCAACAATAGTAACATAACTACAATATTTTCGATATTCAGTCAACGAGAGTAACATAACTACAATATTTTCGACATTCAGTCAACAACAGTAACAAAACTACAATATTTTCGACATTCAGTTAACAACAGTAACATAACTACAATATTTTCGACATTCAGCCAACAATAGTAACATAACTGCAATATTTTCGACATTCAGTCAACAACAGTAACATAACTACAATATTTTCGACATTCAGTAAACAACAGTAACAAAACTACAATATTTTCGACATTCAGTAAACAACAGTAACATAACTACAATATTTTCGACATTCAGTCAACAATAGTAACATAACTACAATATTTTCGACATTCAGTCAACAATAGTAACATAACTGCAATATTTTCGACATTCAGTCAACAACAGTAACATAACTACAATATTTTGGACATTCAGTAAACAACAGTAACAAAACTACAATATTTTCGACATTCAGTAAACAACAGTAACATAACTACAATATTTTCGACATTCAGTCAACAATAGTAACATAACTACAATATTTTCGATATTCAGTCAACGAGAGTAACATAACTACAATATTTTCGACATTCAGTCAACAACAGTAACAAAACTACAATATTTTCGACATTCAGTTAACAACAGTAACATAACTACAATATTTTCGACATTCAGTCAACAATAGTAACATAACTGCAATATTTTCGACATTCAGTCAACAACAGTAACATAACTACAATATTTTCGACATTCAGTCAACAATAGTAACAAAACTACAATATTTTCGACATTCAGTCAACGAGAGTAACATAACTACAATATTTTCGACATTCAGTCAACAATAGTAACAAAACTACAATATTTTCGACATTCAGTCAACAACAGTAACAAGATCGTGACTAAAACACCACACGAGTACATACGAGTAACATACAAGTACATACGAGTAACATACGAGTACATACGAGTGACATACGACTATTTTCTGGTCAACAAATGAGAAACAACACAATTTCTTCAATACATTGATATATGCGTTTATTTTTCCTTGTATTTGTGTGGACTTTGGGGCAACCATTTGATGGATTTAAATGCTGAAAAGGTATTTTACTTTCATACTACATTCATTTGTATGTTTTAGTTGAATTTGTTATAGATATTTTGTCGATGCGATTTGCCAGTATTTGAGCGCTTTTTGACACACTTTCACCAAGGAAATACATATTTATGAAAGCGATTATACATTCATTTTGGTCTTTGAGATACTTATTTTGCAGTTAAAAGACTGAATTATATCAGCTAGAACTTTAAAAACATTAAAAGTAAGCTGAAATTGTACGCGTAATATGATATATATACGTAACACAGTGCAACTCTCATTTAATTCAAATATATATGATGTACATTTATTTCATATAGCACGTTTTGAAAGCATTTATACGTTGTTTATTTAATCGCTTTCATAAATATGTATTTCCTTGGTGAAAGTGTGTCAAAAAGCGCTCAAATACTGGCAAATCGCATCGACAAAATATCTATAACAAATTCAACTAAAACATACAAATGAATGTAGTATGAAAGTAAAATACCTTTTCAGCATTTAAATCCATCAAATGGTTGCCCCAAAGTCCACACAAATACAAGGAAAAATAAACGCAAATATCAATGTATTGAAGAAATTGTGTTGTTTCGCATTTGTTGACCAGAAAATAGTCGTAGTCACTCGTATGTACTCGTATGTTACTCGTTTGTACTTGTATGTTACTCGTATGTACTCGTATGTTACTCGTATGTACTCGTATGCTACTCGTATGTACTCGTATGTACTCGTATGTACTCGTATGTACTCGTGTGGTGTTTTAGTCACGATCCAGTAACAAAACTACAATATTTTCGACATTCAGTCAACAACAGTAACAAAACTACAATATTTCAATATTTTCGACATTCAGTCAACAACAGTAACATAACTACAATATTTTCGACATTCAGTCAACAACAGTAACATAACTACAATATTTTCGACATTCAGTCAACAACAGTAACAAAACTACAATATTTTCGACATTCAGTCAACAAAAGTAACATAACTACAATATTTTCGACATTCAGTCAACAACAGTAACAAAACTACAATATTTTCGACATTCAGTCAACAACAGTAACAAAACTACAATATCTTCGACATTCAGTCAACAATAGTAACAAAACTACAATATTATCGACATTCAGTCAACGAGAGTAACATAACTACAATATTTTCGACATTCAGTCAACAATAGTAACAAAACTACAATATTTTCGACATTCAGTCAACAATAGTAACAAAACTACAATATTTTCGACATTCAGTCAACAACAGTAACATAACTACAATATTTTCGACATTCAGTCAACAATAGTAACATAACTACAATATTTTCGACATTCAGTCAACAACAGTAACATAACTACAATATTTTCGATATTCAGTCAACGAGAGTAACATAACTACAATATTTTCGACATTCATTCAACAACAGTAACATAACTACAATATTTTCGACATTCAGTCAACGAGAGTAACATAACTACAATATTTTCGACATTCAGTCAACAATAGTAACAAAACTACAATATTTTCGACATTCAGTCAACGAGAGTAACATAACTACAATATTTTCAACATTCAGTCAACAACAGTAACATAACTACAATATTTTCGACATTCAGTCAACGAGAGTAACATAACTACAATATTTTCGACATTCAGTCAACAACAGTAACATAACTACAATATTTTCGACATTCAGTCAACAATAGTAACATAACTACAATATTTCCGACATTCAGTCAACAACAGTAACAAAACCTAAATCCATGTGAATGGGATAGCTACAGTTGAGAATTACTTTTCGGTGTGACGCTTCATTCGGTCCATGTCAAGCGATGTTTTGGATAAAGTATCGTCATCTAAAATAGATTTAATGATTGAATAGATAGGGTATGAAGTGACGCTATTTTAAAGAAAGTATCATTAAGAACATGCTACTCTACCTGCTAAGGTTGTGCCAGCTTTTCTATAAACACATCGTACGAAGTGTTTTACCTCCGACCATGAAAACTGTTAGAAAAGAATTGAAGACAGTTGCCTTAGCTACGTAGCTGTACGCAGCAATGTTTATTCATTTTATTGATAAATAGGTTGGGATATAAAATGTCCAGATTTGCATTCGTAAAAAACATCAAGAAGAAATTCAAGTTAATTTGTCGACTGCATTGTGGAAGGGCGATAGAATTTTTTGCTGTCTTATACGACGTACGTATAGCAGCAGAGTAAAACCTATGGAATCATATTGATCATTCCGATGAAATCTACCTGCTCATAAAAAGATTAACTGTCAACATACATGCAGTGATCAGTATAGTGATCAGGCGTTGAAATTTCGTGATGGGCTAGTTTCTAAAGCTCTTCTTTTTTCCATACACATTGTTTTACAAACGCACACTTTAATCAACACACTTATTTGTCTGAAGATCTCTTGCGTAAAGACGAAACGCTACTTTCAATTAACCAACTATTTCTTGCTTATAAATAGCTACTAGATCAACCAATAACAAAACTTTATGAAATGACAAACCTGTAGCTCTTCAATCTCCTTGGTCTTCGCTGGTACCAAATGCCTGTTTAGAAAAGTACATAGATGTTTCCATAGTAAAGCTGATAGCAGTACCTTATAATGGCGACATCAAGGTCAGAGAAATAACTTTTTCCGATGGTTAAATCAATCTTAAGAACATTTGCAATATAATCGATGAGTCAAAAATTTCATCTTCGTGGCTTTTTTGTGCCTAGTGTTTGGTGAATTCAAGCCGGAAGTGACGTGTTTTACCTTTTAACGTTTTCTTTGATTATTCGCTCAAACAATGACGTCAAACTCTCCACATATGCAGCTTATTGAATTTGTCGTGTGGTTTTTAAGACGATTTGCAAAAACAGCTTTATTCGGTACAGTAAAAGCTATACTTTCAATGCATGTGCTTTCTTTTTTACGTAACAGAGTCAACTATTTCTGGGCCACAAAAACAAAGGAAGATAAAATTTTCGTGCTACCAAATCTAAAGAAGTTATTTTCCTGACCTTGATATAAGGCACTTAAATAATTTTAAGCTGAACACAAGTGCATACACAAAACGTCTTTTTATAATCTTAGGCCTGTTTAAAACCTCGAACTTTACATGAGCCGAACGCATTAAAGAGAAAAGAAAATGAGATGAACTTCCTCATTATCTTTTGTTTTAAATGCGTTCGCTTCATGTAAATTCGACGTTTGAACTAGGCCTTACTCACCTTTTACCAGCACATACGTTACAACTGCAAAGATCTTTTTTGGATTCCTCTGACACATATGAGTTGGTATTGCTTTCCCATGACTGTATTCTTCCATCGTTGTCCTGCATAAGAAAAAACCTCGTTTAGTCGCCCTCGCGGCAATGATCGCGGATTTTGAATGAAGATACATGACAGAATGAACGCACGACTGAATGGACGTTCGACTCGAATCCTCCTTTTTCTTCATCCTCTTCAACTTTCTTACGACAATCCGGACATACCCACAACGGCAGCTGGCAAGCACAAAAATCAAAGATGTAAAAATACTACGTTACGGGTTGACATCCATAGCGGCAACTGGTCAATACAAAAATAAGCTTTTCACAAGAAAAAGAAGGAAAAATCACACAACATGTCAGGGTATGAATTGAAGACTCGCACTTCACAATTTGCGAAGCATCTGCGCGATTTAGCGAAGCGGCATGGCTCGCGGGAAATACTGGAAAACACGAAGTGAAAATTCTAAATACGTAATGCATAAACGTAGGTAGCTACAATGCGTTGCTTTTGCTTTATTTTTGTATGTTTTCATTTCATCTTAGTTTGACAAGATCTGGAGTTTTATTTTGTAGTTGGACAGCGATCCCATCTATCACGGTGGTAGCTAATTTAGCTGTTAATATTTAACCAGATGAAAATTTGGCGCTTAAAAAAAATGTTGGCACGCCTAGAGCTGAACGTGTTTGAGGCAATGAATTTCGATACCCTCTGACATGTCAGAAAAATATGTCACACTAATTTTGAGCGCATCTCCGAGGATGGTTTACAAAGAAGCTGTTTTAACGTACATGAAGTAGTTATAAAATTTTTTGACATTTCAAACTGTACATTTCATGTTTTAAAAGACTGTTCGAAAATTTGCTTTAAAAATGCCTCCACACGAAAATGGTGCCGTGCATCGGAGCCGGAGTTTTGATGTACGTACGTAAGTAGCCGCAGTCGAAGTCAAAATAAAAAACTCCGGCTGTGAGATCTTCGTAAAAGTCTCACTAAATAGAAGTCGAAATTCCTACAAAAAAACACAGCAAACATACGAAAGTATTGATGTTGAAAAAGCAAAAACTTCCACAGAAACAGAGAAGAACGATTCTGAGAAAAGTCAACGAAGAGTCTTTCATAAAAACCTTTTCTTCGTTCAAAGCAAAATTTGCAAATTCGGTTGTTGCAATATTTGGAAGACCGGTCAATATCAGCGCCGCCACAAGGAGAAATGGTCAACACTTACACACTTCTGGCAGTATCTTCTTTGTCGTTTCCACGTACATTATCAATGACGTCTAAGCTAGTTTTTTTACTGGCGGAAACTATAGTTACGTACTGATAAACAGTACGCTTCACTTTTAAATTTCCTGAATTCTCGGAGTCGTAAACTTTCTACCGGAGCAAAAACTTGATTTAATTTATAAAAAAGGGGAGCAGCTTTTGCTGGCAGAAGCCAGATTCTTGTAGCCAAAGACGGAGTTTTCTCGTCCGGAACTGGAGTCAGAGGTTAAACTCTCGGAGGTTAACCCTCGGAGGTGAAACCCTCGGAGTTCGCACAGCACTACATGGGAAATTAACATTCCGCTTCTCTTGCAATAATTGCTGCCAAAAACAAACATCAACAGAAGAACAATGCCTCAATACCTTTTCAACAAGATTTTGCGTACCAAACAATGCTTCGCGAGCCTCGAGACATTTATCTAAAAAAATGTGAGCAGAATTACGAAGTTAATGCAAGCACGTATAGTGTAATGTAATGTTCTCAATAAACAACAAGTTAATGCAAGCACGTATAGTGTAATGTAATGTTCTCAATAAACAAATACAGAGATGGATCCCATATAATTTTGGGTACTGTGATTTGGATTAAATTTCTCAGGAGATACTTTGTGCCTGCCACTGTGCCATATCACAATACCTTTTTGAAAAACTCTGTATTTCTTATACCATGATTGAGAGATATTTTTGAGAGTGTGCTCCAATACTCATAAATCATAATTGCTTTGCTTAATTGCTTGGTACAGTAGTATTTTGTAGGGGGCTATTCCATGTGACTGACGTTACATTTGAAGGATTCGTTGATGCGAAAAACCTTTATTAATTCTTCGCTATAATATTTCACCCTTCCATTTTTTTTATTAAATTTTACTAACTACACCCTGTATCTGTTGTCGACATGAAACTAAACTAAATTTTAAGTTTTTCTATTGTGTTCGACATTAAAGTGGTTGTGACTGATGTTACATAAAATTGACTTTTTAGCACCCAAATTTAATGAAATTTTCTCTTGAAACGTAAAAAGATTATATTTCCAACTTAGTTTATCAAATTCATAACATCTATTAATATAATAAATTTATACACAGAAACTCACTTTCAAGGCAAGGGGGGTGCAGCAACGAAAAACAATGTGACTGATGTTACGTGACTGACGTTACAAAACTGTCATTGTTAAATCATAAATTACAATGGTCACCAAAAGCATGATCAGTCTACCTCACTCACTCTTTAAACATTTTTTTACATGATAAACACTGTTTCATCATTCAATATTGAGGTAGTTGAAATCTGGGAAATCATAGTGGTCTCGTGAGTTTACCAACTGTGGTGAACGTAATGCTCTCAGTACATTGTCACGAGAATAGAGAGTTTTGTCCTCATATCTTGGCCACTTCCAATATCTACCAGCTTTAACCATGACTGATACTTCATAGCTATCACCAACAATTGCCTTTATCTCCACAGGAAATAGCTCAGCCTCATATTGGTCAACACACCAACTTGACACCTTATAGTTTTCACAGTCAGATGGAGCTTGATGTACATTTGCGTCCCTTGATGTACATTTACGTCCTTTGCGGCTTGTGTTGTAGCATGCACATGTGCCACTGAGTTGATAACATGAATGCAATGGACAGATTTTATACCTTTCATGGTAGGGCTTCCTCAAACACTTCTGCAACATTAAGAATGGCATTTCTGATGTCAATATCATCAGATGTCATCTCCACCACATCCACATTGCACACTTTATTTGCGGTTGCTGTGAAAGAAGTAGCATCAGTTACAAGAGAGGCTCTCCTGTTGACATCAGTCCACACTTGTCGTTTTACTGAACCACCAATTCCATCGACTGGTCCTTTTCCACGGGATGTAGCAAAATAGTTCCATGTGATTGTAATTTGGTGTTTATCTTGCAGTTTATCTATGACTGCAGCGATGTATTTATTCTTAAATTGTGATGAAGGACCATCAGACCATATTAAGACAGTATTCACTGTTGTTGGAAGGCTATCAAGCAATTAGTAAATATATGCAACCACTGTATCCTTTCCACAATCCAAATTATCTGATGCAATGACTTTGGAATGTAGCTCTCCATTAAACCAAAGTGCTGCTGTGAAAAGGCTGACTTGGTCTTGCTTCCAATGAGCACTTTGAATCTCGTCTTGAAACATGCAGGAATAATTCTCGGAGAAGTTCCCTTGCATCATAGCACGTGCTTGGTCAAAATTTTCACTTCAACAGCTTCTCGTTCCATTTGATAGCTCTTCGCTTGACACCGCTTTATACAACAATGCTTTAAGAATGCTGCTAGCTCAGAGCAGATATGATTAAACAGATCATCTGTGGTGCCTTCCATGACCATCTTGCACAATTTATCATTGCCATCTTGCACAATTTATCATCGCCATCTTGCACAATTTATCATCGCCATCTTTCTTCCAAAAATGCCAGGTAACTGGCACTACCTCTTCAAAGGAAAACATACTTCTGAGCATCTTTGCGTCTTTACAGGTGGGACATTCGTTGAACCAGCATTTTCCGTGACAGACTGACAGAGGAATTTTTCAGGAAGATCCTGATCATATGGCGGGAAAATAAGAATTACTTTATTAAGACTGTTTACAGCCATAATGAAGTTTTCGTGATACTTGCAAAGACAGACATTTCGAGGTAGTTGACTGCTCAGAAGAACGTGCCTGGGCCTCAGCTCAACAAATTTCCTTTTCCGATCTTAGTAGTTGGGTTAGCGTCCTTGAAAAGTGCATGCACTTCAATGATACACATATTGAGGTGCAGAGCTTGAACTTTCTTTTTTGAACCATCTGCCTCACGAATTATAACAAAATCTTTTCTGCCAGGAGCTTGGCGACTGATATCATCACGTTCGTAAAACGCTTTTACCAAATTGATGGTTTCGTCACTTATTTTTCTTGCAATTGTTTGTGGAGTGACTTCATCACGGGAGGTACCACATTCTATTTGGAATTTTTGTGACAATTTTTGGACAACAGCTCTTTTGCGCTTTGGTGCATGAGGCAAAGCTGCAGTTCTAGCTCAGTTTGCTCTGGAAACAGTTCTTCCTAAAGCCAGTGCACTTTTACAAGCTGGTGAAGTAGGGGGTGAGACATAGTTTGATTTCGGTTGCTTCTTTCGTGCTCGACATGCAGCAACACGTGCTCTGACATGCTTTCTTCTTTCTGCTTGCAACTTGGTTTTCTCACCCGCTGGTAGCCGATCTTCTTTTATTCTCTTTTCAGCCCTCGCTATTCGTTGTTGTTCTGCATTCTTTCTTTCGTACTCTTCATTTTTATCAGTATCTTTCAATTCTTGTCTCCTTTTAGCTTGTCTTTGAGCTGCAGTTAGTGGCATCGTGGTTTAAACATAACGCAAAACCAGACACGAATACAATTTTACTAAGCGTTTTGGTCAGCAGTAATGAATTGAATGCGCAAGGACTTTATCTAATTCATATGTACTAAATTTTATCTTGATTCGCGTGATTTAAAGCTTTTCTATGTTGTGACTGACGTTACATGTGACTGACGTTACAGATAAATGTGACTGATGTCACGAGTTTTAACACTTGTCATATTGGACACGGAACTTGATCTTTTTAGCTTTTATTGATTGTAAGAGTATAAATTTATAATGCAAAGTGTATTTTAGAAGTTGTATTAAGTAATTTTTTAAAGAAGATAAAAATTAAATTCATTTTGTGACTGACTTACATATTACAGACACCTCAATTGATGAATGTAATTATGTTATACATACGTGGTAACCTAGATTTAAACATATCCTATTACATCTCAAAGCTTATTCAAATGATTGTTGTTGAAATGAACCTTCTCAGTAACATTTAACACTCAAAATTTTTATCCCTAAATGTCGTCCATATTGTGACCGCATAATTATTAAGTTGAGGCCACCATTTATCATGCCTAGAAAATTCTCAGAATTGATGTTTTTAAGCCCAAGCTTCAATTTCTATGCACTTAAGGTCATTATCTATAACTATTGATATGTTTTTCACAAAGAACTATAGTAAGATTTTTCTCTTATGTTTTGTCTATGTTGTGGAATTGCCCAGGGAAGTCAACACCTCTCTTGCACCCCCCTGTATACAAGGCTAGCAAAGGATTCACCCCCTCACCCCCATTAAATCAAATCACAGTGCAAACCATTACGTAGAATCCGACCCACCTGAAGATCTTGGGGCAGGCCTCTTTTCGTGACACAGAATGCACCTTTCACCATCAAGAAATGGTGTAAAGCTAGATTTCTTCACAACCTAAAATGTATCCAAAGCATGTAGAAATAAATTATTCATATTTGGAAACATGAAGAGAAGGAATAAAAATTTATTACCTCAGACAAAGGGATCGATGTATTGAAATCAGTTTTCGAAGTCAATGTCATGTTTTTCTACATAACAAAATGTGAAAATTAAAGTTAAAATGCATCCACAGTTGTCAACAGTTAAAACTGAAGATGCAACCATATGGCATGGTGGAGCAAGAACAGAAGATTGTCCATTACCCTGTTATAAAATGTTACAAAACCTGAAAGCCTGTCACATCCTCACGTATTGAAATGTTCAAAGTGAAATATTCAATGCAGATTCAAGATGGAAGAAAGTCTGTCAGTATTGCACACAGCAAACAAAACAAATATTACAACATCTATCAACTACACATTTCAAGCTATTTTCCAAAGAATTAATTTCTCTCTGATTTCCCAGGCAAAGCTACAAAGCTTGATACACATCGCAGCATTGCTAATAAACGTGAAAACAGCTACCTGCATCATATAAAAAATTAACAACGACGAAAACAAACACACTACTGTGTACAGTCTGACATGAACTCGTGAAAATTATTTCATTCCCATTTTTTTGTTACATAGCAGTGAGCTTAAGTTGGTTCACTCGCATGTATACAATTTCGAGCTTCAGGGATACAATATTACTTAAGATGAAATACACGATGATTATCTGTTCGTACAAACTGCTGAGTGATGGTGAGAAGCATCGTTCTTATAACAAACAGCACTCACCACAGTCGACGAGATTTCATATTGGCTTTCATCGTCTTTCGATGTGCGTGCAGCACGCTTCTTCTTCGCCCTTTTGTTACTGCGTTTATTATCAGCAATCGCAGACATTTTGCACAGCTCAGACACACTAAGACACAGCTTAATACCAACAAAAACCTCCAAACTTATCGTACTCCTCAAAGAACTGTTATCATATAAGCGCCACTCGATATTGACACAGGACCTTTCAACAAGCAGCTAATGTATTTTTCCCTTTGTATTTTATCCGCACGAAATTAACCAGGAATAAAATCGAAATATTCGATAAAAATTACGTGCTTGGTTTTAATACTACAACTCCAGGTAAATTGAATTTCAAAATGGCTGCTTTCTTCTCCCAGACGGCTTTGCGGTCACGCTTGTTGATCTGAAATTCTGAAATCTCAAAGGCCACTCAGACATCTCAGACACACGTAATCTCTACTCTTTAGCTCATTCATTGAGCACGTTTCCGAGACCGCATTTTGTAAATTTGAACCGCGGAACAGGAGAGGGGGGCTGAGACCTGAGGGCTGTAGCCTTCCCTTAATTTTGCTTCTATTTTGTTCCACTTTGTGCGGTTTCCCACTTTCCTAAGCATACAAGAAGTACGTTGTCAAAACTAGAGAATGCTGTCATTTTGGCATAACTAATTCCGGGCCACCAATACTGTCAACAGATACCAATATCAACAAAAAACCGAAGAAAACTGATGTGCAATAGCCTCACTAGTCCCTAAAAATGTTCAGTTCCCTAACTTGCATCCAAATTTGGTGGTTGATATAGCCTCTCAATAAAAATATGCTATGCGATCCATGAAAAAATTACTTTTTATTGCAAATGAAATGACAGCCCTACTCCGTCTAGTTTCATAAAAGAAATAACATACATAACATATCAAAAGTTTTAACTTGATTAAATTGATGCTCACCATCGAAAGCAACAATCTCAAGTCGGTAATAAACTGAATGATGTGAAGTTTTGAATTACTCGTTTGTATATGTTGATTTTTAGGTTAGTGCAAATCCTGTGAAGAGCCGTTAAGATTACGTGAATTTGAAGTTTCGAAAAGTCAGTCAATACCAACACCAATTATAAATTGATCACTCAATATAAATATTACAGTCCAACTTATAAATCATATGTTGTAGTGTAATATTTATGTTGAAAATCCCGCCTGGCAACAATATTGATGAATCTACAACTGTTTATTTCTCTTTCAACCTTGAAAATTACTATAATTCTATAACTCAAACCGAAAGGAATACCCTATTTTTTATTTAGCTTTGTTCTTTCGTGTGCGTTTTTCCTATTTATCAGTGGTAACACTTGTAAGATTGATACTTAGTAACACTTATGCTTGGTGTGGTTCTAGAAATTATTTTCTTGTTTCAAATGCCACCGACATATATACGCCATGTTTGTGCAGTAGCACTCCATAAATTTTCATACGAAGGGTGTAAATATGCTTCAAATTTTGTTTTAGATACTGTCATGAAATTTTTCAGTCAAATCGTCTTAAAATCAAAACATCTTTGACGTGCTTGTATTTGACGTCGCTCGTCTTTTTAGAGTTTACGTTGCCCAGTGACATAATTATGAACTTATCCATGATAAAAATAGAAATTTATCTAGTTAAAGATTCGACGCGATCACTCAATGTGATGATATGACAATATTTAACTGGTGATGACTTTTTAGCTGTCAAAAAAACACCGAGATTAAAATACGATCATTCCTTGCGTTGGCGTGCGAAAAAGGAGCAGCTTGCGTGTCGACCCACCTTGTTTACCTGATGACGTCACGATGAGTCAAAACTTATTTTAATATCGTACGCAACTAGCAAAGAATTTCAAAATTTGGTTGTTGTATGCAAATAAATGAGTTGTTGTCTAAGGTTCATGAAAGTTTAGCGTTTTTTCAGCAATTGTAGTCAGGTGGTGTTTGAAGGCTTCGCAACTGAGGAAGCGTCATAGTTAGGTACTGCCAGCATTACTAAAATGCGATACTTAAAATAGGCTTATCGTAAATAGCTAACTTTTCAAATTTTGGCAACGAGGAGCAAAGGACAGTCCTCTTCTGCACGCTATGAAGTTCATGCTATAAATACGATGAAAGGTTGGACGCAGTGTTTGTTGTAATTTTATTGTAAACTATGTATTTGCAGTAGAATTGTTTCAAGAAAATATACGAGAGGTTGATAATCCAACAAATTTTAGACACACGGCAAAGTCATTCTGTCTGCAAGCAAAACTTCCGGATTTTTCCCCTCGTTATGAAGCAACCCTATGTCTCAATGCAAAGTCATCGAATGAGCCTGTGGTGAAGCACGGAAACACCAACTGTTAGAGCCATTGCGCTAGTTGTCTTGACAACCTCCCGCTTTGCCGCTCCTTATGATAATAAGCTGTTCTCAAATGCAGTTTATTTCTGTGTGACGAGAGATCAAAGATTAATCCACTTTTCAGAGCTTTGTTCGCAACATCATCGATAATATAGTAAATTGCAAATTAGCTTTCCTAGATCAATCAACTCGATTTGGCATTGGTAAGTGTTATTGTGTATTTACATTGTTATTGGTGATGTCTTTGGTATTTCCTTATTTGTGGGCCAGAATTGAATAAATTAACTGACTTCTCAGAGAACTCAAAAACATGCTTTTAGAAGCTTTCGAGATGAACATCGACGCTGCACATCAGCCATATTGGTTCCATCCTCAGGTTCACGAGCGTCACGCAATTAATAAAGTCGATGGCGTTCCAAACATGCCGATTTTTACTTCGCGTACCAACCTGGAAGTTCATCAGAGGCAAAACGCGTTGGAGCATTATTCTATCAGTTTACCTCGACAAAATGATGTTAAATTTCCAACTTCTGCATGCGGACGCAGTGAGAAAGATTACAGTAAGCAAAATTCGATGCAAGTTATTGATAATGGGCGCAGAAAAGATGTTGGTAAGTTTAAAAAATGATGTTGTCGCGGCAGTTCTCGTCTTTTCAAACTTATTTTCGCAACCATTTCGTGAATTTATGTATGAAAGCAAACCGGTTTCAACCAGTTGTGTATTACATGTACTAAGATTGCGTGACTTAAATGAAAGCGAGAAGTTTCCGCGTTCCTAAAGTGCATGTATGTTCTTGGCATTTCACAATGTCTCAGGGGACAAGTAGCAAGGCTTCACGTGCTGTCCCTGATTTCGACTGATTGTTACAACACGCGCACCACTTCCAAACTTCCAGCCCGAGTTTGGATCGCCCTGGCGCGAAAAGATATGATGATGATGATGACAATGTCTCATATACATTTTCTCTCAGTTGGATTGCTTTTATTTTTTTTTTATAAGCATGAATTGTTTGCCAAAATAAATAAGAAACGCAACTCTCAAAAGTATGAAGGTTCCCTCGAGTGGTGAGGTATTGGACACCTGTCCTTGAATTCATTGAAAAAATAAGCTTTGGGTTGAGTTTATTGCAATAAAGATTTTTCCAGCTTTATTTAAGATTTATTCCAGCTTTGCCAAACCGTAAACTGATCAATATATACCTAATTAAAACATGAACACACGGTGTCATTAAGCTTTCTATTCTATTGTAAATACTGTAAGTCTTTCAATTTCAATATCTTTATATATTCTGTCTTTTCACAGACGTTAAAAACGCAGATCTGACTACGGCCCGCAAGCGTTTACGTATTACATTTTCTCCTCGTCAGCTGGAACGCTTGGAAAGGGAATTTCATGGGAGTATGTACGTTGTCGGTTTGAAGCGTTCACGTCTTGCAGAAGAACTCGATTTAGAAGAACGACACATAAAGATCTGGTTTCAAAACAGGAGGATGAAGTTCAAACGCGATCAAAGGATTATTGAACGAAGTTTAAACAACACGAGCACACAAATGTTCGAAAATCTTGTTTGGTTTTGAAGTAAGCAATGGACAGTCAGACATAGATTTGGGATAAAAATCGCTCAATGACGAAGTGCCGAAACGCAACTGAGTACATTCTCGACTTGATTGTTGTTATTCACAATCGAAATAAAATGATCGCAAAGCAACATAAATCACTATAAAACATTGACGTCGTTGTATATTCAACAATTAAATGCACTGGAACACAATATTTACACATTACATATCTTATTAATATAATCTTATTAATATAATAAAAAAAAACCTATTCTATCCAGTTCCATCTGTCCATTTTCAAATCGTAGAAATTCGTTGAAGTTTGAACTTTACGTGAGAATGACTTCTTGAGGTCGATAATGCAGTGTCAGGAGATGCTCACTCTAATAAAAATATCGAATTCAGTGGCATAGAAAAACAATATTTTTTGAGGGAGAACTACCCTCGGTAGTAGAGGGCTGCAAGTATACATAGTAAATATAATAAAGAAGTCCCAACTTTTACAACTGTGATATACTTACTCCAAACTGTACCACTCAATATAAAATTATAACATAATATCACAAGTATTTTACTTTAAACCACCAAAGTACTTGTAATAGCATATCTGTGGCAAAATATTGGGAGTGGCGGTTCCCCACGCCACTTGAGTTGTCTACTTAAGGATGAATTCATAAAATATAATTGGCAATGGATGTTTTAGGAGTAGCCTACAAGTATAGTGTACCGAATATAGAATGTCCACGGACGATTCTCTCCTCACGACAAGCCACAATTGTCAAAAATTGAAGCAGAATTTCAAATACGAAATCTTTCGTCACACTGCTATAGATTTTGAAGATTGAGTTCTTATAGTTTATTTTAACGTACGATAGATCCGACACACTGCCCTCTTCGGCGCGCATGCCCTTACCTAAACAGCGCATGGGAAATCCGCGTAGGAAAAAGAATTGGACATAGTTTTAAGGCACGTGATACATGAGGGCAGATCGCCCCGCCCCCCCCGTCCCGTTTGATTTTTAGAGAAATAATTGAAAAATTCAGGTAATTTTTTGTCAAAACATGGCAAGGATTTGGGAAATTTTAAGCAAACACGGTAAAAATGTATGTAAACTTGTGCACAAATGTGAACTAAAGAAAAAGTTTTGATGTCTGCATGCCCACCAAATTTTCTGTGCCAATGAAATATGCAGTGAGGTCCGTATATGCAAATTTTTTTTACTTTATTGAGTCAGGTTGAGCTTAGACTTTCCCACCTGCTTTTCATGGTAAGTCCAGAATGGGAGGGGAAGGGGGTTGTTTAAGCTCATCCGAACAAATTTGGTAAAAAAATTTCCATGTATGGTCACACACACATAATGGATGTGTTTTCTCTGGAGCAGAAACTCGGCTGGATAGGAGCATTGTGTTATAAATCCATATTAACCTTTAATCGCCATCTCGTCATGTAAATGAACTCAAGCGTGTGATCCTTTCCCATAATCTCGCCGTTACATAAGATATCAACCTAAAAATCCAGAAAGAAAAGTTAACTATAAAAAAGAGATTAAATATTGCCTTGAAAAGCGCAATTGCCCTGATGAATAGCCGAAAATTATGGAGTTACGAAGAGTTCCGAGGATTGATCGAAACCCACGAGGTCTGATATCCACGGAAAAATCTTGCTTTTTTTCTCAAGTTTCAGAACTTTTGGGTTTTTATTGGTCTTCGGGACGTTTGGAAACTCTACAAATTTTGGCGACTAACCACCACAATTGCGCTTTTCGAATTATAAGCGAAAATCTATAACATTATACTAATATTATGATCCAGTAGATGTATAAAACCTCTTTCTTATTGGGAAGATTCAATTTCAAACGAAGATATTTCTTTAGGTGTCCGATGGTCAATCTAATTGATGTTTTGATGAATTTCTTCGCCAACGGTTGAAAATACTTGCAGGAAACCTCATCGCTACTAAAAAGAAAGCCACGATTAGCAACTGGTGCAACAGATCCATGACGGAGTAGCTTGATGAACTGAAGCAATATTTCAATAATGAGGACATACTCGATGCAATCCAGACAAAATGCGATTTGAGGATCGTTGCGATGATCATTGAATTGTTCTGTTTTTCTTTCTTCTTTTTGTCGTTTACAAAATGGTTGACTGTCCACTGCGGTTTCTTTATAACAAAAAATCAATGTTCATTTTGTTTCAAGAATAAAGTAAATGGTTTGAACCCGGGAGTATCGTTATATGTTTGTAAATATAGATCGTCCAGATTGGTATAGTCCTGAGAAGGACTGTTTTTGTTGTTGTTGACTGATATAGTCCTGAGAAGGTTGTCCAAACGTCAGTCAACAACAACAAAAACAGTCCTTCTCAGGACTATACCAACCTGGACGATCTACATTTACAAACTTGTTTCAAGAATGTTATTATTAGTTATAAAGACTCGGTTAATTCTTCACCAACCGATATTTTTCTTTCTTTTTTGAGCACGATTGAATTCATACTCGCGTTGTTTTTCATCTAGGAAAGAAAGAAAAACTTATTTTCATCAATCTGATGAACGATCATCTACGCTTTTTCCTTTCATAAATTAACTCTAATCAATCACAATCGTCTACTCTTTTATTCTTTCATAAAGTAACTTTCATTAATCTTATGGACAGTCATTTGCTCTTATATTCTTTCTTAAACTAACTCTCATCAATCTGGTGAGCAAGCACCACTCTTTTACTCCTTCATAAACATACTTTTAGCCGAATCTGATGGAAAATCATATACTCTTTCAATTCTTCATAATTTCATAAAATTGCAACAACAAAAAATGTGCGTATAACTAAGTTGAAGCTCTTATCAATAAAGCAAAAATCACTGCCTAGAAAAGAAAAGAATAGTATCCACGATATTGATAGTATCATTTGTCAATCGATCCACCTTTTTTACTCGTGTGTTATTTATTTACACAGCAACCCATTAATTACGTGTTGTGTACTTATTTTATAACAACACACAACACCTAATTCACTTAATTACCACCACTTACCCACCCATTCACCCTAATGACGTGAATTCACTTAGAAAGTCTATACTGATATTCGGAGCATACTAGTTCACTAAAAAGTACGAAACACAATTCTTTCAAAAACAAATGCGTTTCTGTCGTATACTACAGGGTGACTTACTCTCTTGTAGATGAGGAACGAGTTTAAATATGATATCTTCCAATGTTTGGTCATGTCTAGAAAAATATAATTTTTGATCAACATGTGTCATTTATTAGTGCTTGAGAACAGGAATCGCGTGCGGTTGATGGGAAGTTTGTGGGCGACAGTGATGCCGCAATTACGAATCCAAATGTGTACCTCATGGTCTGGCTAATGAATTGAAGTTTTAAAAATGCAATGGATTCTCTAAGATGTATCACAGCATTCAACATTAGCTCTATTGCATAAAACTAGCAATTCGTGAATATTGCGCAACAAAGCGCATTGTATGTATATGATTAAAGTGTAATATTCTACTGTGTTTCGCTCTTTGTCACACCAGACGTTAGTTTCTATCTTTACCCCTCCTCTCCTTCAGGCAGAAAAACAGTTTTCGTTGATTATTACATCACCTCAGCATTTCTGTTGGGTTGGTTTCGTGAATGACCGTGAAGCATCGCGGGCACACAATCTCCTCCGTGTCATCCAGATACTGCACAATGCAACTTCGACAAACTAAATGTCACAAATGATACAATCGGAATACCGCAGTCCTCCAGCTTAGCCAACCTGCTCATTGAGTGATTAGTCCTACTTTGTAAATTTTACTGTGTTCCCTGAGTGTAAAAATAAAAGATTTTGAAAGAAATGATCATAAGTGAAATTTACACTGCAGGAGAGGACCACTTGCGGGTTGGCTACGCCATTGCCAGCTGCCACGTTACGTGGAATACAAAAAATAAGAAGTAAGACATATTGCCGGAGTAAGACATATTGCCGGAGTAAGACATATTGCATGCAAGAATTTACAAAAGGAGAAAAATGATTTATTTATTTTTATCAACCGGGGTAATTTTTGCAAAGGTAACTTTCTTTCTCGAACAGGTTTAAGAATCTTCGTGAAAGAATGGAGTACACTGTATAGCTCAACAAGAAAAGTCAGGGAAATTTCAAGAGGATGGAATGCGCTGAAAACATGCCAGGAGGAGTTGATCTTATTCATGTTAGAAGATATTTGTTGCAAAGCGATACGTTTGTGTCGTCTTTTTGATTAATTTACTGTAATTATGCAAACTCTGGGAGCAAGTGGTGGAGTGGAACTAGTTGGCAAAAATATTGGATATTTTACATTTCAAAACTATTCAAAGCAGTTTGATTGGAACAATTTTATGCAATACCAGCTGAGTATTGCATGATGACCTAGCATTGAGCTGTTATAATATTTGTTTTGCATAACGCTGACTAGACCGACCGTTGTCGCTAGAAGCCAGGCCTGGCTTATATTGCATATTGATTTATTGGCCCGCGACATCTCATGATTGAACCTCGTTACAGAAAGCTACATACATACATATACGCGATCAAAATGTTACAATTTTAAGATTTTGAGCATATATACAGTATACATTTTCAAGCCAAACTCATCAGTAGATTGTAACTTAATCGCAGACATAAACCGATATAGTTCACATATCTAAGAACTTAGCCAAAGTTACAGCTGCTGTTCGTGTAATGACAGAGAGGATAGAGTCTGCCGCGAACGAAAGATGATGACGCGCACAACTTGCAACAACTGATATCTATGTAGAAAACAGCGTAAAGCTGTGCTATATCTTATGCAATGTTTCCTGCCCTATTTCTTGAAATTTTCAATAACAAAGGATAACAATTATAGTCTGATATTTACTTTGCTAGGCTGTGTGTGTAAACATGGTACGTACATACGCGTCTTTCATCCTTATCGCAACAAAGATGTTCTCATTATTTTGATAATCTTTCGATAATGGCCTGTTGCAAAATGAATCGTCTAACATGTGAATCGACGGTTCACTCAATCTAGAAACTTACACGTGTGTAGGCATTCAGCAACTGTAGTCGGTTTGATCCAATAACCTTTACACAAGTAACATGTCAACAAGTCGTTGAAATCGCGTGGTTTCAGTTTGATCGTCTTGTTTGACTAAAGGGAAATGTAAGCATATTTTCTTTCGAAAACTGAAATAGCTATAACTAACAGCTATCCGGGAAACGAATTCATTGAAAGTCTAAAGACAGTCAACTAAATTATTTCTCGAAGTCGCTGCGGACATGAAGATGCTTGGCGTGAATACACAATCTCCTATAGCGATGTTTATTTAAACTACTGTTTAATTAATCACATCTATCGGGCATTTTTATTGCGAAACTTTCGCGAATTCGCGAACGCCAGACACACGCCCTCGTTGAATCATCGAAGCGAACGATTGCAATTATTCATAAAAGTCTCTTTAATGATGAAGAGGACGACTAAAACTAGTTCCGACAAGCTTTGAATATTTTCCTAATAATTGGCATTCCTTTATTTTTAAATATCAACCGACTTTCAACACTTGCGTAACACAAGAAAGAAAGAGGCCAATCTTTGTTATGTTGAGACATTTTATCAACAGCACATATTTACTGACCGACACTGAGTGGTTCCTTTTTGAAATTTGAGCAGAAACATTCATTTGAAAAGGTAATATTATACACCTTCGCAGTTTATTAGGATTTCGCCTAATTTCATAATATTTTTCGTGATTAATATATTAAATAAGCTTCTTTTTATAATCAAACCCAAAATTAATATTGCTCAATATTTCATATAGCGCGTGCGATTTTAGAAGAACGTGATGATAAAGGTAAATCGTGAGATGAAATCCAGTTACTAGATTGTAGATATAACACAGCTTTATTTCAACACACATTCTATAGCCTCGAGTCATGGAAAGCTTTATGTGTTCTATGACATGTGGCATTCTTGGCAATTTCCCATATTACCTGCAAAAGATCCATTGTCTATTCGCCTCTGAGCATGTGTTACACATAAATGCGTATGCTGAAACTGTCTGTGTCGCACAATAATGGCGGACTTGAATTCAATTATCGTGGCTGCTGACCACTTAGCGCAGTTTCAGAATGCATCCCGGGTAATGGGAAGTGAAACACCGTTGTATATTGTAAAGTTGTTGGTAAGTGATATCTTATATGAGTACGCAGTACTCGTTGTTAGAGCGAAAAGTAATGCAGACAAAGTTCCTCATTACCAGCTTATTTCTGATATAAGTGAATAACAAATACTTGTCTAAGGTCTTTGTGCTATTCGTTCACATCAATACGTCATTTAAGCTTCTCCGAAGACGTAAAGATGTCAATAGATTATAAGATAATATGTCTTAACAAGTTCAAGTGACTTCAACAGACTTCTATATAATTTATAGGATGTGTGCGCTATAATTTCTGAAAAGATGGCTTTCAACTTTTCATCTTCCAAAAATGAAATGCAAAATGCCATAATCACATCAAACTAATCATGAAATGAAAAATCCCAGTTTTGCATTTAGAAAGTCATTTCACTTGCATCATTCAACTCAGTGAGTGGCTTGTTGCCGCGAGCGAATGATTCATTTACAATTTTCGAGTCCGAATTGACTAAATCTTGATAAACTTTCTGTTAACAAACAAAACTGTCTGTTAACAAACAAAAAAATCAAGCGTGCCTTCTTCTGACATCTACATTTACGAATATATAGCGCGAAATTTAAAATATGAGCCACTGGCAAAACGCCGAACATTTGCATGTTTGAAATACTAGAGGTCAACAAGTGCAATCTAAGAGCTTATAAGCTCCGTCGCTTCCGATTCTTTAGTCAAACAGCTAAACACAGCTTGACGTTGGACAAAGACACGCTATAATAGGCAAACCAATTTTCACGATCAAATTCACCAAATTTCACTGAAGAGAACCGATAAAAAAAACAAGAAACAGAGTACAGACATCAGAAACATCGTAAAGGTATAGTATTGTTAACTTAAAAAATGTATGTACGATGGCCAGCGTTGGACACTATATACAATGAGAAATGCATTAAAATCTTTGCCTGCAGTAAGCTGTTGTGTGTATAAAGCAGATTGACCTATGCAAATAGGCTTTTCACTTTCATTAATGTTAGTTGTTTAATAATTATGAATGTATGGTAAGATGCACAGTTCACTGTTCTTTCGACAATATTTTGCTACCCTTGCATTGTTTTTATATTCTACAATTATGACTTGTCTTGGTGTTGGTTTTGCAATGAATTCTCAAAGCTTGTTAGTGGTTTAATTACACGTCTACAAATGCCACGAAACTATAATTGGTACATCGATTTATAGCGACTGTCGAAGTTCTTCGAAGGAAAATTCTGTGGTCTTTAATCGGAGAAAATTCCATAAAGACGGTTTATTTATTCATATGAAATCGCAACAAATCCAACTTTCTTCTTTGATGATAGGTTGGAAATTAATTTTAAAGCTATTCATCACAATCGAATTATCCCAAGTCCCAAAATATATTTTTAAACAGCTCAATTGTATACGTATAAAAACTAGAAAGAGCTCTTTCCTTATTATACATGTAACTGGGCTTTAAATTTAAAACGCTCGTGAACACACAACTATCTCCACATTGTCCAATCATACAATGTAACCACAATGTCACTCAAGCTAATGGGAAACATACGGTAATGTGGTTTGGCAAGCGTGATGTTTATGGGCATTCAGGAGGAGCATTTTGACATTATTTATTTGCGCTGGTAGACATTTTACTTTATTATTTGAATAGCTATTGAGGTAAATTATGTGTCAGGATATAATACGTACGCTCCGATAAAATTAAAATCATAGGGTGGAAGGTGTTTGACTGTATAGCCTGTTATCGACTCTAACTGTTTGATTCGTTTTAATTGAAAATTGATTCATTGATTTTGAATAGGAAATATATGTTTGTTGTCTATTAAGAAAGGTTTTGTATTTCGTACTGATGTTGACTTCGGTCCAAGTTCTGTCGGGGAGTTCATTCAATATTATTACATCCAACGACAATAAAAAATCGCTTTCTTTGTTAAGAAACTCTACGGTCCTCGAGATGGAAAAGACATTTAAAATAAAGGAGTTCAACGAATTCATAACTTGTAGCATTTGCACTGGATATCTTATTAACGCATCCACGGTCACAGAATGTCTTCACACTTGTAAGTTTATCAACACTTCCAAAGATAGAACGATATCGGTTTATGTGGTAAGGCGTAAATTGTTTTGTGAACGACGTTTTCAGATTAGGCAAATTCCTATCAAAGCTCAGAGAGTTACCTGTCATGTATCAATAAACTGGTAAATAAAAGTGAATAAAAAATGGCGATGAAAAAATCATGTTGTGACTTGTTCGAATCACTTAAATAAAAAGCAGTGATGCAAATCATTGGCGAGTACCTCTCAACGTCGTTGCCACGAACGTTTATCAAATTTTGTTTGTATTAGGCTCCGAGCTGCTTTAATCGTGGCCATCTTTAGAAAAGTTATTGATACAACTCTATCCAACAAAGACGAACCATTTGCGTAGTGGATTCATAGATTAAGGCATAAATATAGGCCTTCCATGACCGAGCAATCTTTAGTCTGTAACAATTAAAATCCATACTTATCATTCAAGTACGTTAGCACGCAAGAAAGAATGTAAATCACAATTTCTCTTTTAGTTTGTCACAGTTGCATCGTGAAACATCTTGAACAGTACACGCACTGCCCAAGATGCGAAAAAACCATCCACCATAGTCATCCGATGAATTACTTGAGGTAAGCTTAAAGCCGTCAATCTGCATGAACTTTACATACAATCTTCATTATGCCCGTTGAAGTACAGACATAAGGCAAAACTAAAGCCCATAGGATATATTACATTTCAAAACTCTTTGAAGCAGTTTGATTGATGAGTTTCATTGCAAATTCATAACCAATAGTAGTTTAATAAAATGTATATTGCCAATAGAAATGGGGTTTGGGCAGGATTTATCAATAGGGAGAAGGAGCGCTTCGCTATTTTAAAATGATAAAAAGCTTTTCTGCTAAATGTTATCGTAAAAGAAAGACATACTTAGCTTCATGCGATGTAAGTTATAAAATGATTCCACCCCCCAAGCCACTAAAAGCTGTCAATTTGAAAATGTCATGAAACAAAAAGGAGGAATTGCGTCCTTTTCTCCTTCCTGGAGACGCTTCCTGTTTTATTTTTTTTTTTTTCATAACGCTGGATCAACCAGGGCTTATGTTGCACATTATACTTTATCTATCGACCAATACTGTAGCTTGGTTCTTGTGATGGAGAACGGTTTTTACACTGTTCACCACAGAAACCTGTGTGTATCCAAAGAATTAAAATCTTAAATTGCGTGTACAGTCTTCAGTGACGTAGTCAGCGCCTAAGTTTGGCAGAGCTACGTACATATTTAAGTGTTCGCTCACGGTAAAAACATGCAACAGATTTCTATAAAGAAAATAAAAATGCTAATGAAATTTACATAGCATGCACGACCAAATGTGTGGCTTGCTACTCAACTGATACTCTACATTTAGCTCATATAGAAGTCACCATATTTTTGCATACATTGTTGCATACGCACATTGCCTTGAAGGTCATCGAGCTGAAATCATCTTTTCCAGGTTAGATAGAACGATGCAAGATGTTGTGTATAAACTAGTCCCTGGTTTACAAAAGAGTAAGTTTGGAAAATTTTAGAAGAAAATGATCGTCTGCAGTACGTGAAGAAAATGATCGTCTGCAGGGGAGTACCATACAGGGAGTATGGAGGTGTGACATCCTCTGTGTTACTGAAGTGATTTCACGAACGAAAGCCTTCGACGATTTTTAAATTCATCCCACAAAGTGGAGCATTTAATTATTTTCATCCATTCACTTGTGTCGGTGACGTCAGTCTTTCACCTTCAGTCTTACAAACTCGTGTACAATGATAACCAAAAACCGTAGAGAGGCTTTGTCCATAAATCATTAAGTTCGTCGTTAAATTGACAAACATTCGGGTAGTGTGAATGCCCTCGCTACGCTTCTGCTGAGCTTGTCGTTTCGGTTGTTACTGAGTTATAGTTAAACATCGTGAGCATAAAATGTTAAAGAATGAGGAAAAATTGAGCTGGAAATTTTCGACGTTGAAGAAATAGAAAATCTATTCGCTTTATAAATTATTTGAAGATGTATAGCAACAAGTTGCACGTGTTTGTACGAGAAATAGATAATTACATGTTTGTAAATGTAGATCGTCCAGGTTAGTAAAGTCCTGAGAAGGACTGTCGTTGTTGATGTTGACTGACGTTTCTACGACCTTAGCGTCAATCATCTTCAGAGTCAAGTGCTGTCACAGTCAGCATTTATATCAATAGTCCTTCTCGAAACTGTATTTACCTGGACGATTTAAATCTACAAACATGTAACGATACTCCCGGGTTCAAACCATTTACACTTTAAATGGATAATAGGCATAATCGAATATTTTCTTTCCATTCTATAAGGAGAGGGAAAAAGGGTGGAAAAATTCGCGAGAAAAAGTGCCCCAAATTCTAAACGCAAAGGTAGAATGGAACATCTAAACTTTGTTAGCTGGTGTAAAAATTGTTACTATAATATTCCTTTGGGTACAATTTGTCGTTTTAGTCGAAATATCACAGAATTCAGTACCGAGTAAAGTTACTGCACGGGGTACGATTAAAGAAGAAAATAATTACCACAGGCATGACGAGCAAGTTGCCATTTGTCTGGAGTGTCAGAGGTAAAAAATGAACTTTTTACGGTCTAACTTCTAAGACGAACTTTTTAAGGCTTTTATTATGTTTTTTAGAATTCCTGAAAACAAGAAATCGATAAAAGTATGCATATAATTCCTGTTCTCATTCAATAAATTTGTATTCATTATTGAATATTCAGCTTTTCCGTCTGCTTCCTGTAGCCACTACGAAAAAAGTACCTGAGACTGTCTTCGCAGGCGACTGTTCAAATTCTTAGAAAATATCTCGCCAAGAAATTGAATTTGAAAAGTCACACTGATGTATGTGATTGGTTGATGTTTCGTATACTATAGATGTACCTTAATGCACTTAAAAGTCACAGGAAAGTCCTATAAAGTAATAAATCTGCTTTGTGTGTAAAAATACTCAACTTGATATAAGAGATGACTAATTTCCCGTTGGATTAATTTCCACTTGGGCAAGTGTTGTCGAGATTTTTTTGTATTCTGGTGGTGTTGTTTACAAAATTAAGACTTGACATGTCACTCTAATCTATCGTCGGCAATGTTTTCATTTTTAGATAGACATATTTTGTAATGAAGAACTGCTAGGAAAAGATCACACTTTGAAATTTATAACACTCACTCGATGGAAATTCAAGGTAGGGTATAACAGAAAATAAAACTTAATATTTTAATGTTGGCACCTTGTTCCTCTTATTTCTTGCAGAAAGGACCGTTGATACTACAATATAGGTCGAGCTTGCATCTTTTTTGAAAAGCGTCTGGTCCTAAAGAAGTTGGCCTTGATATTCTTATACGTCATGTTACTATTTATATTTATTGGCCTCAATATTCTTATACGTCATGTTACTATTTATATTTATATATATTTACAAGTCTCCACGTTTTGGTGGCTGGCTTGTCGCTCACTAAAAACGATTTAGCTTAAGATGCAGAGCAGACTGACCTCAGTCTGCTTCTGATGACAAATTGTGTTTATAAATATGTAACTTTTCATTCATCGGTAAACTAGTAAACGATTTATAACTTGATTTAGTTTGAAATGGAGTTGACTCATCACTCACGTGTGCATGCCATAACTTCCAACTTTAAATTTCAACATTGAACGAAAGATGTTAGGACGATGAATTTTTTCCTCTTTCCCTGCCGACTTTACGCAGTGTTTTCAAAAAAATTCCTGATCCTCTCTCAAACGGCCCATTTTTCTCAAAGAGAGTGTACCTAATTCTTCGGAAGAGCGCACTTTCAGTGGCAGCAGATCATTGATAATTGGGGGGGGGCTATTCATTTGTTATCATCGGTAAACACAGTTGATTTCAATAGAGACATATAAAGGAAATCGTGCATGTATGAATAATACCCCCCCCAGTTATCGATGTTCCGCCGCCCTTGCACACTATACATCAGGTTCTTGATCTTCCAAGCAATAGTTGAAAATACGGAGTGTGGAATCTCTGTCCTCAGACTCTGCATTTTCGATCAGGCCGATATAACTATTGTTCCAAACCGAAACCCTGCATGAACTATGTGCCCATCCCTCAATAATACAAACATCGAAATGAACAGTTAGTGTTCCACTTCTAAACCACCTTCGGAGATGGGTTCTTCATATCGACTTAATGATTTATACATCTTTTGGATTTTCTTTATCTTGCCGTACAAATGTGGTTTGTATGCTTTTGTTTGGATGTTGGTTTAGTTTTATGGGTTTTAGTGTATTAATGTATTTGTATTAAATCATTTCTTCAATTTCTCTATTCCTTTGTTTAGTAGTTCCTCTATCTTTACGGAATGTTTGCCGTTTTTACGTCACTTTATATATATGGTTATAGTTATTGCTAATATTTCCATGTTTGAAAGAAATGTGTCATAAAAAATGATCGATAAGGGTTGCATTTTGGAGAATACTATCTGCATAGCAGGGATCGTAACTCGTTGGTTATCATATATATATGTATGTATGCTTTCCTCGTAGATGCGACATTAACCGAAAAGATTCCTAATAGCAATGCTAGATTATTGGAAAATATACAATCTTACGAAAAAGTACAACCTTACCTACTTAATGACAGAATAAAGCAAGATATTTCAATCAAAATACCGGTACGTATTCTTTTTATCTTCGCTGAATTTCATTTGCACGTATTCGTAAACATGCTTTATAAACATAAAGAAATTTTTGTTCCCTTTTGACCAATGTCCTTTAATCAATTAGGAATTTCTGGTTAAAATTTTGAGTAATCGAATCGATTGCAGTTTGATAATTGATTGATAAAAATCTTCGCTATCTTCTTTCTTAGGATGGTCATATGCAAGACGTAGCCATTGTTCTCCCTGGAACGAAAACGCATTTTAAATTGGATTTATCCTTAGTTGGGAAAAAGTCAAAAACACTAATGCCATGGCACCGTTGCTGGTGATGAAAATTCTGATGTTTCTTTGAGTACTTGTAATGGAATAGAGTAACTGAATTAAATCTATATGATCAGTGATTAGAAGACAACAAATAATGGCATGGTGATGTAATGGGTTAATATTTTTTTCTACATTTTATATTTTATTTTCATAATGTTTTAGAGGAATTATCAAAAAAAAACAGTGGGACGTACTTTATTCAACCTTTAAAATCTGAAGATAGTCATGTAAGCGATTTCAAAGCTATATAAAACTAAAAGTTCATGCAGAAAACTGTCCTTTAGAACCTATTTGGACAGAGAATAGACAATGCAAATGTAGGCCAACTCACATAAAGTACTCAATAATTTGCCAAATTAGAGGTTCCGTGTGGACTTTTTAAAGAAAATTAACAGATCAAAAAAATTTCATGACAAATCGGCAAATACGTTTGCAAAATATTTCGTTTAAAATATTTTCAGTTATATTACTTACTCATGCATTATACATTTAATCTGTAGAAAGTCATATTTTGTTCAATACAGAAGATCTAAAGATAAATGAAGTTACCAGTGCTATGTATGTATGTTTATATATGTTATCAGCTATTGTATCTTGTACTACTTACTTGGCTTTTATGTTTAGACTCATTTTCTTTATTTTTAGGACATAGTTAGAATCCAACAACTCCTGTGAAAAATATAAAGCGCATATTTAAACGTTCAAATGACTTCAAAACAAGGACGAGTTGTCAATGGAGTATAGACTTGCTTTGTGACTGTAGAAATGATTTTAATTCGCCGATATATATTTTTCAGTTTAGAAGAGATGTATTGAGCGAAACAAAATATGTGGAGTTTTTCGTCGTAAACGATCGTACGCAGGTAGATCTTGTTCCCCATTGGCGAACAAATCAAACTTTTCAAAAAAAAATATGCAAAATCAACTGATCAAGATATCTATATTTTTCTTTACAAAGCCTAAATTTCCAATCTTGCTTGATGAGTCACCTATTTCTAGGCGCACAAAGAGCTCATGAAGATAACAATTTCATTGTATAAAATACATTGCAAATTTTCTTCAAATCAATAGGATTATCTAAAGAAGTTATTTCCTTAACACAGAAATAGGCACTTAAACAGTGCATGTTCGTAAAACGTCGCTATGTAATACAATTTCACTCCGTCGTTTTTGAAAAATGCGAGAGTCTTTCAGTTGGAATCATGAAATTTATCTTTCAAATATGAGTTTCGCTTCTTTTGAACACTTAAAAAGGAATGCTGGATTTTAATGATTTCACAAAAGTATTAGGATTACTTGATACGAAATTAATGAAACAGTCTAAAGAAATAGGTAATGAATCCTTCTGCTTCAAGATAACAGCGTAAGTAAAATAGCATTTGCAACTTCTTTGAAGTCATCTTAGTATAGTTGGTATACATCAAGTATAGTTGGTATACATCAAGTATAGTCGGGCCATAACTTCATTCAAGAACTAAATAGTTTTCGTGTGTGAATGGCTTTATCCAAACACCCAGGAATTAAGCTAAGTGCTTTGCACCGCTTTTCTTAACTCGAGCAACAATCCCAAATGTTTTCCCAAATGTTTTCCCAAATGTTTTCCCAAATGTATCAAAGGATACTAAATTACTGTTGACACAATTTGCTTCATATTTTTTCCCTAAACTTTAGCGTTACGGGCGTTATTATTGGTGCCTCAGCAGCTGCCTTGTTTCTTATTGTCATTGTTTATGTTATTTGCTTCTGTAAATCAAAACATAGTAAGACAATAATATTTTTATTTGTCAAATTATAGTTGCATCATCGTGTCCTTTAAAATATAATTTATATACTAAACCTTATAAAATTCATGTTGAAATTTGTACTAATATTCGTACCAATGGACAGCGACGTACAGCTTTTGATCTTTTTCTTTTTATCTTGATCTAATTCATCACTTAATTTCCACCCAATAACATCCTTGACATTTTATAAGCACACGTGTAGTGCATGATGGTAAGCAAGAAGTTACATGCATTTTTCAATAATGGACTGTAGAGTTACAGTCATAACTATGATTATCAACAATAATCCATCATTAACCTTTCATCATTTGAAAAATGTCTTTCATCGTTTTAACTGTTGTCGTTTCCTAGGAAAGGACGATTCGCAGAATATCGAGCTTGAGACAAAAATTGAGGATGACGATGAAGAACACATTTACGAAGAACCGTTTGATACAGTCGTCAACAGTCGTCCAAATGTAAGTGGTGAGAAAATCATTGAACGTTATGGGACTGTTATGGGCCTTTTGAACTGTAAAGACGATGAGACTAAATTAGAAAATTCATCGAAAAATTTGGAGTGCGAAAAGCCGCTTGATGTAATCGTCAACAGTTTTCCAAATGTAAGTCGTGATGAAAATATTGAACGTCATGAAACCGTTACGGGCCTTTTGAACCGTAAAGACGATGAAACTAAATTAGAAAATTCACCCGAAAATTTGGAATACATAAAAGTTATTGATAATTATTATATGTCTTTGATTCAAGAAAGAAAACAACCAGAAAATTCAGTGCAGAATTCTGAGAAAATAGCAGTCTTTAACAGTCATTATATGCCTTTGATTCATGAAATATGAACACAATGTTACTTAACATTACTTAGTATTGGAAATGAACAAAATACTACTTAAATTATTGACAATGAAAGAAATTAATACGAACGAATACCTTTGAAGACGAAAATGAAAAAATTGATGATCACAATTGTTTATCACTAAATATATATAAGTATTAATCGAAGTATTTGCAAAGTAAATATCAGGGATGGGATATTAAATGTTACACTTATGTTATAACAACGTGCTATCCATGGTATAACACGATATACTCATGTTACAACAACGTGGTAACCATGGTAAAACACGTTACTGTCATGTTACAACAACGTGGTAACCATGGTAAAACACGTTACTGTCATGTTACAACAATGTAGTAACCATGGTAAAACACGTTACTCTTATGTTACAACAACGTGGAAACTACAGTAAGACACGTTACACTCATGCTACAACAACGTGAAAACCATAATAAAACACGTTACACTCATCCTACAACAATGTGGAAACCATGGTAAAACACGTTAAACTTATGTTACGACAACGTAGTAAAATATTCCATCAGGATACCGTCTTATACTACGTCTTATCATTCCGTCTTATATTACGTCAAATTCGTCAGCGATCTAGACCTACTATATCTATGATCGCAACCATTCAACATGTCTTTGAGCAACACAGTGTCATGGCAATTAATTTGTAGACGTTTAGAGCGTCTAATTTAATTAGCTGGTGGATTAATATGATTGAATGGTGTGGAATTAAAACAGTTGTAAATAACTTCCTGTAAATTTCTGATGTAGGCTCGAAGCACCGAGTCGAAAGCTCAATAAAAATCATTTCTAAATCCGGAGAAACGTTTATTTCACAATATATATATATGTGTGCAGGAGTCACCATTTTACTATGATGATAGCCGGGAGGGCACATTGTTATACACTTTGTATATATACACATATGTTTAAAGATTGGTAATCCAGGCAATATATTGTTTAAAAGTAAAAGTTTCTCTGGATTTTCAATGATTTTTACTGAGCTTTCGACTCGTTGCTTCGATTCTGATGAAGGCTTATATATATATTGTTTCATTTTAGCCATTAATATGAGACAAACGTCGTTTGTAGAACTATCATTGCATTGCTTTCAACTATTTATCTTAATTGTATTAGTAAAATCACAAATCACTAATATCCCTGAAAGCATACGTTTACTTATAATCAAACTGTCGAAAAACGCGATTTGAAGAAATTGAAACCACAATGTTTATAATGGCATTTATAAATGGAAAATTGCTCAAAACTATGTGTCGACCAAATATTCCTGTATTAAAACGCCTCTTTTTCATCATGCAAGAAAAATTGAATGCAAGAGAAACGGGTCTTTGTTTACAGAAAAATTTATTAACCAAATCGTGATGTGAGAACGCGTACTACATAATGGCATACATTCAATACGTGCAAGTTACCAATTAAACAACAAACTTTTATGATCAATGTTATTGTAAGTAATATCTGTTTTAATCAAAAGTTACGCAAATAGTCTCCTGCTATCCATGAAAGATCAGCCGTCCCTCCAGTATAGGTTTTCAAGCAAGCATTGGCCATATACAATTGCTTTTGCATATGGTTTTGAATGAACCGTTGCTGATATGGAGTTTGACTCTTGTCATGGAGCACAAGGAAAAACACGCCGTTGTTCATTCCGTATTGTAGGCGTCCACCAATTTTCAATTCCTGAGGTTTTTCGTAACCACTTTGGATGTACACTGGAATCAAGCCTCCGTTGGGAGTTTCATAATTGAAAATGTCGTAACTTTGTGAGTGGTCTCCACCAAATCCCACAAAAGAACCTTGCTTCCAATGTATGGTCACGTTTTCGACGAAATCTTTCTTGGTTAATGTCATTCCACGAAGTGCATCCATTTTCTTTAAATGAACAGGAAAATGTTTCTAAAATCGTTAACAAAATAACTCGTTATGGCCGTGTATAATCACTATGGTTATATCGACGGACGTCGATTTTGGTTAAGTTAATGGAATCATTGGAAGGTGGACTGTCGAGGCGATGAAACAATGATATGCCAGAAATGATATGCTAAAAGAGGTAATGGGAAAACCCACACATTTTATTATGTTTTTTTTTCAACATTTTTCGCCTGCTTATTAGAATTTTCTACTTTATTAAAACGATCTTCCGAGAAAACAGACACCAACATAGAAACGAGTTAGTTTGGTAATGACCCTGAAAGCATAGTAAGGGACATAAAGATATCTACAAAAACTTGTGTTTCTTAATTTATCATTTCCAATCATTCAATCATCATTTACAGTAAATTTCATGGGATATTTTTGTGAAATGTATTTCATATACATGCATATTTTGCACGCACGCAGCATATGCATTCACGTATTTTTTGTTCAAGATATTTGACTTAAAATTCAACTTACGTTTCATATAGCTTTTCAAACTATTATTTTTACTTTATCTTGCATCTCAACAATTGTTGGAGATTTCAAACAGATGTATCTATGGCTACTTAAGTTTATGTTCTCCGTTTATAGTTGAGAGCCTTCAAAATAGTCAAACAATACCTAAAGTATAGAACTACCGAAGTTAACTTCAATAGAAGAATGAAATGCTTTCTGTTTACTTTTCATACATCATTTTTTAAACAGGTATGAGGCAATGAAGGTATGTACAAGTATACCCGAGTTATGCAAGTTTTGGGTATATCGCGCTTAGATGTTTGGAGATACCACATTTACTTTAGGAGCAACGATTTATAACATCACTGTTTTCAAGAAAAAAATTTTACAAGCGCGAAAATGATGGTGCAAAGAAAAAATGATTCATTTTATAAAGAGGTCATTCATAGCTTGCAATGAAATTTTAAATAGTTTTCATTAATTGATGATAAAACATGAAACATGTTTGCTAAAAATCAATTATTGTAAATCATATAAGTAAGATTTACCAATATCCCATCTTCATGATCAATAACATACAATTAACATACGGTTTTCATGTTACGTCACGGTTGCCATGTTGATAGCCAAATACTAAAGAATATTTTGTCAATGCTATTGCGGTCGCCTGTCGACGTGAGTGAGAAACATTGTTGGATAATTACGTGGAGGTTGGTTGCAACCCAAGAATTAGAAAAAAAAACATACACCAAATTTGTCAAAAAACATAGCTGAAATGCTCAAATGAACACAATGTAACTATGAACTATGCTGTTGATTACTCATCTTTGTCTTTTTTGCCTACTTCTGAGATACCACATTTACTTTAGGCGCTATGTCGTAGTTTTGCCTTGTATGTTTTACCATTAAACATGATCTAATAACAATTTGGCGTAAGACGTATAATGAAATGAAAACACTTGATTAGCTCTTTTTCATCAAAACTACATATCTCTTATGTACAACCACGTAAATCTTGTCGTCGTCGCTTACATTAAATGCGCATATGTACTTCAGTTCTTCAAAGCCAATCCTTGAAAAATTGCCTATAAAGGAGCACCACCAAAATGGCAGTGTTTACAAGGTACTTCTTTCTATTAACAACCAATTTAGTTACATGTTTGTAAATGATGATCGTCCAGGTTAATAAAATCCTGAGAAGGACTATTTTTGTTGTTGGTGACTGACGTTTCGACAACCTTAGCGGTAGTCATCTTCAGAGTCAAATGAGGAGTAAATGTCAGGTTAGCCGTAATTGTTATCTGGTTCTTACGTCATTGTATTGTGTGTACAGGAAATGTGTATTGTCATTTTGGATTAGTGTGAAGTGAAATATTTTATTTTTAGTTGTGATATGTGATTTAGGTGTGATGTTTTTAGTTGTAATGTGTGGGTGTATTGTCATTGTGAATTAGTGTGAAGTGTAATGTTTTTAGTTGATCGTTTGTTTGTATTGTGAATAAGTCGTTTGTAATGTGCCGGTAATTGCTGTGATCTGTTCAGAGGGGTTTATTCCAAGTTGGTATACCAACTTTCTAATGTAAGCCGTTGTCTTTAGTCAGTACTGTAAGTGATGCATTTTGCCGAGTCCCCTATTCCCGAAACACATGACCTCTGCGGTGCCGGTGCAGTGCTCTGACCAACTGACCTATAAAGTCACACAGTGGTAAGCAAGTCAATTTTGTTGGGCTCATGTTTTCTCGTGAAAGGAATGTTATATGAAAGAATGATTTATGCAGTGCGGTGTTTGAAATTAAATGTAGATATGACCTTCGCACTTTGCTGGACAATTTAAGCAATTGTCTCATGAACCTGAAAAATTCAGGTGACTCAACAGGATTCGAATCCATGACCTCTGCGGTGCCGGTGCAGTGCTCTGACCAACTGAGCTATGAAGTCACACAGTGGTGAGCAGGTCAATTTTGTTGGGCTCATGTTTTCATGCGCCCAGAAAACATGCATTCCATTTTTAATTGACATTGTGAAGGACGTAAAATTTATTCTTTACAAAACCTTTGAAAGATATATTGCTAAAGACATAAGATTTAGCCAAAAAATGTTATAAAAGCTTATGAATGAGCGCTCAACGGTTAAATGCGAAACGTTAAACATACATCACTTGAACTGTGCTACGCACATGCACGCAATCGTACCTATTTTGTATTTCACTAGTATAAAAATACACAATATCATTTAATACAAAGCATTTACCTGTTATCTTTTACTAGATCGATGTCGCTGATACCAGTACTAAAATGATAGATGTACTACTTTGAAAGTTTATATCACGAGCGTTGTCATGAATAATAAATGTATAAATTAGCTCTAATTCACTGAAAGTGCTTGTTATTTTATATTTGTACAAGCATTACTTCATCATATAGAGGCTCATTCCACGTTTACTATTTACTTTGCTATCTTTTGCATTCATTTAGGAAAATCAACAAGAACCAAGAACAAGTACATGCTTAAAGCTCTAAGTAACTTATCAAATTATTGGAATTTGATTTATGATGCGACTAGTTATATAAATATTTGAAAGAATTTATTATCTATCTATATTCATGTTTAAATGATAGTGAGAAAAGTTTGGCTTGTTGCTCTTAGCATTTTTTGACGTTCTGACCATGTACCTATACCTTACAATTCTGTTATACGTGTTGTCAAACTCGCGACAAAATTTAGAATTATAAAAGCCATTTTCTCAGTGAAAAGAATGCCCCATTAGTTTCGTGTGCGCAAAAATACGTTTGTCTTAAGCTTGAGAAAGAATTTCTTTTATAACACAAGAAGGTCAAAATTCAATAAGGCTATAAGCTGCATAAAGAAACAAGTTGCTCAATGAAAAAGACGACAATTTCTTTATTTGTTGACATTTCCATGACGCTGCTCATTTAACTTTTATGAGTGACTTTACAAAAATTCTTCAAGATTGTTTTCAAGCTTAGACATGCAGACCTTAAATGTTCGACTTACACTATCCCGCGAATATTACACAGCTTAGATCTATATTGTGGTACACTTTGTCAATATAGAAGGTCTCCTACATTACCTGAAATAAAAAATTGAACACGTATGGGCAGGTAGTTCAAGAATTCTTAATTTAGATGAATATTGTCTAGCATTGTGAACTCAAAGATGTGAACTCTATCATCGATCGATAGGATAAACAAGTACAAGTTTAATTTAAATATAACACTGGAAAAATAGAACATGTCTAAATTTTAGAAAAACTTACATCATTTAGCTACTCTGTTTTTACTAATGCTTGACATTTGTCATAAATGTTTGCATATGTTGTTTAAAAAAAATGAGAATAAACTATAGCTTTCATTTTATCCATTTTGCCCCATCTAAACTTCTCTTAGGCTTTTGCAGACATTATCTGATTCTCTTTGTAAGAAATATATAGACATGATACATCTACGTATTAACACAACTGTATTAACAAAATTACCAATTCATCTTTCCTCTAATCAATAACCACTCTGTGCACGGGGCTTGAGCTTGGATAGTGCAAAACTTAAACAAATTTCTTTGCATTTTCATCTGTTTATTACTATTTGTTGATTTGTGTAAAAACTCTTTAGTCAAGTCAAGGTTTATAAGCTTGTATAAGCAGAACGTCTAGGTTAATAGAGTCCTGAGAAGTAGCTACTGTTTGTGTTGATGTTGACTTCTCATGACTCAGCTAACCTGCGTGATCCACATCTAAAAGCATTCAACGATACTCCCGTGTTCAAAACATTCACTCAACGCTTATATGTTTCTTAAATCATCTCAATATGGACATTTTTACTGCAATTTTGATTTAAGTGACTTGTGTTAACGTGGTAAATAATGGCTTCTTTCACCTGCCGAGAGTCACGCAAACCGCATATTAAAACACACGGTTATACTAATGAAAAGTATATTTTAAAACAATATTGGCAGAAGACATTTACGTTTATGTTTATTGATAAAATTATTTCAAAACTTTAACAATTCAACGCAGATGCTGAAAGAGGTAGAAATTAGATGACAAAGTCGCTAGACCATTTGTTTTTAGAAACATTTCGTGACTAAATTTGCTGTGTAGACAACTTGTAATAAGGAGGAAGACATATATTTCAAAACAGAATTAAGAAGCTAAATAAGAGTTGCAACATACAATGTTCTCTGTTTGAAATTGAATTTCGCCATAGGTAAAAGTCCTGCAATGTATAAGAAGAAGAATTCATATGTTGTTTGGTGTCATTGTAAGCAATTGTAGCTAGTTGCACAAAAGCAGTTGTAGTTCAAGTAATAAACACTTGTAGCATAAGAGCAAGAAATTTTTGTCTTTTAATAATCGATAAAAATGATAAAAGCAACGTTTCTTTTATACAAAATCAAACTACGTGTACATGGAAATTTCTAGTTTTCCTACACAGTAAGTCCAAAAAAACTCTATTTTATCATTGTTAGCCGTGGTGTTAGCGTAAGCACCTGAATATTTTATCATTGTTAGTCGTGGTGTTAGCGTAAGCACCTGAATATTTTATCATTGTTAGCCGTGGTGTTAGCGTAAGCACCTTCTACAGTGGTTGGGCAACATTATATTCGGTGAATCCAAAGAGAACAGTTGTAAATCAAGAACAAAAGCTTCTAAATGTAAGATTTTTCATCGAATGCATACATTTTTGTAATTGATTGTCCTACAAGACTTTCGATGATAATTTGTCCATTCTTGTATACTTATACTTAAACTGTAAATTGTCTAGTCTTCAAACGATTATTGAAATCAAAAAACTGTTTGCTAATGACATGTCACCCGATGGACGAGATTTTGTACAGACAAATCTGCAAATCAATACCTCATTCTGCACTTTTATACCAATTGTATACATGGTGTTCTGGAATTCTAACCCAGAGGCCGAACTCTTAAATTCGAAATGCTTAAATTCAAAAATTCTCAACCATAAAAATGAATTTGAACACAAAAACATCTGAATTATTGTCATCATTTGCGGGCCCATATCACGGACTCATTTTTTTGCGAAACGAAATGGAAGGAAAACCAGCGAACCTGGTAAAAAACCTTCCGAGCAAACAAAGAGTAGTTTCAATTTTTCAGATGCTTAGACAATACGAAAATCATAAAACAATTTTGGATATTTTAAGCTTTCGACGGCTAATCCAGATAGTTTTATACTTTGGCAGCATCATGCACTAGTTTTGATGTATCCAATTATTAAATTGACTTTTCAAATGGAAACAAGTTTTTTAAAAAGCAAACTATTAAGGAAATGCTAGTTCTCTACTAGGAGATTCATTAATCATTCCACATTTCCACTTATCATTCAGGGCGCTGGTTTGCTTTTTTTAAGCAATCTTTAAAATGGGGCAGTCAGGTCAGATTTTAACTTACTTGAAAAATGCAACCTAAGCATGCGCTATGTGCTTCCCTGTGCTTAATATCAAAGTTTTAAAATACGAAATCTTGTACACCTAATTAAAAACTGCAACCTAAGTATATGCTTTTTGAATCACTGTGGTCAACGTTATAGCTGTAAAATGTTAAATCTTGTAACGATATCTCTATATGCACATGATAAAACTGTGAAGTGAATAAGGCTCCTATCCATCAAAGCAACATTTATGATAAAGTCAAAATATGTTCTCTTTGTTGGCTTTTTGCAGCTCTCTTTAGTCTTCTAATAACGATGTTTTCAAGTTATTTCAATGTCATCAGGAAATCCATTTAGCTACCTTGAAGATAGAGTTTTAAGTATGTTTCTGCGTAGATGCGTGTGTAATACAGATGGCCAAGTAAGTTGCCAGAAGAGTCACTTTTCAAGTGAACGACATCTTTTGATAAATTCATCACGTCATAGTTGCCAACTCCATGCAGCATTTGAAGTTATTTTATGAAAAAGACCTGATTTTTCTAAAAACTTACGAGTTTATGTTGCCTTCGTGTAGAATTAAAATTGTTTGAATCCCTACTGTTAATGTGGTAAATCTAATCCCTAACTGCCCATTTTAAAGAAGTGGATAAACGTTTTTACTGTAGTCATTTTTGCGATGATTACTCAGTCAAAATTTACGTCGAAAATCTTTGCAACATGCACTTATCGTTTAAACGCTAGGGGATCTAACAATTTTAAATGCAAAGGAACTTCGACGTAAGGGAAATGGTTTTAAAGTAAATGGTTTGAACCCGGGAGTATCGTTATATGTTTGTAAATGATGATCGTCCAGGTTAATAAAGTCCTGAGAAGGACTGTTTTTGTTGTTGTTGACTGACGTTTCGACAACCTTAGCGGTAGTCATCTTCAGAGTCAAATGAGGAGTAAACGTCAGGTTAGCCGTATTTGTTATCTGGAAATGGTTTTGTATTTTGAAACGATACGATACTCAATGAAAGAAAAAAACGTCTTTTCACATTCAAAACAGTATTACGCATGCAATTGCCTTGTGTTGTGTATTTCAAGCATTCTCTATTATAAAATAATTAACGAAAAACCTGAATAGTTGACAACTCATCTACTCTTGTTTTCTTCTCGGATAACACTCTTCACGTATCGTAGACTTGACTACCACAATGTTGGTAACACCAATGTGTACATCATATTTCCCGTATCTCCCTTCTGAATGACTTTCATTTTACGAACACGAGACAAACCAAATATGGCGTCATATCCAAGTGCAATCCAAAACCTACATTTTGTAACTTTCAGACGTTCACATTGCATAGTTTATCATCTTCTTTACATCATCACGGTGCATCATTGCATGCATTCCAAGTAGCATGCTGTTTATCAACAAACCCACACTAAGGCTGTGGTACACTTTGTCTAGTATTCATTACATTCACATAAGTATAGCCATACCACTATACCTCCGACTAAATACAGCTGTCAGTATTACCCATCGTAAAAAGACGTTCGATTTCGATATAGAAGTAGATTTCATGTTTTGAACTTTGAAGTATAAGATAAACACAAAACAGAAAGCATCGCTAATACCTTCCATCCAATGTGAGGAGCCACATCAATAAAATGTTTACATTAGAGTTGATTCGGTTTAAATGTAGCTGACCACACACATAACGGGGCGGGCCTTCACTGTTAAATTCACGAACAACTGCATTTGCAACGAATCCAAACTACAGACAAACATTTTATTGGTTATAAAGATTTGCCTTCTCGATGATGAGCTTAATTTTCCTAACACAAACATGCAAGTTCCGAATTAAACTTGACAGAACAATAAAACTGCATTACTAAGTGTATAACATGATTTTTTCATCTTGTGTAATTTACCATTCCGTACGATCATTTTCAAACAGTTTGCAGTGAGAAGCAAATTTACTTAAATTTTACAACGGTTTACAGATATGACACACACTTTATTCATAAAAACTAGCATCTTCGAGGCATATGCCTGAAACTATAATCAACTAATACTTTCCGTTAGTCGACAACGCCATCAAAATTTTCCAACCTGATTAGAACTTCGTAAATAGTATATATTCATACAATAAACAGCAAACACAGAAGTTCTGTATTGAATTCTTTTACAACAAGGATTGAAAATATTGTTCTTCTTTCTTGAGATCGCAACCAGACCGATTTGGCAAAGTATATCCCCCGCTCGTTTACACTTCGATTACCTCTTTAACCACTTCATCCTATACTTTCATTTTTGAAGCACGTTTCCTCGTCATCTTCTAGGACATAAGTGAGCTAATAACACATATATGTACTTTACCAGCAGTTTTTATACATGTTTATCATTCCTCATTTGAATTGATGAAAAGGCGATGCCCGATAATTGGACTCGTGGAATTCGCATATATTCTAATAGAACAAAAGGAATTCCACTAGGGCCAGTCATACACAGGCACACAAACAGGATACATGGCTTATTGTTGGAAACAAACAGTTTGGCTTCTAATATGGCGAAAATCTCTTTCTCCTTCGACTCCTTTGGGAATGATTGTTTTTCACATATTCCCAGTTATGTTGCTCGCTGAACAATCGATTTCAAGATGAACATGCAGTGAATTAAAAAAAACGTAAAATAAATTCATTCGACGAGTGTATATTTGCAATGAAAATTTTAGGGTGTATAAAAATACCTTAAGAAATCATATTGTTATCAAAATTTTAAAGCCAAATCACACATGCTGGTCCCTCTGGTCCGAAAACATGCAAATTCGAATCAATTTCCTACAAGGCATATTTTAAAAATGTTCCAGTCATGTCAAATTTTCATGGGCTAAAAAACTTGTGTATATGTACGAGTATGGAAGCATGTAAATATGAAATAATAAACATGTACGTTTAATTTCTAAAGATTTCATTTTTATTCACCCTGTATTATTTGAGATTCCCCGAGGTACTACATCAAGGTGCTGACTATATTTATTTAAATAACTTTTATATGGCTCTTCTAGAAAATTTAGGTGAAAAGCTTATTGAGAATAAGCTTAATCATGAAGGATATAAATGAAGGACAATTCTTTTATTTAATTCTTCATAATTAATGAATCGGTTCCATAGAATTTCCCGCAAAACGGAGAGTTTTAAAATTTAAGAAAGGCAATTTCTTTGATTGTTTCTTTGATTGAATGCAGCAATAACTTTCAATGAGTCCTGGGAATTTTAAAATCTTGACAAAGCTTGGTTTTTGAAATTACATTGGCCCATCCCAACATCTTTGTTTCATAAATTTTTGATTTCTTCGTTAAGTTATCGTCACCGCTTATACGATTATTACATACTCAGGCCTTATAAGGCCATATATAAACGTGACATTTATACAAACGAGTAGCTAAAAAGTTCATAATTGTTTTCAATTCTAAGGTCAACGAGAAATATTTCGTGCATGTTCTTTTATCCTTTGTTTTTTTTAGCAGAAGTTTGAATTTTCAATTAAAATCAAGTCACACGTTTACCTAAGAAAAAGTTCAATGAAATGATTTATTTTGAATGCTTTAAAAATAGTTTCATTTTTTAACTCATTCGTGTTTCAACTATAGTATTGTTTTCTCTAATCAAATATTTTATTCGTTTTGGTTTTGCCCACAAATTTTAGTCCTTTTAAAAAAATCTGAACTTATAAAAATCATCTAGACTAACGTTTCAGCTTCTATCAGGATACACCGTATCAATAACACAGATTTTAAAGACATGAAAGAAGCTCTGCATGGGGCAGAAACATATCAGATTTGGAATATAATTTCGTATATGTTTAGCAAATAAAAAACATTTGAAACCGTGAAATAAAAGAAACCACAAATATCAGAGAAATAACACTTATCCTAATTGAATGCATTCTAATCATTGATTTAGCATATGAAGTATCTTGAGTATTATGATAAAATCGATCCGGCTCTTGAGATTGATTTCCTTTAATTTGATGATATCTACGAGTAAATATTATTTCTTCAGTTGCGTCACCGAGCGGAACTACGTCAAAAATTGTATGTGATGATTCTGCTTTTCTATTATACGTCTTAAAGTCTGGCATCCCCTGTACGTTGTTGATACAGTGCATGCTCATCATGGCTTTATTAACCTCATTGAAGGCATGGGGCCCACTTTATGGTGGGAGGCCTTTTTTTTGGTTTAAACTTCATGTTGCTTAGAAAATTGCCACGTTAATAGTTGATTCATTATAAGAAAGAACTCTCCTAGACGTATTTCCCAAAATTCAGAATTTGGTAGAAAAACTCAGCCAAAATACTCGAGTACATGTGATATTCCTAGTTTTCAGAGAAAAGCAAAAATAATAGCTATCAAAAAATACTACAATAATAAACACCTCTTTGGGTCTGAAATCAGCCCACGCGTCCAAAAAAGAAGGGCAAAAACATTTGGGCCTTTTTATAACAATACAATACAATCATCTTTATCGCCATCATCTCTAAAGTTCATCTTCTGACAGTGTGAAAACATTACACATTAACCTTTCTTGATTTTTGTACTGCAAACTCTTTAATGATAACAGATAGATCCAAGTCACACATGACGTCAGATTCTATGGTCATTATCGCTAAATTGGCCTGGTATTGAACCATTGACGTGCCTGGTGACCATCAAGTACAAGATAAATTTTCAAGGCAATCTCGACGTTGGAAAAGGAAGTCTGCTAGCATTTGGACATGATTAACCTGAGCAAGAAGAACTTGCAGCCAATGTCGTCTGGTTTGTCATGTTCGAAGAATTTGGCATATGCAACATACTGACATAATTCGCCTTCAAGGAAGTTATCAAAATCAACACAGATTCAGGATGGGCAAGTACGAGTTTTCAGCGTGATTCCTTTGAATTCTTTTGGGGACATCTCTGATAGGTGACCTAAAAAGTTAAAACGTGCTGAAATAACATGGTAGGCTAACAGGCATTAATCAAGGAGAGTGATAGATTTATCAACAATTGACAGGAAACTTTCCAAATTCCAAAAGTAAAAGAAATGATATGGATAAATTTTCCACACCTTTAAGAACCAGGCGGTCACATAGCCATAGTCCCTGGAACTGTTCGTTGTTTAGAGCTAGTATTATTGTTAGCATGAGCTCCGTTTTCGTCGCTTGTATCATAAGTTACATTTATCAAAACTAAATCAAGTTTTAGTGACAACGCCAAAGTTTTCAACATTTTGAACATCAACTATTTGTTTGCTGTGGATTGTTAATCCACAACAGATCGGAGCAGCTGTTGTTACTCTAAATTTTTTAGTAATCCAACCCTGTATGGCTTCTACGCTAAGGCCTGAGCTCTTTAGTTATTAATTTATTGTGCAATAAATCAAAAATGAAATATTTGTATGTTACCTTATTCAATTGAAATACATTTTCGATAAAAATATATTTGTAAGTCGTAAATGTAAATACGCTTTCTTTTATGTTGGTGCTTCAAAATACCACAAAACTCACTCAATTTTAACTGACGTTTTCAATAGTTAAGGTATCGTTATTAGTTTTTAATAGAACTATCATTGCATTGCTTTCAACTATTTATCTTAATTGTATTAGTAAAATCACAAATCACGAATATCCCTGAAAGCATACGTTTACTTATAATCAAACTGCCGAAAAACGCGATTTGAAGAAATTGAAACCACAATGTTTATAATGGCACTTATTGATGGAAAATTGCTCAAAACTATGTGTCGACCAAATATTTCTGTACTGAAACGCCTCTTCTTCATCATGCAAGAAAAATTGAATGCAAGAGAAACGGGTCTTTGTTTACAGAAAAATTTATTAATTAACCAAATCGTGATGTGAGAACGCGTACTACATAATGGTATACATTCAATACGTGCAAGTTACCAATTAAACAACAAACTTTTATGATCAATGTTATTGTCCGTAATATCTGTTTCACTTAAAGTTACGCAAATAGTCTCCTGCTATCCATGAAAAATCAGCCATCCCTCCAGTATAGGTTTTCAACAAAGCATTGGCATTATACAATTGCTTTTGCGTTTGATTTTGAATGAACCGATGCTGATATGGAGTTTGACTCTTGTCATGGAACACAAGGAAGAACACGCCGTCGTTCATTCCGTACTGTAGGCGTCCATCAATTTTCAATTCCTGAGGTTTTTCGTAACCACTTTGGATGTACACTGGAACCAAGCCTCCGTTGGGAGTTTCATAATTGAAAATGTCGTAACTTTGTGACCGGTCTCCACCAACTCCCAGGATAGCGCCTTGCTTCCAATGTATGGTCACGTTTTCGACGAAATCTTTCTTGGTTAATGTTATTCCACGAAGTGCATCCATTTTCTTTAAATGAACAGGAAATGTTTCTAAAATGCGTTAACAAAATAACTCGTTATGGCCGCGTATAATCACGATGGTTATATCGACGGACGTTGATTTTGGTTAAGTTAATGGAATCATTGGAAGGTGGACTGTCGAGGCGATGAAACAATAATATGCCAGAAATTTACTTTATAATGCAATAGCTATATCCAATAGGCAAGATGTTTTACATTTGACAGTTGAAATTTTGGATTTCAAGTCCCAATATATGCATCAACTATACACTACATTTATAGAAGATTCCATGTGATGTGTAAACATACATTCAAGCAAGAAAACGTTGTGTTCAAGCATTGTACTCACCGTTTTTGACTTTAGCGGAGAAGGATCAGAAATGTTTCCCGATACCCCAGCAAACTAGAATTTATAACTGGCTGACGCCAGGAAGTTTTGCATAAGTGGCCCCTCACTAACATTGGCATCATGAGATTGATTCGTGTGCAATAACGAAAAAGTTCCTTTGCTATTCTTAGATTATGCAAACACAAATACATCGTGTTCCTGATAAGCCTTTATATTATCCGAGGTCAATATCTTTACAGAGAAATATCGAACGGAAGTTTTTTTGTACTGAAAGAGCCTGTATGACAATCCATCGCAACCACTCAACATGTCTTTGAGCAACACAGTCTCATGGCAATTTGGCTTTAACATGAATGACAATGATTTCAATCATATGTTAGTTATACAAATAGATCATTTTTTAAGTTTACATGCATTTAGCTCATTTGTATTTAAGAGATCTGTGCCAATAACGTAAAAGTTCCTCAGCTATTCTTAGATTATGGAACACAAATACATCGTGTATGCAACTGTCGCTATCTTCATCAAGTATTTTCTGTCGGAAATCTTTGTATTTTTTCAGATCTGTCGGTTGGCAGTTAGTTATATACCTGTTTGACGCCGTTCGGTAACCTCCGTCGAGGCCCTCTAAGCGTTGAGGTAGGGTTGAAATACCACACGATTGCTGATACGTAGTATTCATCTTTTCCTTGTGGAATATCAAAAGAAATTTATTCTGTAGAAGGAATCCGGTTGTATCCACATATATTTACTATATTTTCAAACGCCATCTTAGTCTTAACAGACCCACTCTTATCCCCCATACTTCCCTTTATTTTGGCTTCTGCTTCCTTTACATAATTTCTGTCGGAGTCCACTTTAACAAACACATCGTTGAACGTACTGTTTGCTATTTTAATGCTGTAGTTACTACCCATTTTTAACACTTTTTGGGAATGTTGTAGCAGACGACCACTTTTATAGATAGCTATCGCGTAAAAAATAACCCACTTAGCGTAAATAATCGCCAACGAACAATCAGTGCGTCTTTTTGTTTGCAATATCTAAGAATAGTACAGGAACTTTTTTATGATTGACAATGATTTCAATCATAAGTTAGTTATACAAATAGATCATGTTTTCAAGTTTGTATGCATTTAGCTAATTTGTATTTAAGAGATCTGTGCCAATAACGTAAAAGTTCCTCAGCTATTCTTAGATTATGCAAACACAAATACATCGTGTTCCTGATAAGCCCTTATATTAACTGAGGTCAATGTCCTTACAGAGAAATATCGAACGGAAGTTTTTTTTGTATATACAGAGCCTGTATGACAATCCATCGCAACCACTCAACATGTCTTTGAGCAACACAGTCTCATGGCAATTTGGCTTTAACATGAATGACAATGAATCAATCATATGTTAGTTATACAAATAGATCATGTTTTCAGGTTTGCATGCATTTAGCTAATTTGTATTTAAGAGATCTGTGCCAATAACGTAAAAGTTCCTCAGCTATTCTTAGATTATGCAAACACAAATATATCGTGTTCCTGATAGGCCCTTATATTAACCGAGGTCAATGTCTTTATAGAGAAATATCGAACGGAAGTTTTTTTGTACTGAAAGAGCTTGTATGACAATCCATCGCAACCACTCAACATGTCTTTGAGCAACACAGTCTCATGGCAATTTGGCTTTAACATGAATGACAATGATTTCAATCATATGTTAGTTATACAAATAGATAATGTTTTTAAGTTTACATGCATTTAGCTCATTTGTATTTAAGAGATCTGTGCCAATAACGTAAAAGTTCCTCAGCTATTCTTAGATTATGCAAACACAAATACATCGTGTATGCAACTGTCGCTATCTTCATCAAGTATTTTCTGTCGGAAATCTTTGTATTTTTTCAGATCTGTCAGTTGGCAGTTAATTATATACCTGTTTGACGTCATTCGGTAACCTCCGTCGAGGCCGTCTAAGCGCTGAGGTAGGGTTGAAATACCACACGATTGCTGATACGTAGTATTCATCTTTTCCTTGTGGAATATCAAAAGAAATTTATTCTGTAGAAGGAATCCTGTTGTATCCACATATATTTACTATATTTTCAAACGCCATCTTAGTCATAACAGACCCACTCTTATCCCCCATACTTCCCTTTATTTTGGCTTCTGCTTCCTTTACATAATTTCTGTCGGAGTTCACTTTAACAAACACATCGTTGAACGTACTGTTTGCTATTTTAATGCTGTAGTTACTGCCCATTTTTAACACTTTTTGGGAATGTTGTAGCAGACGACCACTTTTATAGATAGCTATCGCATGAGAAAAAACTCACTTAGCATAAATAATCGCCAATGAGTAATCAGTGCGTCTTTTTGTTTGCAATATTTAAGAATAGTACAGGAGCATTTTAACATGAATGGCAATGATTTCAATCATATGTTAGTTATACAAATAGATCATGTTTTCAAGTTTGTATGCATTTAGCTAATTTGTATTTAAGAGATCTGTGCCAATAACGTAAAAGTTCCTCAGCTATTCTTACATTATGCAAACATAAATACATCGCGTTCTTGATAAGCCCTTATATTAACTGAGGTCAATATCTTTACTGAGAAATATCGAGCGGAAGTTTTTTTGTACAGAGAGAGCCTGTATAACAATTCATCGCAAACACTCAACATGTCTTTGAACAACACAGTCTCACGGCAATTTTAGCTTCGGAAGAAGAGCCAAGACGAAAACCAAAAACGGGAAAAGGGACACATATTCGATGAATAAAGGTTAGTTTTTATCCATCACTTTGAACTGATTCAACTGAACAGTAGCAGTTGGATTGGACACATTACGATTTTTTACCGTGTGTATAGCAACAAAATGTCTCCATTTATACACCAATACTGTTGATTCGTCTTTGTAGACAATCCATGAAAATTGTTTTTATCATGGAACTGTTACTGGTGCAGAAAATTTTCATGTTTCTTTGAGTACTTGTGATGGAATAGAGTAAGTAAATTGTTTTTGACCAGTGATTAGATAGCAAAAATTACATGGTGAAATAAAGTAGCCTTAGTACTTTTTATTCTATTTTCCTGTTGTTTTAGAAGAATTATCACAACAAATAGTGGAACGTATTTTATTCGACCTTTAAAATCTTAAGATAGCTATGTAAGCCATTTCAAAGCTTTATAAAACTAGGGAGGGGTGGAAAAATTTTCGAGGAAATCGGGAATTTTTTTAAAAACATGTAGCCAGATATTTTTCATTGTGCCAATTACATTCTTTAGTTTTACTTTCTGAAAATTGCATCAAGTAACGAATGTGATTTTCTAACTATATTATCGGATAGAAGTTTTGCTTCGGAAAGAAGTACATTAATTGTGTTGTTTAAACTAAGAGCTCATGAAGAAAACTGTCCCACAAAAAAAAACTTTATACAATAAATTGGCAGCTCAAATAATATATGCCATGACAAATTAGCTAAAATGTTCGTAAAATATTTCGTTTAAAATATTTTCAACTATCTATTCAATGTTTTTGTCTGTAGAAAGTCATATTTTGTTCAATACAGAAGATCTGAAATTTAATGAGGTTACCTGTGGTATGTGTGTTATTACTATTATCACTTAGTAACATTTACAACGCTTTGCACTTGTTTTTCTTTATTTTTAGGACATAGTTTGCATAGAGCAACTCCATTGAAAAATATAATGCATGTATTTATAAACGTTCAAATGACTTAAAAACAAGGGTGACTTGTCAATGATTTTTTTAGAAGCGACTCTAGGACTGATTTAATTTGCCGATATCTATATATATATATATTTTATATAATTTTTAGTTTAGAAGAAATGTATAGAGCGAAACAAAATATGTGGAGTTTTTCGTCGTAAACTATCGTACGTAGGTAGATCTTATAGTTCATTCGGGTGAACAAACATTAAACTCTTGAAAAAAACTCAAATCAACTGATTAAGATATCTATATATTTTTTCGTTATAAAGCCTAAGTTTCCAATCTTGCATGATTTTTGCTATGAAGTCCTGCCAGCTTTTACATTATCATTAATACTCGCCATCGAAATTTTATCTTAGTTATTTAACCATGTGCATGTTCAAAAAAGTCGCAATATTTGATTTTTACTCACGAAATAGAGTTAAAATAATAAAATTTACATAAATGTTCGAGATTGGGTGTGGTGGGAAAGTAGTTGAGGAAATCAAAATTTTTTTATAAAATAAAATCATGTAGTTTTTTTATGTTGTCAACACGTTTTTTAGTTTTACTGTGAAAATTGTGGAAAGTGATGAATGTGAGTTTCTAAGTTCGTTATTGCACCAAAGTTTTGCAACAGGAAGTACAGATCAGTGCTTTTTGTTGTTGTTATGTTTACACAACCAAAAAAGTAGGCCTGGTGGTACCCCTTTCCGAAAATTGGGAGGAGGCTGTCTTTTGTGGAAGCTAATGTCAGAGATTTTGGAGCCTCTTACCGTGAGGGTTTAAAAATTTGTAGGGATCTCCTAGACTAGACAGTCTTCAATATCGTTCCTTCTGCGTTTTCATCAAGCAACTGTACCACTTCCAAATCGGTGGCTACATGCCTAAAAGGATGTAAGTTTAGAGCTTGTAAATTACTATAATGGAACTTGGATATGTTATAAATTCGGGAATTATAAACTATTGCCGTCAAAAAGTTATACACTCATACACTTTTGATGAAGTATACTTCAAATATGTTTGAAGTTTTCTGTGAACACTGGAAAAGAAGTTCTGAATTTTGAAAATTTGAAAAACTTTCTCCGCAAACCATGAGTGTCCAAACTTGGAATTTCGCAAGCTTCTTCACTATCACTATAATTCAAATCATCATCCGACTAAACTTTTTGTGCTCAAAAAAACTCCTTTTCTATTACTACCGATTTGCTTTTTATCATTTTCCAAACAATATGAAATTTTTACAGTTGAATTCATAAAATATTTGTCATATATTTTTCTGTGCGAAGTGTATTTTGAAGGTTGAGAATTTTAGAAGTAGCTCTTTAGGAAAAACTAAAACCATTTTAGTTAAATAAATAAATAAACATGCATTTAAAAAAACAGTCTTAGCTTTTCAAACAATAAAATCATCTCACATCTCCACAATTTTTTAATTAAAGTAATTCAACAATTAAAGTTGTTTTATAGTATGAAAATATGGAGGAAATGTTACATTACGAACAAAATATCTGGTGAACCATCTAGACTCGGTAAATTATTGAATTTGCATGACACTAAAAAGATTGTGCAAAATACATGAGTCAGGTTGTGCAAAATGCGTGAGTCAGGTTTTGCAAAATCCATGAGTCAGGTTGTTTCGTATGAACATTCATTATACAGATCTATCGTGTCCATAATATACGAATTGCCTTAGTCAGAGTTGAAACATTAATGGATGAAATTATCGCCCTGATGGGACTAAATGAGTCAAATCTGAATAACATCTTAGCATACACAGAAAATAAATATGCTAAAGGCAAAGGCAATGTTCAACTTATCACGTACCTGTGAAATGATCGAGACCATGATCAGTGAACTTTTCAATACGAATATATATATTTTTAATGTTCAAATAGAGGAATATGCAATTGATCGCCATATGCGAGTTTTGCAGAAAAAACGGGCATTTGTAGTCGAAGATCAGCCGCTGTTGTGCAGGTAATAATTTGAATTATTTATAAAATAATAGTGAAATTATTACAACACATCAACCTACAGTAATAATGTAATCCATTTCTTTTTACTTAAGGACTATCATGATCTAGCGGCAGTGACTGCAGGAGCTATGGCGCACGCAGTGGGAATTAATTTTGGAATGACTGTTAACAAACCCAGTATGTTCTACACAAAAAAATTCTGCATAGCCCCTTCCCTTGTCACAAAAGGTACATTCTGCATTATGTATCGTCACAAGACAAGGTAACTGCAAGAGTACAACAGCATTTGCAATTTCTTTAAAACCATACATCAGAGGATACTTCTGATGTATAGTCGGGCCATCACCACCTTCATTAAACAATTACTATGTGACACATAGCAATGTGATGTATGAATCTAAACGTATAACAATTTACACGCGAGATACAACATTTGTTCGCACATTTTACCAAGGTAAGCTCAACTCATATGAATGCAAATACAAATTGGCAATCTAGTCTTAACCGGCTGGCACGTATGATATGAACAGGCCCTTATTAGTCCATGTTTCAATTTGTGGTAACCCAAGATTCCCTTGTAATGTTTATAAAATTTTTGCAATCTTTGTTTTGCTAGAGCACCTTCCACAAAATTCTCATCATGTAGTCTAAATCAGTTAAAAAGTATCTTGGAAAATGGCTATGCAGATCGTATTTTTAATGAGCCAGATGAGGTATATAACGTCCAATTCAATTTATCAACGAACCTTACTAAACATATAGTTTTTCTTTTATGACAATATATCAATGTTTGCAATGTTTAAGATTTACGGTGGTGTTCTTTGTGGTAATGGTTTTGTTAAAGAGGGGGAACAGTGTGATTGTGAACTCAAACGGTGAATGAATTTTTTTACATGCTTTCGTCAAGATTATGTTGTGTTATCAATGTCGTCATACGAATGACGCTATAGGAATGTGAAAAATTTGGAAACAAATGTTGCAATTCTACCACTCGGATGCTTCATCCTGATGCGTTGTGCGCTCATGGCGAGTGTTTTGATAGAATTCGCAGTCGGGTTTGTCGCCTGTGAACTTTATTGAATTGTAGCAGTTATTAAACATTTAAGAAACAAAAGAGGTTTACTGTGTTTGCACAGGCCTATGAAAATCGAAGAAACCTTTGGGAGAGCTCGAGAGCAGATCAGTGCAAGCCCGAGGACGGAAGGTCGAGGGTTACCCATGCTCGAGAGTTCTCACAAACGTCTCCGAGATTTGCATTATCCAGTGCAAACACGAAAAACATCTTTTATTTCTTTTATAAAATAACAATAATGCGAAGCAGACAAATTTAAAATAAACGTTTAAGTTTTTCTTCTAAAATGTATTCATGATCAATTTGCAAATTCTCTTTGACTGATTGATTGTTAATTTGTTATGATTGATTTGATTGGTTGAGCTCAGATGTGTTTTGCACAAGCTAATGCAAACACAGCTCTAAACCAACCAGCGCACGCGTTTCATTGTGTTTATTTTATAAATAGAGATGAAGACATTGTTTAGTGTAAATCTTTTTTCAAAAGTTGAAACCTCGAGGGACTTTCTGTCGTAAGAAAACAGATGACTGCGATCTTAGAGAATATTGCACTGGTGATATTGGAATGATGAGTTGCACTATATCATTCACGATTAGTTTATGCTTGGGTGAGACCAAGGTCGAATGCAAGATTTTGCGATAATATAGTTGGGTCTTATGTATATATTTTAGTGTCCTACAGATCACTATTTCTACAATGGTTTACCTTGCAAAGACAATGAAGTGAGTTCGTTTGATGAGTAAGATATAAGACTCGTCCAATGTATATATAAAAAACTTAAAAGTGCCTATGAAATGAAAATTTGGCAACTTAAATTATGTTTGAAATGAGTAGAACTTTTGAAATGACAGTTTACTTTCTAAAACAGTTAAGGCAAATCTCTTTTTAGTCTCGTGATTTTGACGTTTTTGTTACAATTTATACAACTTGTGACGTCATTTTGCATAATGATTCCCACAATGTTTCCAATACTCTTCAGTTTCCTGACAACTTTAGGTTAATACTAAAAGGCAGCATATTATACCATTGCCCACGTCACAATGAAGGGAATTCCGTCCTTCTGAATTAAAGTATCAGTAAATATATAAACGTATGCGAACACATTCGATAGAAAGTCGTATTGCATGTAGGTTATATGTCTCTTTCTGTGAATTTTATTCTTCTTTTTTGATGAGTTTTTTCACTATCAACAATAGTACTCCAATGTTATTTTTGAATGATGGAATAAATTTACAGTATGTTCAAGATGGTACAAAATGTGCTGAAGGAAAGACACGTTTCCAGACACGTTTTTGGGATTCGCACGGCTTTAATGTGTGAAAAAGAGCTCGCGAGGCGAACAACAATTGGGAAAATTACGGGAAGCTTCACACACGTAATCGGCTGGTAAAAGCCACTCAAATGCGCGATGCCCACGCACGTCACGTGACATTCAATTTATAAAATACCATATAGTTCATGTTGATGCCACTTGGTTTTTTATAATATTGTAATATGAATATATGGTCAAAAAACTCCACTGATGCAACATAACAATGAAGTATTTCAACAACATCAGTGTTTAATGAAAACATTGTCCAACAGTTCAGAGCATCAAAGCGCATGGGTACGAGGCTGATATCTAGCTATGTTGATGAGTAAATAATTTTTGTAGGTAGACTACAAAAATATGTACGCCGAGCGTAAATGGGGGTAGACTGAATTGACAATGAGATGTACTTGACGCTTCCAATCGCTTGAAGGATTCATTTATATGACATTTTGAGTGATTGTTTTAAACTACTGTCAGTGAAACAGATGTGGGTTATTGTAATCTTTTATGGTCATAGCATTAGAAGTATCGTTACAAGGAAACTTTCCGTTAGTATGTTTTGTTGAAAGTGGTTAAAAGTACATAATCTAAGTTTTTCGTTTATTTGCACATCAAGTCCGAACATAGATGTAGCTTTTTGGTGGGTCGGCCGTTTTCTACTTTTTTGCAGTAAAACATAGTGGTAAGCCCCAACAGCTACGCACAAAAAAAAAGTAGAAAAAGAACGGCCAACCGACAATGTTCGAACAATGTATTGGATGTATCTCTTTGACGAGGACAAGATTCAAATCTTGTCTCTTGACGAAAAAGTGTGTCCATTTAGCGTTGACGTATACGCGTTATTTCATATGTGCTTTGTGGACATATCGTTACAGGGAAAAGTTTTCAACAAACGAGCTAAAGTATAATTGACATGAACACTTTCATAATTTTTTCCTAGTGTCGTTCTCTTCAACTAAAGACTTTAGCGTTATGGGCGTTATTGTTGGTGCCTCAACAGCTGTCTTATTTCTTGTTGTCATTGTTTCTGTTATTTGCTTCTGTAAATCAAAACAAAGTAAGAGAATACTATTTTTATTTCTTTAATTAGTGGCATCATCGTGCCTTTTAAAATATTATTCATACTAAACCTTATCAAAATTATGTTAAAATTCGTACTAATATATTCGTTCATGGAGTCAGAGAAGAACAGCCTCAGACCAATTTATTTTTTTACTTTGATCTAATTCATCTTACATTTTACACAACAACGACATTCTGGCCATTGCTTTTGACCTTCTTTTGTTTTTCTGGTGGAATTAAACTTAAACTTATATCAAATGGTTTTGCTTCCCGCTTTTAGGAAATATTTGTTCCTGCAACAGTAAAAAGTTACAGACTCACGATTTTATGTTTTAATCTGATGAGTGCGCCATTATTCATGACGTTTCCCTCAGGCGCTGGTCAAAATTCATTGTGGGCTCGTTTCTTCTCATGAAATAAACTTAGAACATGGCGGCTAAAGAATTTGATTATTTGAATACAAGTGAGGCAAAAAATGTTGTTGAAATCATCTCTCAAGTAAATCCAAGATGTCCAACATGCGGAATCGTGTTAAGCAGCCTTTAAACTATAAATTTATCACAAAAATGAATTGTCCCAAAAACCGTAAGTGTTAGCCCATTTAACTACGTCTATCTGCGTGACTAATGGTCCACTTCAACAATCTTTGAGTAACACTGAAGACAGTTGTGAATCTTAGCTTCAGTTTTACTACAGGTAATAGCCTTTCCTTAAATACTACTGTATGCAAAATACCTTTTATAAGATCATAAATTCCCTCCACATAGATTTCTAATGAACTATCTATCACTAGCTTTGGTGTCTCAACAAGCATATCACTTTCTTTTATGCCTTGTCAAGCATAGTATTTTATTGTTACCGAGTTGTGCACGGACACCATATTATAAATATTGAAAATTCGTGCCATTTATGAACTAGATACTTTTCTTCTTATCTAATCGTTGTCTAACGTTTAAATTCTCCTATTTCTTTGATTGCCCTTTCTGACTTCAGCATGTGTTCTCTTTCGCGGTTTGCAAACTGTCACAATGTTTTTGCCTGTTGTAGGAAGCTCAGCTTTAAAAGTTACTTTTTGAAACTAGTTCCAGTTCTTATAGTATCAGTTAGCTCAGTGCAGCATGTAGCTAGTTACTCATAGAGTTACGGTAAAATGTTACAAATTTGTAAATGTAGATTGTCCAGGTTGGTATAGTCCTGAGAAGGATTGTTTTTGTTTTTGTTGACTGACGTTTCGACAACCTTAGCGGTAGTCATCTTCAGAGTCAAAAAAAAAAAAAATTCAAACCATTTACTTTAAAATGTTACAAAGTCAATTAATTGTAACTTCGTTGCATGTAACGAATTTTTTACAGCATTGACTCCAGGCAATTGGTTACTTCATGATTGCTTCAAAAAAAGAAAAACATTTGCTTTGCTGGCAAATGGTTTTTGGGTGAATGAAAATTCAAATTGCACCTTTGTTTTCTGGTTCAAAATCGACAGGAAGAAATACGCATTGGCTGATCAGAAATCATTCTCTGATATTCTGCTTTTAAAGCTGCATCTTTTATAATTTTTCCTGTCACTGATCGCAAGCGCTTCATATATTTTGTCTCGTATGCATGTTTGACTTGAATCTTCCGTCTTCGTCACGAACGATTAAGGATTATTCCTCTCCCAATTTTCTCTCCGCGATATTCTACTCCAAACAGTAAAACATCTGATAATTGATCACAATCCAGTTGTAAATATACCTTCGTCATTTGAACCATCCAACAAAAATTTGTCCTTTCAACAGCAGGTTTTCGTAATTCTCCTTTACATATTGACTCAATACTCATGCGAAAAAAATAACTGTCCCCGATTGAAATTTGTGTAGAATATTCATGACATAAGAATAGTCTGTCCTTGGTGTGATGAAGCTTCTGGCTAGGATCATCTAGGAATGAGGTGCGAACGATTGATTGTTGTAAATTGGGCAATTCAGCTTCAATACTTTCTCTAACATTTTTAAATGAGTTAGACTATCTCAATCTTAAAGATTGCACCACTTCTTTAAATCACTGATAGTGACTGTATGTCGTACTTCATGATAAGATGAGACTATACCTCATCTCGTTATGATTTTGTAATGTCACCTTCATGTATAAAATTCTCCCTGACCCGATATCATAAACATATATGAGAAATGTCACATCCTACCTCCTACCTTTGCCAACAAATTTATACCAGTGCCGCGCTTTGAATGAGCTTTCTTCATCTCCATTCACTTATAGGCATGTTTCTCGAAAAGCTCTGCAGGTTTGACTTTCCTCTATCTTTACATTTTCTGGCTATCAGCGTCCTCTAGCCACTCAGAAAAACAGAAGTACTGTCTTCGCAGGCGAATGTCTGAATTCTTCAATTGTATCTCGCTAAGTAAGAAATGAAGAAACCGAAAATTTTCGTTTGGGCAGGTGTTGGCGAAACGTGTCCATATTCTGGTAATTTCTTCTACAAAATTAGACTTTTTATGTCACTCCAATCCATCGTCAACAAGACTCGTGTTTTCTTTCTTAGATTTTTTAATAAAGATCCGAAAAGATCACATGTTAAAATTTACAAAAACTCACTTGATGAAAATTCAGAGTATAACTAGAACAGAAAATATATTTAAGATTTCAATGTTGGCAGCCTGTTGTTTTTATATCTTGCAGAAAAGACCGTTGATAAAGAGCTAGCTGCTTCTCACTGCAAACAGTTAGGCATAAGCTGCAAAGCTGGCTGTCTGGCAGCTGAAATCGCTTACATACAATAAAAATATATTGTAACCATCTTTGCTTTGGACTGGAATCGACCGCCATCTCTTCTAAAAAGTCTTCCGCGGACTTTAAATTTCAAACGTTACGTCGTTAAAGAAATAATCAAACATTACGTCTTTCTAAGCGGAGATAAAAAGGACGTTAAATTTGTGCCTTGACTCCCAGCCGGTTACACTCTGCGTTTTAAAAACCGTTCTTAAAAACCTCTCTAACGTTCATCATTAATTTGGTTCTGAAAGAATGCACGTGCATCTATTTCTTTCCTTTGGAAGAACGAACTGCATCTATTGATTCTCTTCCGATTCGAGAACTATTTGGCAGGTTCTTGGGCCTTCCGGACAAAAGTACTCCATTTATGGGAAACGTTTGTTCCGTACCGGAACTCCATATGAACAATTGTGCTTTGCATCTGCGTACAGGAACCAAATATTCAATGTCCACATCCCTCATCAATATAAACATTAAATGTAATTTATGTTTCACTTCTAACTAACGAAAATGGGTTCTTTGTATCGACTTAGTGATTTCTATGTGTTTTCGATTTTCTTGATCTTGGCACACCAATGTGGTTGGTATACTTTTGCGCATGGATGTTGTGTCTATTATTGTTTTTAGTTTATACGTAGTTTCCTATTTGACATAAGACATCATCATATTGCATTAGATTTTACGTGTTTTCCTGTTTCTTGTCGCTCGATGTAAGTGTGTTTGTATTTAATAAATTCTTCAATTCCTCTATCTCTGAGTTCAATGGTACGTTATTTCCCCAATATTTCCCAATTTTTACATTACTTCAGTTAAGTTTATGTTAAATGACAACGAAAACGTTGTGTAAAAATGCTGAGTGAACGTTCAAGTTGTGAACTTGAGTGTATTGCTCCAGTAGAAGTGGTCGTGGCTTGCTATTTTTTGTACCACTCTATCCTTAAGATATGATATGTTTGTTTCCATTTAGATGCAAATTTAGCCGAAAAGATTCGTAATAGCAATGATAGATTATTGAGAAATGTGCAATCTTACGAAATGGTACAACCTTACCTTCTTAATGGGGGTAGAGCCAAACGAGATATTTCAACCAAACTGTCGGTGCGTATTTCTCGTCTTAAATTGAAGCCTGCATTCGTGATCCTTGTTTTATTGTCTGAACACGTTGTACACGTCGCTGACGACCCTGAACGTCGCGCTCGGCGTAGGATCATTTGTTCATTAATGTTTGCTGATCACTTTTGACGTTTTTCTCAAGCAAGTCAAGTTTATTTACATATGCTTTACGAAACTTTGTAGTTTTACTTGACCGCAGTTTCATAAAATGCGATAGTTCGATTAATCAAATCTTCGCTACTTCTTTTTCGCAGGATGAGGATGGCCATATGAAAGACGTAACAATTGTTCTCCCTGGAACAAAAACGCATTTTAAATTGGACTTGTCCTTAAAAAGGTAAATGTACTTTGTACAAAACCTTGCAAATCTTTAGTTTTGTTGTTTTAATCCCAGGGTATGTAATGTATACCATGGAGATTTGCATCAAAGCTCACAGAGCATGTGCGTGACATTATTGTCATATTACAAAATGACAACTATGTCAAAGTTAGAAAACACGAATTTTAGTGGAAATCAATACATTCAAATTTAAGTATAATGAACCCACTACGCATATTTTAGAAGACCCAAGTTTTGACATGTTTATATATTTTGAAAACCATGTTAAAACATGTTTTAATAGTGATTTGTTTGGTCCTAACTTTGAAGAACGTTTTGTTACAAAGGATGGATCACGACTGGCAAAAGTAAATTCTTTTGATGACTATTTTACTAAAAATACAAATGTGTCCATTTATACATAAATATATTGTCAATTTGCCTTTGCAGACCACCCATGAAAATTGTTTTTACCAAGGAACTGTTGCTGGTGCAGAAAATTCTGATGTTTCTTTGAGTACTTGTGATGGAATAGAGTAAGTAAATTGTTTTTGACCAGTGATTAGATAGCGAAAATTACATGGTGAAATAATGAGTTAAAATAAAGTAACATCATCATTTTGTATATTATATTTTTTTGTGTTGTTTAGAGGAATCATCAAAACAAATAGTGGAACATACTTCATTCAACCTTTGAAATCTCATGATAGCCATGTAAGCAATGTCAAATGCTCTAAGCTATACTAAACTAGTTTTACCTAAGAGGTCAGAAAACTGTTGCACGAAAGAAACATTTCTATGTGTTTTTTCCTAGCAACTTACCTTAGCAACTTACAAATTAGTGATATTAATGTTTTAGTGAAGTTTTTAACTATTTACTTTGTTTTAGTCTGTAGAAAGTCATATTTTGTTCAATGCAGATGATTTGAAGCTTAATGAGGTTACTTGTGGTATGTATGTTATGAATGTTATTACTTTATTAGCTTTTATGATGCTTCAGACTCCTTTTTCTTTATCTTTAGGACATAGTTTGCATAGAACAACTCCAGGGAAAAATATAAAGCATGTATTTAAACGTTCAAGTGACTTCCAAACAAGGGTATGTGAGTTTTCATTGAATGGGATTGGTTTAATGATTTTGGGCTGATTTTGATTGATCGTTTATTTTCAAGTTTAAAAGAGATGTTTTGAGTGAAACGAAATATGTGGAGTTTTTTGTCATAAATGATCGCAAACAGGTAAGTCTTATGGTATATTCTGGTATGTACTAAAATTGATCAACTGATGAGTATTTTCTTCTCTGCTAAGCTATCTAGCAAGCATCTGGCGAACTTCCTTTATTATCACTAATTCAAATCAACATTCAGCTGAACATATGTGTGTTCAAAAAATCTTTCTTTGTGCTATTCTATTTACTTTTTGACATTTTTGAGAAATGTGAAAACCTTACCATTAAGATATTTGGCAAATAAACGTTAGAAGTATTTATTAAGGAACTAAAAAAAAACCAAGCTTAGGTTCAATACAATCAATTCATCTCACACCTCCACAAGATAATAATTAAAGTCATTTTAACAATGAAACTTGTTTTGTAGCATGATAAATATGGAGAGAATGTTACATTACGAACAAAAACTCTGGTGAATCATCTAGACTCAGTAAGTTTATGGAATTTGTATGACACTAAAGAATTATTACTATTCAATCTTTCTAGATAAAAAGCAGTTAGTCTACAAGATGCATGAGGCAGGTTGTACAAAATGTCTAACATGGCCATTATTTTTGCAGATATACCGTGTCCATAATATACGAATTGCCTTGGTGAGGGTTGATACATTAGTGGATGAAACTATCATTTGGACGGGAATGAATGCCTCAATTGGTCTGAAAAACTTCGAAGCATATATAAAAAACAAATATGCTAAAGACAAAGGCAAACATTTTGACAATGCGCAACTTATCACGTAAGTGTGAAATTATGGAGACTATGATCAGTGAACTTTTCATAACAAATCATGTTTTTCTAAATGTTTAAATAGAGGTGAAGATTTCAAAGGAACAACTGTGGGCTATGCACCCATACAGACTATTTGTGATTATCAAAGATCAGCAGCTGTTGTGCAGGTTGTTATTTCAATATTTTATATAATATTTGAATTATTTGCGTGATATGACTGCATCATATCAAGAATAGAGCCAGGATAATATAAATCTTTTTTGGGGGGTGGGTTACATGGTAGTTTTGATTAGATTTTTGGTGGCAAATTTGGATGTTGCTGTGTTGATGTCAAACATTTTCAAAACTATTTTGTTCTGATCCCATGGTTGGAAGATATATTTTGGAAGTGTGCTTCATTAAACCCAAGTCAGAATTGCTTTTGCTTAAATACTTAGTATGTATATAAGTATTTTGTATCGAAGTTGGCACCACTTGTGCAGCTCCTTTAACCCAGGCTAGTAGGGTGCATCCTTTTCCTCGCCCCCTATTAAACCCTTTCCTGCATCATATCAACCTATAGAATACTGATGAATCTATTTCTTTTCATATTAGGACTGGGATGACCTGGCTGCAGTGACTGCAGCAACTATGGCACATGAACTGGGACATAATTTTGGAATGCATCATGACCAAACTAGTATGTTGTCTACATAAAATAACATTCTGCATTATCCCTCCTCTCCCCCTCCTGTTGACAAAATTATTGATGATCCACAAGAAAAAATACTCATTGTTTGCATTTATCTGACCCTCTGTTGCAGAAACACAGCTAAATTTCCCTCCTTTGTTATTTAACTTAAATATTCTTTTTTGTTTATTTTCAGATTGTGAATGTCCGGAGGAAGAAGGCACAGTCTGCATCATGAGTGCTACACTGACACGGTAAATGCATTAGTATTGTAGCATTTGTGTCGTTTCTATGAAATCATCTTTTCCAGCTGACCTTTTGACTTTATGCTGACCCCTCCCCCTTTCCCCCAGTAAATTTCTGAAATTGTTGAAGAGAATTTTAAAATCTACATTTTTCCTGAAAATCCCTCAAAACGTAATCGCATATTTGGATCAACTCCCATCCCAACTCCACCCCCATCCCTACTCTACCCTCTTCCCCACTCCAGCCAATCTTAATTTGGTTCCAAATCCCTGTACTGTCAATTCTCCTTTTTATTAACTGACAGTCAAAACGTCAACAAGTCAAAAGATCGCCGTTTAGTATGGTTATACAATATGTTTTCTTGACTTTCTACTCAAAATGTTTGATTTTGGTATGCTCAATGTTATCCGAAGTTAGGTTGTTTGTTGTTTGATTTTGTGTAAATGCTATTTGGAAATTTACTTAATATTAGTGGGGCTTCCGTACACCAGACAAGCGCTCACTGTACTTCAGGTAGTCGAGGCACTACGACACAACCACCTTAATTTGCTGACGTTAATTTCTATGCGTGTGTTTTGCGAGTACCGTGTTTTGGCAAGGTAGGTTGCTAGTCTTTGGTTTTCAGTGAGAGGCTAGTAGAGTTGCCGATTATTTGTTTAAATGCCCGTAATTTTGGAACATTGATTTTTTGATGCAATATTTCGAACGTACCCTATCGCTGGGGAAGGGAAAGGTGTCATCTCGTATAATATGCAAAATAATTTTCACCCGAGGACGGAAGACGAAAGCTTAGCGTTCTGGCGCGATCATCCAATAATAAAAAAGCTCAGTACATTTCTTCCAATGGATGTTTCTTTTGATCCCTTACACATTTGAAATATAAGAAGTCTAACAGACTTCTTTAATTAAGAAATAAAAGATGTTTACTGTGCACAGGCTTATGCAAACCAAAGAGACTTATGGGAGAACTCGAGAGCAGATCAGTGCAAGCCCGAGACCGAAGGTCGAGGGTTGCACTTGCTTGAGAGTTTCAACGACATCTAATTTAAGAGAGATTTTGTCGTGGTGATAAATTTGAATATCGCCTTAAAAAGAGCAATACACAAAAATGCATACACAGCTGACAAATTTCGTATCTTACACAAATGCAAGTTAAGCCTTAACAGATAGCAGACGTTGACACCTGACGAGTTGTCTGCCGAAATGCACAGTGTCTTAAATTTCGAAAACAGTTTTTTCATAACTTTCGTGTTAGTACTCTTGTTCTAAAACAGTTCTTTTCAGGACTCTTCATCTTTCTCGGTTTTATCTTGGGTTTCGTGGTTTTTATTTGGTTTCAGTCCATTCACCATGGCAGTTGCTCTTTTTAAGGCGATATTCAGATGTATAATTTTTAGTTTCCTACCATACCTCTCTTGAATTCTCTTCTAATTCTTTCCATAACTGTTCGTTTCATCTTTGTTTCAAAATTCAACTTTAGGGTAGAACTTCGGTTGCATTCTTCAGGTTTAATCATAGTTAAATTTCATGAGAGAAAATTAGCATCTTTCCACATGGAATGTTAACACGTTTATTGGCTAAATGCCCTAAAATATTCAATAACGTTTCAATGATAACTTTCCTAAATTGTATTCAACTAGTGTATCGATCTAACATTACTATCTTTCGTTAATGTTTGATTAAAAATCTTTCTCGCCGACTGAAATTGCTATCATTCGAACATATTGAATCGCAGAGCCTATAGCCGCCGACACTCTACAAAGCTTACACTTTGAATTCATTTGTTGCAAAGTGAAAGTTTTTGGCTGTTATGACTGCATTCAAAGAATTTTTGATGTTTTCTTTCAAAAATTTGTTTTTTGTAGTCAAGCTGATTAGTTTTGCGTAATTTGTGACCAGTGCTCTTCATTTTCACACGGAACAAAGTTGGCGCCAATTTTATTGAAAGTCCAACATGGAACCAACATTTTCATATTTTTCAAATATCTCAAATTTTTGCTCAAAAGAACATTTTTCGCCGACGAAGATCAACCGATGGAATAAGAAATACCCTTCTTGTCCCTCATTTTGCCATAATGTTACTTTTCACAAGGATTTTGTACATATTTTTGTGTTAAAACGAGAAAGATGTCGGTCGCACAAGTTTGTTGCCGAAAATATAAATTAAAAATATTCAGCATTGTTTTGCTTCGAAGTATTCAGAATCCAGCAATAAGTAACACACTAAAGTAAAACGGAAAGAAAGACTTACAAACATACAAACTTGCCGTTTTTATACTGACAAGGTCCTCTTGCGAAGCGAACACACTGACGAAGACACGCAGTTGAACGCCAAATTTCACGAAATTCACAGACAAAAAGATTTACAAGTAAAACAATACGTAACTATACACCAAACAAGGCTTTTGTCATCGAATTTATCGACATCTGAAGTACTTTTTTATTAAAAAATTAATAAAAATTTCACTAACCTACCTCAAACCTTTCACTCTCAAGTCTTGGTGTGTGGAAAACTGAGAAGTGATTGATCATTTACGTGTTTTAAGATCATTTGGTGGCCTGATTTCATTGGCTGATTTTGATGTGCTTCCACTTCCACTACTAGTAATGAGCTTCTACCACTTCTACTGAGAACAAGCTTCTTCGAGTAGTCCATCTTTGAACGACAGGCAACTTCTAGGCATTTAGTATTTAGCTAATTGAAATTGTTGGTTTACTAGGAAACCTTCTACGAAATTCTCATCATGCAGTAGAAATCAACTGAAAGAAACCTTGGAGAATGGTTATGGGCAGTGTCTTTTTGATCAGCCAATTAAGGTTATATCCAAAATTCGATTCAATTTATCAACGAACCTTACTAAACGTATCGTTTTTCTTTTATTACAAATTTCCATTTGTCAATGTTTGCAATGTTTTAGATTTACGGCAGTCCCATTTGTGGTAATGGTTTTGTTGAAGAGGGTGAACAGTGTGATTGTGGAACAAAAACGGTGAATGAATCTTTTCACATAATTTCGTCGAGATTATTTCATGTTATCAATGTCGTCATACGTGTATGACGTTATAGGAATGTGACAGATACGGAAACAAATGTTGCAACTCCACAACTTGTATGCTTCATCCTGATGCATTGTGTGCTCATGGCGAGTGTTGTGATAAGAATCGCTGTCAGGTTTGTTGCCTTTGAACTTTATTGAATTAAAACAGTTACTACACAAGTAAAGATGAAGACGTTGTTTGATGTAAATATTTTTTCAACAGTTGAAATCTCGAGGAATTTTATGTCGTGAGAAAACAGATGACTGCGATCTTAGCGAATATTGCACTGGTGATAATGAACTGGTGAGTTGCACTACATCATTCGTGATTAAGTCATTCTTGGCTGAGAGCAACGTTGATTGCAAGATTTGGCGATATAATATAGTTGGTCGTATATATATTTCAGTGTCCTACAGATCATCATGTCCACAACGGTATACCTTGTAAAGACAACGAAGTGAGTTCCTTTGACGAGTGTAAACACGAGTTGTCCATCGTATACATAAAAACCATAAATTTGCCTATGAAAAAAGTGAAAACTAATTGCCATAATTCTTCTCCAACCGATCTTTGATTTCCTCTGTATTCATAGGGATACTGTTATGGGGGTATTTGCAGAAGCCTTAAACTACAATGTCAATTTTTATTTGGCAATGGTAAACTGTTTTTGTATTTTTTAATCTGCTGTGGAATAGTCCAATTACGAAAGTCAAATTTTTGTGATTTTTGCTGGTAGATGTTCAAGAGGCCGATGATCGTTGTTTTCTGAGGAATAAAGATGGTAGCCCGTTTTATCATTGTCTCAATGGAGCACAAGAACAACAAGCCTGCAGGGAAGAGTAAGTGATTTCACTATTTAATAAGTCAAATTCTAACATGCCCTGAATTGGTTTGAAGACGCTACTACGTTTTTTACTGTGTGAGAGATGTGATTTGCGAGTTATGTCCTTAATATCGTACAAACATTGGTGTGCTAAAGCATATCTGTTGTGACAAAGTTGTCGTTCCCATATAAGTAATTTAGATAAAAGTTGTACTTGAAAACAAATCCTGATGTCTTCCGGACTTCCAATTTTTAGGGACGTAAAATGCGGAAGGATTCACTGTCTTTCAAATGATCCTAATCGAAAACCGATTCGCGGGCAGAACAGGGGCTCTTCTTGGCTCACGTTCGATCGAAAATCGTATTGCCTGTAGGTTATATGTCCGTTTCTGTGAAAGTTTTTCTTGTTTTCTGATGGCTTTTTTATTATCAATAACAGTGTTCCTATCGTAACATGGAGTGATGGAATGGATCCACAATATGTACAAAATGGCACAAAATGTGCTGAAGGAAAGGTGAGAATACTACATTTATTAGTTGCTTTCCTGAGCATCGAATTCTGATCAAACTATCATCGTTGAGTTGGCCATAATCACGTGATGTCGCCATTTTGCTGCACGTGCTATAGCACTAACTCTTTTGATTGGTCAAGCTGAGCATTTATTTTGCAGTAGTAAGCAGTGACGTCGATGACATAAAAACGAGGAATTGGGAAAGAACAAACGTAGACCCATTGTTTTCTGATAGAAACTATTAAACTTTTAGATGTGTTATAATGGGAAATGTCTTCCGGTGAATGAAACTATTCCAATGTCAGCCAACGATAAATGTCCTAACTATTGCTCAGGGAACGGTGTAAGTAGTTCAAGGATCATGCAGTTAATCACCAGTAATATTCTCACCAGTTAATCAATAAGATAGTTTTGAGCTGTATTTTTGAATTGGATAAGCTTTTATCCTACATAATTTAATCGTGAAATTTCCGCTAAATGTATTCTTGTGCAACAAACCATTAACGTGAAATAATGAACATTCCAAGGATCGTGGTCTTTCTCTTGATCTTAGATATGTAACAATAAAGGCAACTGTCATTGTTACAATGGTTACGCATGCCCAGACTGTAAGGAACGAGGATCAGGCGGAAGCAGGGATAGCGGTCAAGGCTGCATAATAGCTGGCAAGAAAGGTAATGTGGTCTTTTTAAGATGTGCTTTCTACCGTGCCATAAGTCTAGTTGGCACAAAATAAACCAGCATTGCTTTTCGTTTTTTCCTTGAGTTATGTTGCATACAATACAAAAGCATGTGCCAGATAATTTCCATACGCTGTCGCGATGAAATTAAAAGTTTATAAATTAACAACGATATAACGCGTGCGCTAATTGGTCTAAGCAGAGTTTCCATTAGCTTGTGCAAATGTGGGAGACCAATATGAGCTCAATCAATTAAATCAAAGAGAGTTCGCAAAGCAATCATCTATACGTGTCAGAGGAAAAACCAAAGTGTTTGTTTTAAATTCGTCTGTATTGTTGTTTTATGAAAGAAATAAAAGATGTTTTTCGTGTTTGCAAAGTTTTATGTAATGCTCGAAGCTACCACCTGAGTTGTAAAAAAATAAACATGGATAATAATCTTTGAAAGCTTAAAGTTAATAATGTAAAAAGTTTGTTGTTCAATGATACACATCTTTTGCCACCAAAACTTTTTCACTTTCAATCTGTCTCTCTTTTCTCAGGTGGCGGTGGCGTCAATATTGTCGCAGCTATCCTTATTCCCATTTTCTTGATCATCCTGATCGGAGTAGCTATTCTTGTATACATACAACGACGAACCATACGCGATCGTCTCAGCCATTATAAATTTGTTCGTCGAAACACGTAAGTGTGCGAAATGAAGGGGAAAGGGGAGTGGTGTTACAATTTTTAAGCAAGGGAACTCAATATTAGTTTTATCCTTTAGAAATCCACCATCTCGTAAACCACCTGCCAGACAACCTTCGGGTCTGCACTCTGGTCTTATTTCTAATCCAACGCTCGTCGAGCAGTCCCCAGCCAACAGGAACGAAAGGCCCGCTAACCGACCGATAGGTAAGCTTTCTTTCTCACGATTTAATCCTTTTACGTTCAACGAGTGCCGATGTGTCGTTTTTTTAGTTCCATTGGTGCCAAAAGTGCCATCGTATTCGGAGGTAAATCAGGAGGAACTCGATCAAGGTGTCCAACCCCCACCACCACCTTATAATACGGGTCACAGAACCGTTGCATTGTTCCCACCCAATGCCCCACCAGATGATGTGTTGTACGAGAACACAAAACCAAAACCTGCCCCTCCTGTTCGTCCATTACTAAAGTCAAATTTACCTCGGACACCTTCAGCTCCACCCACATCCATCAATAACAAACCCAAAATTCCACCAGCTCGACCGAACCCTAACTATAAATCTACACCGGACATAACTGCGCCAGAGAAACCCGTCACGCCTAAACGTCCCAAGGTTGTCCCTCCTCGACCTAAACCTCGAGCATTTGCCGATAAAAATCGGTCTGTTCCGGACCACCTTGACGAGATCGAAGATACTGCGCCTACGGCAAAACCAAGAAACGTAGGGCCTCGACGTGGACACCAGTCTGTGCCGTTATTTGATCTTCCCGACAATTCTGAGGACGAAGGTTTTGTTAGACCTTCGGCTGTAAAAGCTAGTCAGGCACGGCCCTTTCCAGCAAAGAGACCAGGGCCGCAAAGAGACCAGGATGACAACGACAAACATCGAGTTGATTTTAGAGCTGGCCTCAGACCTGTTCCAAAACCCTGGGATAAATCGTAAAAAAATATGAGTAGCTTGACACCCTATCTAATGTTTTGATAGTGTATTTTTGTTTGGATACGGAAACTGCGGCCCGTCAATTTCCAAAAAAAACACAGTGAACCAGAATCTAGTTCTCTTCTTTTAGTTAGAAAACTTACTAACAATATTTTGACATTGCTGTCCCTTAATGTACTCCAGTATCCATGAGCCCGAATACGAAATCTGATTGGAGGTAAGCTTGAATATCGGGGTTACTGCCCAAAACATATAAACGATCGTTTTTTGCCTAAACTTATACTAATCTCAATAAAGTAATACCAAATAACGCTAACTTATAAGTTATTTTTCTACGATGTGCTTTTCTATGATTTAAGGGGTTACTCCCCTTTAAATTGAAGTAAATTTATTTCAGCACAAAGAGAGTGTAATGTTTTCAATGCTTTCACAAAATGATGAGTAGAGTTTAATCAATCGTTATTTTGTAGCTAAAGAAAAAATCTACAATCAAATATCGCCTTCCTGACTCGCGAATATTTACGACATTTTATAAATCCACAGTTGAAAATACATTGAAATGTATTAAAAAGACATTCGTTATTACGGGGTGTCAAGGCAATGTGAACACTTGGTCCCCGATGAACACTTCATTTTTCTATTATTGCAACGGACACGTGCAAGTGTTTTTCATTGAAGACAATATAAAAGTCACGGACTTTTTAATTTAAAGGAAAGTCCATATATTTTACAGTATAAAAGCCCGTTCACACGATCCGATTGCTTCGGTTTCGAGTTTTAGTTGCTTGTTCAGATTGTACGATAATTTTGTTAATATTTATATTCATTTGGATATTTATAGTCGTGAGAACAGCGATTTTTGTTAGTTATCCAGTACATTTATCGATATATTTTCGTACTTTTGTTTTTGTTTCCAAGTTTCAAATCTATGTAATTTGTCTAGTGGGCTAGTGAATTAACCATTGGCAAAACTGTAGCCAACCAACCATCTGTAAAGTTACCATCAACAATCCATCAGTGGAGATGTAACCCATTAACAATCAGGTTCTGCAAAGGCTTTTGTGCCTTCAAATTTCATATCAGTTGCTTTTTACTGTGTTCATTGAAGAAGATTAATACTTTTTAAAATCATACATGATACGAGTATCTTCTGTCAGACAGGCACCAATGTCAACAAAAATACTATTCCCATAAATAACGTGAACAATATAAATGGCGTGAAGATGCCCCAAACCGGCCATAACGCGTATGCACAGCTTAAAACAAGAAAATGCAGATTGAAGCCAATAACCAAAAAAAACTAAATCCAAAACAAAATATCTTACCAAATCATCCCAGCTATGAATGCTCCCGTAGCTATGGGTATTGCAAATGGTGCATGACTCTCCCAGTTGTCAATACCTTTAAAGTATGAGCACCAAAAGATGAGATAAAATGCTAGAAGGAAATTCACCAGTAGAAAAAAACATCCAATGTACAGCCATAATCTAAAAAAAGTTTCGGCAAAAAGTTCATTGCTTTAGTTTTAAGACAACAATGCAGACACATTTGTTAATCCACTTTATATCTTAGTGCAAATGTACAGGTTGTATCCAGCATGTAGCATAATATCAAAGAAACTTTCAAAATATTTTTGATTATTCGTTCAGGGGGGTACAAGGCAAAGGTCCCCATTTTTTCAAGCAACAATTATCTCAGAATCATTGTATATTTGACGCACATATATAACTTTCCACAAAGCACCAGAATATTTTCAATGTCCCTGGGCATGACTAAAACAAATTAATTTCAAAATAATTCAGTACCTATACACTCTAGGATCAATTTTAATGGCCATGTAAAAATCTGTGTAATAAAATACAGCCATTGATGCGACCATCCAAAATACCATGTGTATGTTCACAACGAATTTTGACTTGTTCTTTGGATCATTTTCCTGGAGGATTTTCCTCCCTTCTTGTTTGAGACGGTCTACACAAAATGTTAACGACAAGCATTTTAGTATACAAAATCCTGAATATCTGTACAGAAAGAGGCCAAACAGACAATACATTTCTACAAACTTATTGCACACCGTCTAACTTTTGATCGTACTCTCCTCTGCGATGTTTTATAAAAGCCTGTTTTAAGTTTTCATCCAATTCGAAGGCCATTTCTCAAATCGTTTCAGGTTTCTTTGTATTCTCTCTCCGAACAAAAATCAAAATGCAAGTCCAAATGTCCAAATCATTTAATCATTTACACCTTCCAAATGATTTATTGCCATCCGCCACGACGATTACGTCATAACTTTCTGTAAGATGCATGCGCAGTTCTTCGAATACACGATGGAAAATAATGGAATATTTTCCGGTGTCTGGTGACTGCAGACGCCAGATAACTAGGGGTGGTGCAAAGCATTGCCGTACCTACTAAAATTTGGCTTTTCTGCGAAGTAGCCATTAATTAAGCATTAATGGATATGTAACCAACAGACCACCAGTGAAATTGTCGTCCGACAGCTAAATTTGGGTTTTTAAGCTGCGAAAGGGCTTCACGTTGGCAGCTACCGAAGTCCAATACCAATGGCCAGCCGTATATGTTGCAATTTTCCTCATTTACTTTCGAGATGAAAAGCTTATTGGTTGCAAACTCTTTGCCGGACATTGTCTATTTTTGGGCCGACGAAAAGTTTACGGAGCACTTGAACGGTGTTTTTTTAAAAGAAGCAGTTATCAACGAAGATGACGACATGAGGACTGTTGATTTGAACATGGTGTTGCAATACTTTTCTCCTTTACTCGTGTCTCAGAGTTCCATGCAAAGACTTGGATGTGCATACAAATCGATCACTCTTGGAAATGGCATGGTCATTGTCCTTGACCAGGTAGTAACACCTTTGTAGAGTTGATAATCTGCTGAACTCTTAACAGGTTTTCAGCAAAAGAGCTCCAAAATTTGTCTTATGTTTTGAATGACTAACAAACAAATGCTTACAAACACAGCTAGCATCATATTATGATACAGAGACACATTTTCACAACCAGGGGTGAAGAGCTGCATGTTAAGCTGGGGTGGTGGTGGTGTAATAATTTACTGAAAAACACAAGGTATTTCGAACATATTTGGTGAAATAATGTTTGCTCATTTGGTGCAACATCATGCTTAATCAATTGGTAGTAACATACAAAACTTATTTATGGAAGATGAGACATTTATTATTGAAAATCGGTTTATTAGTTCAAAAGCAATGTGAAAATCATTTCATTGAAGACAAATATTGCATTTCACTCACCACTTCCTGGAGGGAGGGTGTGGGTGTGTAACATCTCCACACCTCTTGTCCACAACCAGGTTACTCGTCTTAATGCAATACTAAGGTTCTTACTTTCACCTGTCATTTGTGTTATATGTTTATATATGTTATATTGTCTAGCTAATGTAGAAAAACCGCATCAAATATTTTGTCAAAACAACTCTTAGAAAAAATCACTGTTTAACTTGGTCTGTAATCAGTGTCGGCATCAGTGTGGGACTTCTGTTTCCCTAATTTATTATTGGCCACTTCCTTTCCCCACCCACCCCCACCTCCAAGATATATTCATCGTGCTTTTCTCCAGTAAGGAAATAAAGGATTGTCCAACAAACTCAAGTCCAAATATTGCCTAAAATTACCTATTACTTAAAATTGATTGCCCCCCCCAAAAAAAACCCCCACTTCTTTGCCCTCCCCTATTCATTTTCATTTAGTGCCACCATAGTCCATAATATTTGCAATGGGAGATAGTAAGCTTTGCAACCAATGTTTTATACCCATTATAAAATATTTCAATACTTGCCAACTCAATATTGCATATTAAAAAACAGCATCTTTGAATTATACTCTTTGTATTACAGAAAGATGATCATGTCTACTTGGCCATGAACGGTGATGGACAAGAATCCGAAGACTTCTTGAGAAAGAAACTTCGTACATTCCAGTGTATTGTGCGCTTCCATTTTGGACTCAGTCTGGACTTGTTGAAACCTAGTAACAGACAGTCTCGCAAAAATCTCTGGGATTCCCTGAGTAACATTCTGACAACATATTGTTACCTTTCCAGTCAACAGCAAGCATTTCTTGTTGGAGCGTTGGAGATGATTGATATAAATGATGTTCTTAATGAGATGTGTCTTCATATACTTGAGGCTGTTGTGACAAAAGCCAACAGGGAAGGAGATCCTCTTGCTAGGCATGCAGCAATTCTTGTGAACTCCAAAGTTCTGGCTTTATATACACAGTAAGTCCATCTATTTCTTGTTGTTTGTTCTTTTGACAAATGTTATTATTATATATGTAACATTATTATAAATGTTAAATTACAATATTTTAAAACTTAAAATATTTTGTGAAATTGGATGTTTATTTGAATGAATTTATAACACTTACCAAGATAAGACATAACTTTGTTCTAAAACTTGCTCATCGCCCTTAAATCCTTGCTTCTTCAAGCAATATCTGAGAACAGTAGCGAAGCCAGCCCGTTTTTTTCTCTCTAATAATTGCAAATCTTTTTATGTCCAGTAAATGGAAAGCCAACGTATCACATTAATTATCTAAACTCTAAAGAAATGGATAATAGTTTGGCTGAAAAATTTGCTTCCTAGGAGCAAAAGATTGGGCTGGCTTCACCACTGTCTGAGAATATTAAGGCTTTAATGTTCTCAGACTCATGGGCATACAGACTCATATTTTTTAGAAGGTGCTGGCGGTAAATTTTAAAAAACAACCATTTTTATTTTGAATTCATTTCAACAGAACTTTTAAAATGATAATAGACTCTAAAACAATCTATGTATACCTCTTTTCATTCTTAAATTATTAAAAATTTTGATTTTGTTGAAATTATCCCATTTTGTACAACCAGTTACGTAATATTGCCTAATGAGATTTAAATCTTCAAGATTCGATATTTTTCGTCGACCATACGGGGATATCTTCATTATGTAGTCTTAATTGAGTAAAATTCTTCCGAAAGATTTCATCCATAAGTTGCCCAGAAACGGAAGGAAACTGGAAAATTTTCGGCGACTCCATTATGCAATACGACGTCATTAGTTGTACAAAATGGGACAAAAACTTCGATATCTCGAGAATGAAAAGAGATGTTCACAAACTGTATTAGAAAATCTACGGTCAATTCGAAAATTCTGATGCATAAAACTGCTACTTAAAAAGCAAAATTGTTACTTCAAAATTTTCATTTTTGTCATCAACCAGAAACAACGCACGCAAACTTGTTACCCACGATGTTATGCTACTCATGGCATTGCTGAACACGAAGTTCCCACCTCCGCTTCAATCCATCCCACTTTCGGTGAACAGAACCCCGCCGCCACTCGCTCATGACGTCATCCGGTTTAGCGATGTTCACTTCAAGCCCGAAGATTGTCCTTCTCAAGGTATCGATGAAGATAGCGCGAGCTCCTCTCAGTTTGGCGAAGCGAAGTCCTCGAACGTCGACATCAAATCTGGGCTGAACACCTGCCATTCGCTTTCGGAAGATGTCTTTTATCCAGAGTTATCGGAGGAACGCGTTTCCACTGGCGGCGAGAAGACTGGGGAGAGTGAGGAATTTAACAAGGAGTCCAGTGACTCGGTGGCTTCGGATAAGTATTTCACTCCGCCCGAAGAAAGCATACCTGAATCGTATACGAGTGCCTTTTCGGTGAGTATCCTTGCACGTTGCCGGACACTTGGTAATCACCGGAAGATAACTGTTGCTCAAACTGTGGCCATGAGTTAGGGAAAAAGTGTGAAATGCTAGCTTTCAGTTCAGAGTCGAGTTATGGTTTGAGAGATTTCATGTTTAGTGCTTCGAGAAGAAACAGAGTATTGTTTATTGATATTCGTAGCACTACTAATAAAGATTCTCAAACCTGAACAGACTTACGGCGAGCAATATCATGAATGACTCAGAGGCGTAGCCAGGATTTTCTGTCAAGGGGGGAGGAGTCAGTTGAAAGGGAAGGGTGACCGTCGTATAAACCCATGTAATGTGAGTAAAATATAATTTTTAGCAAGAATTTTCTAGGGGTGGATGGGTGGAGCTGGATCCCAGGCCCCTCTCTTGCAACTTCGTGAATGACTACCTTTAGTTCTTTTTCAGCCGCACAAATCACGGTTGTTATATGAAGCGAGCAACAGCAGCAACAGTTACTCTGATCCGGATAACGAGCTCTTCCGCAGGAGGATATTTTTAACATCAATTCAAGGTTTTTATCTACCACATACCGTACATTCAATGCAGATATTCCCCGGTGCAATACTACTTATTATAAGTGAGGTAAGTCTTAGTGACGTAGTCAGCGCGCGAGTTTGGTCGTGCTATGTTCGCTGTCACATGCAACAATAGTTGGCAACAGTCCTTTGTCACATGCAACAATAGTCAGCAATTCCCTTTGTCACATGCAACAATAGTCGGCAATGCCCTCTGTCACATGCAGCAATAGTCGGCAATGCCCTATGTTACATGCAACAATAGTCGGCAACAGTCCTCTATCACATGCAACAATAGTCGGCAATGCTCTCTGTCACATGCAACAATAGTCGGCAATTCCCTCTGTCACATTCAACAATAGTCGGCAATGCTCTCTGTCACATGCAACAATAGTCGGCAATGCTCTCTGTCACATGCAACAATAGTCGGCAATGCTCTCTGTCACATGCAACAATAGTCGGCAATGCTCTCTGTCACATGCAACAATAGTCGGCAATGCTCTCTGTCACATTCAACAATAGTCGGCAATGCTCTCTGTCACATGCAACAATAGTCGGCAATGGCCTCTGTCACATGCAACAATAGTCGGCAATGCTCTCTGTCACATGCAACAATAGTCGGCAATGCTCTCTGTCACATGCAACAATAGTCGGCAATGCTTTCTGTCACATGCAACAATAGTCGGCAATGCTCTCTGTCACATTCAACAATAGTCGGCAATGCTCTCTGTCACATTCAACAATAGTCGGCAATGCTCTCTGTCACATGCAACAATAGTCGGCAATGGCCTCTGTCACATGCAACAATAGTCGGCAATGCTCTCTGTCACATGCAACAATAGTCGGCAATGCTCTCTGTCACATGCAACAATAGTCGGCAATGCTCTCTGTCACATGCAACAATAGTCGGCAATGCTCTCTGTCACATGCAACAATAGTCGGCAATGCTCTCTGTCACATTCAACAATAGTCGGCAATGCTCTCTGTCACATTCAACAATAGTCGGCAATGCTCTCTGTCACATGCAACAATAGTCGGCAATGGCCTCTGTCACATGCAACAATAGTCGGCAATGCTCTCTGTCACATGCAACAATAGTCGGCAATGCTCTCTGTCACATGCAACAATAGTCGGCAATGCTCTCTGTCACATTCAACAATAGTCGGCAATGCTCTCTGTCACATTCAACAATAGTCGGCAATGCTCTCTGTCACATGCAACAATAGTCGGCAATGGCCTCTGTCACATGCAACAATAGTCGGCAATGCTCTCTGTCACATGCAACAATAGTCGGCAATGCTCTCTGTCACATGCAACAATAGTCGGCAATGCTCTCTGTCACATGCAACAATAGTCGGCAATTCCCTCTATCACATGCAACAATAGTCGGCAACAGTCCTTCAGGCCCAACGTTCCTCTAGATAAAATACGACTTATTTAATTTACAATAATTCAAAGGTAAAAAGAAGCGACATCGCGAAGGACTTGTGCACTCTCATATCGATCATGGCTGATCTCATCGAAGACAGCGTGAAAGTAAAAGAAACTTATTTTAACATTATGGAGAAAGTTGAGCTGCATTTGGGACGGATAGTTGAAGCATTAATAGGAAAAACTTCAAAAAAGGAGGTTGTGTATGTTTTCTACGGGCAGTAAAATACAAGCGCGAAAATAGTTGAAGGATTAATAGCAAAAACTTCGAAAAGGGGTTGTGCATGTTTTTTACGAGCAGTAAAATACAAGCGCGAAAATAGTTGAAGGATTGAATGTTTTATGAAGTGCGGTATTTGAAATTAAATGAAGATATGATCTTCGCACTTTGCTGGACAATTTAAGCAATCGTCTCAGGACCTGAAAAAATCAGGTGACTCAACGGGATTCGAACCCATGACCTCTGCGGTGCCGGTGCAGTGCTCTGACCTACTGAGCTATGAAGTCACACAGTGGTGAGCAGGTCAATATTCTCGTGAAAGGAATGTCGAATGAATGTTTTATGAAGTGCGGTATTTGAAATTAAATGAAGATATGATCTTCGCACTTTGCTGGACAATTTAAGCAATCGTCTCAGGACCTGAAAAAATCACTTGAGCTCAACAATATTGACCTGCTCACCACTGTGTGACTTCATAGCTCAGGAGGTCAGAGCACTGCACCGGCACCGCAGAGGTCATGGGTTCGAATCCCGTTGAGTCACCTGATTTTTTCAGGTCCTGAGACGATTGCTTAAATTGTCCAGCAAAGTGCGAAGATCATATCTTCATTTAATTTCAAATACCGCACTTCATAAAACATTCATTCGACATTCCTTTCACGAGAAAACTTGAGCTCAACAATATTGACCTGCTCACCACTGTGTGACTTCATAGCTCAGTAGGTCAGAGCACTGCACCGGCACCGCAGAGGTCATGGGTTCGAATCCCGTTGAGTCACCTGATTTTTTCAGGTCCTGAGACGATTGCTTAAATTGTCCAGCAAAGTGCGAAGATCATATCTTCATTTAAGTTGAAGGATTGATAGCAAAAACTTCGAAAAGAGTTTGTGCATGTTTTTTACGGGCAGTGAAATACAAGCGCGAAAAATAGTTGAAGGATTGATAGGGAAAACTTCGAAAAGAGGTTGTGCATGTTTTCTACGGGCAGTAAAATACAAGCGCAAAAATTAGCTACGTGTTTGTAGCTTTACTTGTAGCTACGTACGTAAATCGTCCAGGTTTGCCTTGTCCTGAGAAGGACTGTTAGTGTTGGTATTGAACGACGGTTCTTTTTTATTTTTTTTATTTAAAATTAGTTCAATTTTACCCTAAAGCCAATTTCAGAATGCTTCTCGCTAAGAAACTCCTCGCTTTAAACATGGTCACTTTCCGCAATTTTATGGTCAGGTGAACCATTGAAAATTCAAAGACCATCGAAAGTTTTTTAAAACCTTGCGCCTTGATTCTTTTAGCAACGTTTTCCCGACAATAAACCTTTTATTGATACACCCTGTACACTGAAAATTTCGTGATCGAACACTGCTTTGGCCCCACACGTCTTACGTAGCTGCGATCTCATAAGTCGCGTTGTGTAAATAGTTTTCAATTTTACAGAAAAACGTGGAAAAGCACGTCAATGCCGTACGTCAAAAATGGGAAAACGTCAAATTGAATGACCTGGCCGATCATGTTCAGAAAAAAGAAAAACTAAAGCCAGGTGCTCTCGAGAGTTCCCTCACCAATCTTTTAAGAGGTTTGCAGACTCTTTTCGGCATGATATACTGCTCCGGCGACACCGTCAAAGGACCGTCCATCAGCATCCATCATGCGAAAGCCTTGTACCGAATTCAGGAGATGGTTCAAAAAGATCTGAAAGATTACAAGGGATTCTTGGCCGTGAAAAGCGAACGGAATATAACCTTGACGCCATATCCTTTTTATATGTGGCCAAGTTTTGCAGCTTACATCCATTTGTAGTCTAACACCAATCTGTCATATGACAGGTTTTAGGGGAGTATCGAGAAGAAGTGAGAACCACCCATATCGTTGGTCTGAGGGTGCTGGAGCGCTGGTGCAAATTTCACTGCAAACTACTTACATACCAAACAATTAAGCAAAAGCAATTGTGATTACTGATGTTCAATGGAGCACACTTCCAAAAATCTCCCAATCGTTATTAAACAGCAAAATTTTACAATAAAGCACCCCTCCTACAAAACCAACGTGATGACAATCCCTGTCCGTGACTGTTCACCCCTCCTACAAAACCAACGTGATGACAATCCCTGTCCGTGACTGTTCACCCTCCTACAAAACCGACGTGATGACAATCCCTGTCCGTGACTGTTCACCCCTTCTACAAAACCGACGTGATGACAATCCCTGTCCGTGACTGTTCACCCCTCCTACAAAATCAACGTGATGACAATCCCTGTCAGTGACTGTTCACCCCTCTAACAAAACCAACGTGAAGACAATCCCTGTCCGTGACTATTTACCCCTCCTACAAAACCAACGTGATGACAATCCCTGTCCGTGACTGTTCACCCTCCTACAAAACCAACGTGATGACAATCCCTGTCCGTGACTGTTCACCCTCAAACAAAACCAACGTGATGACAATCCCTGTCCGTGACTGTTCACCCCTCCTACAAAACCAACGTGATGACAATCCCTGTTCGTGACTGTTCACCCCTCCTACCAAACCAACGTGATGACAATCCCTGTCCGTGACTGTTCACCCCTCAAACAAAACCAACGTGATGACAATCCCTGTCCGTGACTGTTTACCCCTCCTACAAAACCAACGTGATGACAATCCCTGTCCGTGACTATTTATCCTACAAAACCAACGTGATGACAATCCCTGTCCGTGACTATTTACCCCTCCTACAAAACCAACATGATGACAATCCCTGTCCGTGACTGTTCACCTCCTAAAAACCAACGTGATGACAATCCCTGTCCGTGACTGTTCACCCTCAAACAAAACCAACGTGATGACAATCCCTGTCCGTGACTGTTCACCCCTCCTACAAAACCAACATGACAATCCATGTCCGTGACTGTTCACCCTTCCTACAATACCAACGTGATGACAATCCCTGTCCGTGACTGTTCACCCCTCCTACAAAACCAACATGACAATCCATGTCCGTGACTGTTCACCCTCCTACAATACCAACGTGATGACAATCCCTGTCCGTGACTGTTTACCCCTCCTACAAAACCAACGTGATGACAATCCCTGTCCGTGACTATTTACCCCTCCTACAAAACCAACGTGATGACAATCCCTGTCCGTGACTGTTCACCACTCCTACAAAACCAACGTGATGACAATCCCTGTCCGTGACTGTTCACCCCTTCTACAAAACCAACATGATGACAATCCCTGTTCGTGACTGTTCACCCTCCTACAAAACCAACGTGATGACAATCCCTGTTCGTGACTGTTCACCCCTCCTACAAAACCAACATGATGACAATCCCTGTTCGTGACTGTTCACACCTCCTACAAAACCAACGTGATGACAATCCCTGTCCGTGACTGTTCACCCTCCTACAAAACCAACGTGATGACAATCCATGTCCGTGACTGTTCACTCCTCCTACAAAACCAACATGATGACAATCCATGTCCGTAACTGTTCACCCCTCCTACAAAACCAACATGACAATCCCTGTCCGTGACTGTTCACCCCTCCTACAAAACCAACATGACAATCCATGTCCGTGACTGTTCACCCCTCCTACAATACCAACGTGATGACAATCCCTGTCCGTGACTGTTTACCCCTCCTACAAAACCAACGTGATGACAATCCTGTCCGTGACTGTTTACCCCTCCTACAAAACCAACGTGATGACAATCCCTGTTCGTGACTGTTCACCACTCCTACAAAACCAACGTGATGACAATCCCTGTCCGTGACTGTTCACCCCTTCTACAAAACCAACATGATGACAATCCCTGTTCGTGACTGTTCACCCTCCTACAAAACCAACGTGATGACAATCCCTGTTCGTGACTGTTCACCCCTCCTACAAAACCAACATGATGACAATCCCTGTTCGTGACTGTTCACCCTCCTACAAAACCAACGTGATGACAATCCCTGTCCGTGACTGTTCACCCTCCTACAAAACCAACGTGATGACAATCCATGTCCGTGACTGTTCACTCCTCCTACAAAACCAACATGATGACAATCCCTGTCCGTGACTGTTCACCCCTCCTACAAAACCAACGTGATGACAATCCATGTCCGTGACTGTTCACTCCTCCTACAAAACCAACGTGATGACAATCCCTGTCCGTGACTGTTCACCCTCCTACAAAACCAACGTGATGACAATCCCCGTGACTGTTCACCCTCCTACAAAACCAACATGATGACAATCCATGTCCGTAACTGTTCACCCCTCCTACAAAACCAACATGACAATCCCTGTCCGTGACTGTTCACCAATGCAAAAAGAGCGTTGTTTGAAAGAGCGAGTAGCAAAATCATTTCTGGCATGACTACCCAATTTCTACTCAAATTATTCTCATTTCCCTTAATGATGTTCAAATATTTGGATGAGTTTCCTGGAATGGTTCACTTTCTTTATGTCGACCGCACAACGCATCGTGTTGTTGGGCCATCAATTAACACTGAAATGTCAGAGATTTTCAATCCGCTTGATCCCTCACACTACATCAAGCAGATTATCTGGGATGGATGGAACTACATTCAATCGTTTCTCGTTCAGGGTGAGATGGTTTTCTTATGTTTAGAGGCAGAGAGGAGGGGATCGAGCGAAACAGGAGGGTTATTATTTTGATGCTAGCGAAAGATTTACCGGGGGGTGCACGACGGGTGAATTTTACATTAAGAAATATCGATGTACTAAGCAGTTAATTGAAAGCGATTTTTCATATCTCCCAATCATGGTAAAAGAGTAGAGGAATTTAACAAAAGTCTGTCTTGTTACGGTTACACCTACAAACTAGCTACAGAAATATATAGAAATGCCCCCCCCTCTCCATACACACACTCACATGACTATCCTGGACCTATCCGTGTATGTTACTAAGATGTTTTATAACTACAAAAGTATTTGTCCGTTTAAATTACCTGTTTCGTAACGACGCATCACTTTTTGTTCAGGACACACAAGTGTGGCCGTCCGCTATGGTGACTTTCTGCTATCCTACGTTCTTTGGTTTGAAGACCGCTCAGGAAATCAAAGACCTGTGAAAGACACGAATGCATTTTCCACACCCTTCCCGACAGCACCCGGTATCTTTGGCTTGTCTTTTTACAGGTATGACCTCGAGTTGCATGCTGTCTGCTCGTCACATCGGTTTGACAAACTTGTAGAATGAGGTTGGTATAGTCCTGAGAAAGACTGTTTTTGTTGTTGACTCTGAAGATGACTACCGCTAAGGTTGTCGAAACGTCAGTCAACAACAACAAAAACAGTCCTTCTCAGGACTATACCAACCTGGACGATCGACATTTACAAACATGTAACGATACTCCTGGGTTCAAACCATTTACCTTTTGTAGAATGAGGTTTGCCGAAAGTGCCATCTTTGTTAAGTCAACGTTTACAGCACTTACAGCGCATTTTGTTTTTTAAGTATTGACAATATGATGCACGCTGAATGGTATGAAATTGGACGCAATTTGGTCTGAAACCAACTGATCAGCGCCGGTTCGCTGCGACAATATTCCGCCACCGAATTGAACCCACTTGTGTATTATGGCAATCCGTTTTCAAATAAAAAAATCATTGCGTTGATAACACGATGAGATATAGTCAGAAGACTTCCTCTGAAAGCAACCCATGTTGTTCGTTGTTTCAAAATCGATGTTCGCTTTAACGTAGTTTCAGGCAAAACAACTATCAGCCGAGAGAACACCAGACTTAAACCGTTAGGAAAATGTGGAAAACCGGCCTAAATATTCGTTTAACGACACCACACCATCTTGATTTTTTCAGTGAGCTGAAACGACGTTGTTTCCCTTCAATGACACAAGAAAAGATTCATTGTCGCGAGCTTTTTTGTATGCACTTGGGGGCATTACCGGTGAGTCAAGCGGCGGATCATGCCAGCAGGCTTGCAGCCAAGTTGGGTGGAACGATGATGATACCGCTGTTATTGTGAACATCACGGTAAGATGACGTGGAAACGAAATTGAGCATGACGAATTCTAATTGGCATTGGCTACTTTATTTGGAGTCAGCCACCTTTTATGGCATTTACAGCTGTGATAAACGGCAAAAACGAAATCTGCGTTTTTTACAAACGAAGCGATGAACACAATCTCAATATATTTATCGTGATAAATTGTATTATCACGCTGATTTGTAAATATGACAATGCGTACATTGATTTTTTATAGAAGCATTCCCTAGCATTCCCTATGTAACGCCGGTCAGGGCTCAAAATAACGGCCGGTCAGCGGCCCATTTTCGATTCATGGCAACATCCGTAAGCAACTAAGGACCTTGTGGTTGGTAACGGGAAAATGTAGTAAAACAATGCGTCGTAACCAGCATGTTTTGCGCTGTTGTTTTCCTGACAATCGGATCTTTTAGCCCCCCCAAATCACGTGTAAAATGCTTGTTCATTTTACACTTTGCAATAACATACTTCAGTTTAGCTTCAGTTAAAACTAATTATTTGCTGGCTAAACTTGTATGGAAGGGGGTTTTCGTACAGTCGCGAACCAACCGGATCTTTTATTCCTGCAAATAAAATTTTTCAGCAAAATTATTATTCATTTGTATAAAAAATCAAATCGATTCACAGTCTCTCCAGTGAATGAACAAAAAAATATTTGCATTGTGGGAGTAAAAAATACGCTGGCTTCGCTACTGTTTTATACTACATATAGTGGTCTGATTAGATTTTTTGGCCCATTCATCAACACTTAATTTTCATGTGTTTGGGCGATGTTGCCCATGTGAGAATTTCTCCCAATAAGTAAGGCAATGCATTATAGCGTTTTGAACGCTTTGAACGTCTGCCGTGAGAATCTTTTGTCTCAAAATAAACATCCTTTCCGCCTAATTTTGCGCAAATTATGCAAATTAGTAACCTTGACCTTCATATCGGTCGTTATTATGAACCACGCAGTTTACCTTAAACGAGTACGAGATTTGTCTCTCATGGTCTTCTTTATTTTGTATTGCTGCCTCCAGATTTCAGCGATTAAATGATTTCCTGTTCAAAAGGTCGAACGTTGAATCTTTGTTTCGACTCAAGTTCTATTCAAATGCAAACATTACAATTAGTTTTTTCAAACGAATAAATCAATGATAAAAAAATTTAGAGATGTATAGTTATATGTAATAAGATTACCTTGAATTATTGTACTCGTGAAGTTCGCGAAGCTGTTCTCTGAAATAAAAGAAAATATTATACTCGACATTGTGAATTCATTGTTTTTTTAACGTTTGATACAATACCACGAACTCTACTGTACACACACAATATTACACATCAAATTTAGAATAATGCTTCTGACTATTTTTGAAAAAAAAAATCGAGGACTTTATGTGAAATATTGTCCGTTAACAATTGCCAAAGGATAATGTCCACGCTAGTCTCGTAATATGCACATTTTTATTTATTTGATGTAGTTTTGCGCTCCAGGCCCTATTGAATTGTACAGTTTGTCTTGTTGCTGATATAATTTCTTTAACTTCTTTATTTGCTTTGCGCTGATCGCTTCGCCATTTCCATCGTGAGTTGGAATGCCCTAAAGACGACATAAAAGTCAACTTACTAGTAACGAAAAACAACAAAGAAACATGAAAATTTCTCAAGTATAAAACCGAGTTTTCATACTAATTTTTATAAATAACTCGGTTCGGGGTGCCCCCTCGGGAGCTTGCGCGCACGCGGCTCTACCCTCCCACCCATAGCTCGTCGCAGTTACGCCAATGTAAATACCGTTAGAAAGTGAGGTGAAGACGCCAACTTGAAAGATGGCAAAACAAAACTCTCAGTCAAATAGAAGATAAAAACAAAACAATTCTATAAAACACTGAAATACCAAACTATCAACTCTGAAACAATTTATCAGGCTAGAAGAAGCAGATTTTACTCGTAAGTATCGTCACTTTTGCAACCTGTCAAGATGGCGGCTTGCATTATTCGTAACTATAGAACTATGGGTATCGGTACATCGGGTTCTAGATCATTCGTTCTCATACCTGTTCGTCGAACGCTGAATATTTATCTTTTTCGTGTTTGAACATTTGTGAAGGTGGAATTTTAGCCTTTGCTAACTTAGCGGCCTTAAAATACAACAAACGTCATACAACTTCGACTGTTAAAGATGGCGTTGCTGTTGAAGAATAACGAACCTTCTCTTCTTCTTGTTTCAATTTTAATTTTTCTTTTTCCCTTCTCTTTCTTTCTAATTCCTGTCGTGAAAGTTATGGTCAGAATGGTCATAATATTAAAATAATATTAAACCCACCGTCACTATAACAACAAGCTTTTCATTCGTCAACCATCATGCACTGCGCGCGTAATCGGTCATTTTTTGAAGCGGGCATGGCGTGATTTCACATAATGTTTATACGCACTTTTTGTCCTAGTAAATCAGAAATGTGTGTTTGTAAATGAAAATACGCGTCCTTCATATTCTGTTCTCATCGCATAATGGTTGATTGTGGCAAATTTTCATCCGATTTGCAATAAAAATGGAGCGATTCCTTGAATGAAAAATGTGAAAAAAAGTAAAAATCATCTTCGATTGTTCGTATATGAATGCTTGAAAGCGGAGAAATCATGAAGAATGACTACGAATAAGCTTCAGGTTAGTGGTGTGACACTGGTGTAAAAATATGTATCAATAAGGACGCCAAAACGTGTCCCAGTAAAAATCTAATGCCTGATTTAAGCCTTCGTAATCCTTGATCCCTCGTAATCCTTCGTAATCCTAATTTAAACCTTCGTAATCGCAGCAATCCTTGTTGAATTATAAATTTTTTCATTTAAAAAAATTTACATGTGATTCTACAACTATACTTAATCATATTTTCGTAAAAGAGGAAAAGTGAAATTATCCGAGAGAGACTCCCATATAAAAATAAACAAACGCTCGCAATGCGTGATGGTTGAAACTCGCTCTTTAATTCTACGCACCTGCAATTGTTGCTGCCTTTCCTTCTTCAATATTCTTGCATCGACGAATTTTATGACCGACGATTGACTATCTACAAGACAAAGAAAACGAGTTCACGACACTCCTAAAAATCGATTTCTCGCGAAAGCAAAATACCATCTTGATCTTCGAGCTTTACGCCTAGATTCGGCAAATGTTCATCTCTCAGAAGATCGCACAGCTTCATTATTTCGCTAACTTTTTCCTGTCGCGCGATGTTGCGAACTTGTTCGCGAAACTCGGCTAAAAGTTGCACGTAAGGAAGAGCGATATCTTCATGGTTCGTCACGTGACTCGTGGTACTAGATGTCTGGAAACCTATTGTCTGAGGACCTTCGTTTGCACCGAAAACCTGCGTAAAAAAAATCACAGATTCAACTGCAACACTAACGATAACTGAGAAAAGCAGTTTTCTTAAGGGCAAAGAAGCCAACACTTTCGCCAGTGCAAAATTTATGTCATATTTTGATGGCTAAATGGTCTTATCAAAAGCGATTCGAAAAATTTTATTGTTTTTGACATATAGATAACATAAGAAATGGAAAAAACAAGTACTTCGAAACATCAGTTTTCAATGTTTTACTACGAGCTAATTATTACCACAGAATATAGACTATACAGAAGGGTCAATCGTGTCGGAACCTTTGATGTTTTTGTTCTCGCGCATGTCGTACCGCGCATGTCGTACCGCGCATTGTGGCCGCCATTATTCCAGCCAGATGATTAGGCTTTTTGACTTTTTCCCAACCTTTCAAATGATCCGAAGTCATTTCTTAAGTCAAAATATTCTCGAATTCAACATTAAGTATTGACGCCATGTTATTTTAATGGTTGGAAACAAGTGACAAGTCCTAATCAACTGGCTGGAATAATGGCCGACGTGAGGCGCGTTGAACACCTGAGTGACCCTTCTGTATAATCATTATTCTGTGCTATTACCAACCCGAAGCATGTCTGTGATATATTTCGCAATGTTTTCTAGCAGTTGATGATTCGGAGACTCGTTTGGTAGTTTCTTCGTTGCGATGTAAATATTCGTGATTTTTACCAACGACTGCAAGTGAGAAAGAACTGTTGGCGTATCAATCGAATCTAGCAACAAAAATTAAAAAACCTCATTTTAGACAAGAACCAAGTGATGGCTTTCACGAAAGCTTTGAATAAATATACTTTGCATTCTCAATAATAACAATAACATGGGTTCAATATTCACCATGGGTTCATCAATCACCATGCGGTCATCAATCACCATGGTTCATTAACCATTATGTTTCATGAATCACCATGGGTACATGAATCACCATGGTTCATCATCAATCACCATGGGCACATCAATCACCATGGTTAACTAACCATCATGGCTCATGAACTATAACCGCCAATCTCATATTCAAAATACCAATATTGCAATGCCATTGGTTATCGCTGGCTATGCACATAGCCGGCTATACTTCACATTCATTGATGGTTGCCACGCGTACAACACATGCAAATGTATCAGCATAATTTAAAAAGAACCTCTTTTATTCTTTTCAATCAACATATAAAAACATCGTATAAGATGATCCTACCACATAAGGCACGATGAACGTCGGCTTTTTTCGCATGTAAACTAAAAAAGAAGTAACAAAAGCAGGTGATCCCTTTCGTTTGAAGAGTAATCAAATATGAATGACGACGAAAAAACTGATCAACGTACGTTGCCTGCAGTTGTTTTTCAGCTTCGTGAAAGTTGTGACAGGATGCAGAAAAAACTTCCGGTTTGCGAAGTATGTCTTTGACGGCAAGGAAAAAGTCCTGCAAAACATTGATATTGTAGAAGTGAGAAGAAGACGAGATGCCTTTCGGTGGTTTGGTTATATTTGCGTGTTATGTTGCTTAAGAGTTGCCACTCATCCTTATCTGGAAGAAATTCACGGCAATGCAGTGTTACATGTGAAAATTTATCTTGTCAACCATGTTTCAGCGCAGTTGTCTTTAGTGACACTCGCCCATGAAACGATCCAAGAAAGATTTTGATTGGTTCGAGGACTTCGTGTAAGTCACGCGTGATTTGAGCACTGTCGCGACACGACAGGAAAAACCAAACGCATTTTTTAATTTGAGCTTACTTTTGTAGCAAAAAAAAGGGAAAAGCTACAACTTAGATTATCGAACAAGATCAGTGGCGTACATTGAACAATTTCTCAACTTGAACAGCTTCTTTCAACACGTTTTCGCTATAGTCAAGCGTGGAATGCCAAGAGTGAAGTAAAAATGCCAAACGGATTTGCCGTGCCGAGTTCTTAGCCAATGCTTCCTAAAAACAAAAACCATGCAAAACGAACAATTAACAAGACGAAAGTCAAACGCAGTAGGAAGATGTAGGATTATCGAAGCTAAAAACGGCCAAGTAAATCGTACCTTGATGGTAACAAAGTTTTTCAATGATTTCGACATTTTACATCCCTCGATTGTAAGATGACCGGCGTGAAGAAAGTAATTGATCCATTGGCAACAGTTGTAATAAGACTGCAAAAAAAAACAAATTATATCGTGCGACAACAGTCATAGTAGTATCGTAGTAGTATTTCAGCAACAATCATTGAAGTATCTTAGTCTTTTAGACGGTAATCTGAACTTTTCCTATCATCTATCTATATGCTATTTATGAAGCTGTGTCCCATAGTGCATCTGTGTATCGTCATGCTGTTGTATCGTGATGCAGCCGCATTCCACTATGCATCTATGTGCAGCTATGTCCCGTCATAAATTTGTTTCCGGTCATGCAGCTATAAGGCATTTGTGTCTCAACATGCATTTGTGTTCGGTCATGCAGCTCTAAGGCATTTGTATCCCATCATTCATTTGTGTCCGGTCATGCAGCTCTGTCCCGTCAGGCATTTGTGTCCCATAATGAAATTGTGTCCAGTCGTGCAGCTGTGTCCCATCATGCACTTGTGTCCTGTCAGGTAGCATAGTCCCAACGTGCAGCTGTGTCCTACCTCAGTCTGTGCCATTTCATTGTCGTGATGAGGAAACTTTAAGTCGACTCCTCCAGTGTGAATGTCGATAGGACAACCCAGAACATCGCTGAAACGACAAAAATGATTTAATACCTCTCAGCAAACGTTATCATCAATTGTCGTTTCCTGCGTTCTGCAAAACGGATCAGTTTTCACGGAGAACGCATTTTCGGCGTTCTACAAAACGGATCAGTTTTCACGGAGAACGCATTTTCTGCGTTCTACAAAACGGATCAGTTTTCACGGAGAACGCACATCTAAAGCAATCCTTGCTTTTATTAACGATCGTTTTACTTTAAAAGCGCGAATGTAAAACAAGCAGCCATTGCGACAACTGAATCATTTCAGAAATTGAACAAATGTCACAATCTAGTCCTGTGAGCTTTCTCATATCTAGTCAAGACCTCTGTATGCTTTAACATGCATCAACGAACAGTCCTCTGTGGCGACGTATTAAACTGCCATTTATCACATGCAAGCTTCACTTCCCGTTAAATAGTGCACTTTTACTGGCTGAAAACATTTTTTAGGCTGTCCATTACTCTACGTCCACAACGAAAAAAGTGAAAAATTTCCAAAGCAAACAACAAGAAAGCATGTATGATGTCATAAAAATCCTCTAATAAACATCGCTCTCTCAGCCTTTATAGAGAAATTTATTGAACCGAGATCTTCGAGATGTTGTTGTAATGAATAAGGTCGTAGATGACAAGACGTCATTAATATTGGACAGAGTTTTTAAAATCACAATGATAGTCAATCCATCGCGCAAAAAAAAATACCTCAAAGAAAAATACGCGAGATTTTAGTGTATTATTCCCTACCTCGCCATAACAGAACATTCAATATGCCAACCAGGACGACCCTAAAGGAGAATCATTCATTAATAAATTAAAGGAATTGGACTTTTGCTAAGTAGTTACTGAAAAAAATCATCTTTCAACAAGTTAACTTTAACCATGTGAACATACAGTGACCTAACCTTACCCCAGGGAGATGTGTATATACAGTACAATGACCTTACCTTACCCCAGGTAGATGCGTATATACAGTACAATGACCTTACCTTACCCCAGGTAGATGTGTATATACAGTACAGTGACCTTACCTTACCCCAGGGAGATGTGTATATACAGTACAGTGACCTTACCTTACCCCAGGTAGATGTGTATACACAGTACAGTGACCTTACCCTACCTCAGGCAGATGTGTATACACAGTACAGTGACCTTACCTTACCTCAGGTAGATTATATACAGTACAGTGACCTTACCTTACCCCAGGTAGATGCGTATATACAGTACAGTGACTTTACCTTACCCCAGGTAGATGCGTATATACAGTACGATGACCTTACCTTACCCCAGGGTGATGGCCAAGCAGGCTCCCCCGGTTTGCTGGCTTTCCACAAGGCAAAATCCCGGTTGGATTTCTTTCCCATTTCGTTCTGGCTAAGTTCTCCCTCAGCTTCGGCTACCGCATCCAAATCTCCTACAGCCTCCGGGACAAGACGAGCGTATTCGTGGCCTTCACTCGAAGCAAACTTAACTGTATCAAAATATACTGAGCCATCAGCCGCGTATCTAAAACGGTATAAGTGAAAAAGACTTTGAAATAAGTCAAAGAAAAGCGGAGTATATTTGCCATTTTATTCATGTACAGCGTAAAGAATAAAGCCCAGCAGAGTGCTTTTAAAAAGTAGTAGAACACAAAAATAAGCAAAGAGTATTTTTTTGAAAAGCGTAATGTTTCGCCTTGACGCACAAGACATCAAACAACATTAAATTAAGGGTAATGTGGAATATTAACATGTTGGTTTTGCATATTCATGATAGCATATTGAACTGTAAGGTTGGATAAAAGATGTGACAAACAGATGGGATAAGGCGGTATGAAGTCAGACACGGAGATTACATAGAAGACACGAAAAACACAAACAAATATAACAAGAGACAAAATAACATTACAATAACTGAGGCGAACTGAAGCGAGTTTCCTTGGAAATTAAGAGAGGGTTTTATTTGGTTAATTTAAAGGCTTCCACGAATAAGAAGTTCTTTGGTGTCTGAAGAAGATTAAAGGGTTTTAAAGTCATCAAATGTAGCAGTGAGATTGATTGATAATGACATGGTATGGATGATGGAGTACGATTTTTACAAGATTTGTCTGTGGAAGAAGTTATACCTAAATGCTCTGAAATACGAGTGAGGAGATGGCTGGTGGTTTTACCCACTTACGATGCGGAACGGCTTCGACAGGTAAAAGAATATAAAAGATTGGATTTCAGAGTTTTAGGTATTTTATCCTTGAACGCGAACAGCCTAGAAAGTCGTTTAGTGGATCGGAAGAAAAATCTTATCTCACAAAGTAAGAATAAGATGGAAAAGTAGTGCGATAAAGTCGGTTGATTTGAGGGCAACATTTGGGATGAATGCAAACCCGCAAATGGAAGGCCGAAATACATTATATTGAAATAAAAATGACCAGTAAAATGACTGATACAGGTGACGACACGGGGTTCTTGACGTCATGATTGTGTGTAAACCATTGAATTATATATATGAATGTAAACCATTGAACTATATATATGTATGTAAACCATTGAACTATATATGTATGTAAACCATTGAACTATATATGTATGTAAACCATTGAACTATATATGTATGTAAACCATTGAACTATATATGTATGTAAACCATTGAACTATATATATGTATGTAAACCATTGAACTATATATGTATGTAAACCATTGAACTATATATGTATGTAAACCATTGAACTATATATGTATGTAAACCATTGAACTATATATGTATGTAAACCATTGAACTATATATATGTATGTAAACCATTGAACTATATATATGTATGTAAACCATTGAACTATATATATGTATGTAAACCATTGAACTATATATATGTATGTAAACCATTGAACTATATATATGTATGTAAACCATTGAACTATATATATGTATGTAAACCATTGAACTATATATATGTATGTAAACCATTGAACTATATATATGTATGTAAACCATTGAACTATATATGTATGTAAACCATTGAACTATATATGTATGTAAACCATTGAACTATATATGTATGTAAACCATTGAACTATATATGTATGTAAACCATTGAACTATATATGTATGTAAACCATTGAACTATATATGTATGTAAACCATTGAACTATATATATGTAAACCATTCAACTATATATATGTATGTAAACCATTGAACTACATGGAACGCTACCTGAAGCAAATAACTGAAGCCAAATCTTCCGCCCACACACGCAAGATTACACCCAGACACGCGTGTGTAGTGTTTCGAGATTCTTTCGCGGAGTGAAAATTGATTGAATACACACGCGTGTCTGGGTGAAATCTCGCGAGTCTGGGTGTAAAATTTCGCTTCAAAAAATTATTAGACTTTTCTATTACAGGTAGACAGGTAGCGTTCCATGTATTTTAGTTCAATGGTGTAACGACAGTAAAAAAACTTACGCGTAACCGTTTTCAATAATCTTTTCGATGTACGCAACAATTTCTGGGACGTACTGACTAACTCTCGTGAGACAATCAACAGGAAGTATCTGGGTAGAAAAAGAGGAGAATTATAACCAAATATATCCATTCTTCATCATTTTCTTCCTTTATAAGTATGAAAAAGCATTTCGTTTGCTTCCTTAATCAATACTTTAATTAAAGATGCAGACGAAATGGTGACAGGATAGTAAATCAATGTGTGTACAAACGTGATCACAACATGACACACATTTCCATGTCACGTGATATGAGAGAGTATCAATAAATGTACAAATGACCACGACGTAACTTACGTTTAAAGCCTTCATGTCTTTATGAAATTCGTCTTCCCAATGTTTTGAGAGTTCGGAAAATATTTCATGTTTTCTTATTTCTGATCCAAACTAACGAAAAGAAATTCAATGATGATGAATCGTGTAACAAACTTTCAAAGTTAGGCCAATACAAAAAATCGTGCTTTTCACAAAGCAGAAATCCAGTTCAAAACCATCATTGTCCAACATACACAAACAACGCCTACCTGATTATCTAGCCATGCAGACAATGGATCAAAAGCTTTTTCAAGCAGTTCCTAAAGAATAAACGACAAAAGCCCTTTATTCAAAACAAGGAAATTTTATGATTACATAATGAGCACGCCTGTGCTGGTTTGAAAATGCGTTTGTTTAAATCTGTGTTCTACATCTTTCAGCTTTTTATAACAGGAACGTTCCAACCACAAATATTTGCCTTTTCACAGAATACAAATGCATTTTCAAGCCAGTAGCTTTAAGGCACGTTCACGGAATTCAACATAGTTGAACAAACATCGTCCAACATAGTTGGTGAAACAAATATTGAATCGTTAAAACACCATGCTGTACGATGGAAGACGATGTTGAACAATGCAGAATGATGTTGAATGATGTAGGAGGAAGTGGGACGATGTTGGATGACGTTGGACAATATAGGACGATGATGGACGATGTGGGACAATGTAGGATAATATTGGACAATTCAGGAGGATGTAAGACAATATAGGATGTTGGACGATGTGGGATGTGTTGGACGATGTGGGATGATGTTGGGCAAACTAGGATGATGTTTAGCAAAGTTGGATGGAGAAGCCAAACACATACTCGTCACAATAAAACAAATATTTCGTCCAAACAAATAAAAAAGAAACAGCTTACATTGACTGCAGCGGACATAGAGTCATGATCATCCGATCGAGAGGCTTGCTCCAGGTTTTCTTTTGCAGGAGCAACTCCATTCTAACGTTTGACAAAAAAGCAACAACATAAGATGTTTTAAGCAATTAAGTATTCAAAGTAAACGAAACGCTTTCCAATGGCTTACTCGAGCTAAAACATAAATTTGCAGTGACTGTACATGCATCATTCAGATATTTCCATTCTGATGGCATTGAATTAGGTGTGACAGTCTTTGATAAACACGGTGAATAATTTCAAGTGTAAGGTAGATCGAGCACACAATACGTACGATCGCTTGCTTGTGATCGAGCAATAAACCTCATACAATCATCTTCACTTACGATTCGATGTGATTGTTCAAAAGTACAAAGTGACTGCACATGTGACAAAGTCATGCACAACCCTCCTCCCCCCCCTCTCGAAAGTACGACTCTCGTTTATCTCATGTAAACAGTCGTGAAATAAATACAAAATTACTGGCACACAGGCTTGGCTTTAAAAGCGAAAAAACTCACAATTATTTTCTCCATCATATTTTTCTTTTCGGGATCAGTGGTCTTGTTCAGTTTGTCGGCAAATTTCTACAACAAAAAAGGCCAATGGAGTATGATCATCTAGGAAAATCACCCAATGACAACATTAATGAAAACACATTGCAGGCATACTTTCATTGATTCATTAACATTGTCTAAAATCTGTTCAGTAGGATGACCTTTCTCTTTGTACTCCTTTATGAGGAAGTTTCTTCTAGCTCTGAAAATAATCTTTTTGAAAAAAACACAAAAACTATTTTACGATTAATTTCATAAGTGACATGCAGTACATGATAATGATGGGAAGGCAAACGCTTGATATTTTTTCGTGATCCAAAGGGAATTCTGGTTGATGTTGTACTTCAAACTTGGATTGTCCAATAAAAAGGCTTTCTTTTTTACGTAGGTCACGTGACGCTACGTCAGATTCTTCAAAGAATTTCACTTTTAAAGTGGAGCAGTCTCAGTGCCACTAGCAAAAGGGGGCAAATAAAATTTTTAAAGCAATTGTGTTCAATTGTACAATTGAAAATATAAGTATGAACAAAATGTAATAGACATTGCTGTCAGGGTTTTGTAACCTCCCCCCCCTCCATTAAAAACAGCGTAGCAAATGCTACTGATTACGCAACAATTTTTGACGTTGCTATGATTAAGCAGACGTCAACATGGTGATAGCTGTAATTTGTAACAATTTATAAAATACATCATTTAAGCTGTGCCCTCAGGAAATATGAAGACTTTAGACACTGTTTCATTGTACCACATTCATTGTGGGTATCACAGTCTTTCTTAAGCATGGTGCAGATGTAGTTGTAGTTAATTTCCTCACTTCCAAATGATTTACAACACTACATGTTCACATATAGTGGTGATTGTTGTAAATCAGAAGATATTTGAATACTGGTATCAAACTCACATTCGACTTCTAATTGCTTATATTTGATACAATATGCCCAGGTTAAGTTCAGTTTTTGTGACAAGCTTTCTCAATGGCAAAGTTTGGTCAAAGGATTTTGATCATATATTGTATAAGAAATTGAAACAAAAGACGAATTGCCATCGGCCTTCACGAAAAAATTAGGAAAAGTTTAACTTCTACAACAGCTCCCAATTTGTCTGCAACAAAATTACAACAATTACAATGCAAGTTCACATATAGTTGTGATTGTTGCAAATCTTCGTAGTGGATGGAATTACACACTGTAAAACCACAAGCGAACTAGGCTTTAGGGCACCATACCTTATCATCGATGTCAGTGATATTCATTACATAAAATACATCATAATTGAAATAGTCTTGATAAACTCTTCTCAGTATATCAAATGAAATGTACGACCTGCAACACATGATAAAAAAACCCAGTAAGTTACCACACACCCGATTACTGACAATGGTAAGTCGAAGACATTCCCTCAAGCGGTGGATTTCCTGGGGGGGTACCCCATAAAATTCTTTAATTCTTTAACACCCACCCGGCCAAGAAAAATTCTAAAATTGTTTTACATACAGTAGATATTATAATAGTATTAGACGCTAGGAAGCTGTACAGTAAGTCTGAGAAAATAAGTGGAGCTTACACAGCTATACAACTACAATGTATAACTTCCTTGACTTGATATAGAATCCTTGAAAGCCAATAACACTTTCATTTTGAAAGGTTCACTCATCCGTAAGCCTATAAGTCTACAATAGCTTGAGGCCCTGTCACCTTTAGCTAGGAAAATGGTGCACCCCCCTGGAAAATCTGTGCCCTATCTGTCAAATGAGCATTGATCAGCCACTGCATTCCCTGTTCACATACCGTGCATGTCCCATGTGCGATGCATCATAAACTGTTGGTCCACAGCAGTACCATTTAACGAGGCGACCATTATGTGGTACAAAGTCATTCTACAAATGAAATGAAAAAATACACAATTTGAAGTCAACAGATAATGATTACTTCAACCAGTAGCGCAGCCAGATGGACTTTTTATTTCCGCTATAATTTATGGTAATCTTTCAGAATCTACATCACTAGAGTAAATCTGCAGGCTTATTGCGCTACTTATGTCAACTGCCATATGCCTAATTTTTAGGAAAAAAAAATATCGAATTTTTAGCAAATTGGAACATTCACTTCACAAGAACCATCTTATAAAAGGATGTTGGAGTTTTGATAAGGAAACTTTTACAGCGTACTACGAAAATTTAATTATCAAACCTTTTCTTTAGTTAAGCTGTTATATATCCTAAGCTCGCTTTCTCCTTGAGGTTGCCTCCAAGTTCTTTTCATATCCATTTCGATACGGCAAGTTCGCCAAAATAATTGAAGGCTCTTTGTCGTTTTGTTCGTAAGTAAGCGATAGCCTGCCCAACAATTCCCAAATTTACTCAGCATAGAAGCTCAATAGTAAGCATTTGGTCACGCAATTTTTCACAACAATATTTTAATTTCAATTCAATAAAAAATGCTTAAAACACTTGTTTTAAAAGTAATCTTTGATAAACTATCTTATCTACAACATGAAAGACTTTAAGACACATCACATTAGCCAGCACTATTTAGTACAGCGGATGTCCCAACGTGAAGTAATAATAAAAAGTTAGAAAGAAATTTAGTTAACACTCGGTTGGTCTTCCTTTTTTTCCAACTGGTCGATAAAGTCATCGAAATTCTTTATATTCTGCTCATAAACATCAAGTTCATTTCCCAAGGTATCCTGCAAAATGAAAGTAACAGAATTGATGCATTTTATCTCGTCATGCGCAGTAGCGCAAACATGGTGTAGCAGGGGAACGGGTAAAGTGGCGACAATACGCGACAATCGATAAAAAGACTGCCCTAGGACTTCCCAAGGGAAAGGCAATGGCTACCATTTTGATCTCATCACAAAATGTGAATACAAATTGCATTTCAATTTACATAATAATACCACTTAGATTCCATAATTTCGCAGAAGCACTATGGCTAAGGAGCATTTACTATATACGACGAGTTTTTTTTAGAATAGACATGTTTTCGACATCTCATGAGAAACATGACTATTCTAAGAAAACTCGTCGTATATATTAAATGCTCATCACTTAGATCGTGGTCGCAGGTGTTAGATTCAGCTCCCAGAATCCGCACTGTGGATTTCTGATTCCACATTTTGGATTCCAGATTCCTTGGACTTTGCCGGATTTCGGATTCCAAAAAAAACGGATTCCGGATGTAATTGCATGGATTCTGGATTCTTGGGGGTTTCCTGGTTCCAAAGATTCCATGAACTTTGCTGAATTCTGAATTCCCTAATTTGTTCACACGCACACAGATGTCAAAGGCCTATACGTACCAATACATCATGCACAGATGTCAAAGGCCTATACGTACCAATACATCATGCACAGATGTGAAAGGCCTATACGTACCAATACATCATGCACAGATGTGAAAGGCCTATACGTACCAATACATCATGCACAGATGTGAAAGGCCTATACGTACCAATACATCATGCACAGATGTGAAAGACTTATACGTACCAATACATCATGCACCGATGTCAAAGGCCTATACGTACCAATACATCATGCACAGATGTGAAAGGCCTATACGTACCAATACATCATGCACAGATGTCAAAGGCTTATACGTACCAATACATCATGCACAGATGTCAAAGGCCTATACGTACAAATACATCATGCACAGATGTCAAAGGCCTATACGTACCAATACATCATGCACAGATGTCAAAGGCTTATACGTACCAATACATAATGCACAGATGTCAAAGGCTTATACGTACCAATACATCATGCACAGATGTCAAAGGCCTATACGTACCAATACATCATGCACAGATGTCAAAGGCCTATACGTACCAATACATCATGCACAGATGTCAAAGGCCTATACGTACCAATACATCATGCACAGAAGTCAAAGGCTTATACGTACCAATAAATCATGCACAGATGTCAAAGGCCTATACGTACCAATACATCATGCACAGATGTCAAAGGCCTATACGTACCAATACATCATGCACAGAAGTCAAAGGCTTATACGTACCAATACATCATGCACAGATGTGAAAGGCCTATACGTACAAATACATCATGCACAGATGTCAAAGGCTTATACGTACCAATACATCATGCACAGATGTCAAAGGCCTATACGTACCAATACATCATGCACAGATGTCAAAGGCCTATACGTACCAATACATCATGCACAGATGTCAAAGGCCTATACGTACCAATACATCATGCACAGAAGTCAAAGGCTTATACGTACCAATAAATCATGCACAGATGTCAAAGGCCTATACGTACCAATACATCATGCACAGATGTCAAAGGCTTATACGTACCAATACATCATGCACAGATGTCAAAGGCCTATACGTACCAATACATCATGCACAGATGTCAAAGGCCTATACGTACCAATACATCATGCACAGATGTCAAAGGCCTATATGTACCAATACATCATGCACAGATGTCAAAGGCTTATACGTACCAATACATCATGCACAGATTGAGCTGAAGACTGATGGAACAACTGCAGTGGTGGGGCATTCTGACATTCACGATAGAAACGAGTTAGTCCTGCCGACGAATTATCTGACGCAAACGCGGCTTTCTGTCGGAAAATGAAGTTTAGAATAAACGGACATGGAAAAATGGCAAACTGTTGAAAGCTGTTTGCATTGTTGAACAGAACTAACCAATTCGACCATGATAAAATCATCCTCGGGGTTGTTTTGTCCAAGATTTGTGACCAAAGTATCATTTTTCGACTCAGTGTTTCCGACATTCTGTGGCAAAACGAGAATAAGTGTATCTCTACATATGATAATAACTACAAGAACGTAAACACTACAGTTAAATTTTATCATTTTTGCGTTAATTACAGAAGCCCTCGACAAAACAACACAGCAAGATTGATGAAAAAAAAAACTACTTTTGAAAAACTGTGCTCACTTCCGCAGAGTTCAGGAGCTCCGAAGTGCGGAGTTCACTTCCAGAGGGTAGTGCGGAGTTCACTTCCCAGAGGGTAGTGCGGAGTTCACTTCCCAGAGGGTAGTGCGGAGTTCACTTCCCAGAGGGTAGTGCGAAGTTCAGAAGAATTTTCGGGGAAGTTTTGAAGCGACTCCATCTCTGCTGTTCCGTCGCTTCTGATTAAAGTGTTTATAACACCGAAATCTACCTCACAGTTTTCTAACTACAATGCAAAGAACATTCATGATGACATGGTAACTACTTCTTTAACATTTAAAATAGTTCATTCGAAACACATCATGGATATTACATCACATTGGATGATTAAGTACAAGAAAATGTAGCTTTCGTCGACAGTTTGTCGTAAAAATCAAACATTCGCACATTCATTCGCACATACATTCATTAAAATCTTGTACTTGTGAATGAAATGTTCGAAAATTTGACGTCATAGCAACGTAATTTGCATAACCAACAAAGTTCATTATCTCAAAAAAAGAAGTAAAACAACACAATTCCATCCGAAAAGTCTTTAAGTCATTTTAAATGTTCTTTGCAATGTTATCAGATAGCTGCGTGGTATAATTTCGTGTGATAGAGCATTTCTGCACCTTTGATGAACTTTGAGACGTACTTCCGGTCAAGGTGTGTTGACTACCCGACTCGTCGGACTTATTTACGAGTAGACTTGCAAATGGTGGCGTGGAAGACAAAGGAACGAGTCCTTCCTGCACATAAGATCAAATCGATTAACTCACTTTATATTATTCTATAGAACATGAATACTATGCGACGTCTACGTACATGCGATGCGTGCTTTCTGTCACGAACAAACGCCGCTTCTGTTGTACCTTTGGTTTCCGAGAATTTCCTCGTTCTAGTTGAAGGTAAAGATTACGTCATGGCAAAATGTCATAAATTTTTTATGGAAAACTAAAGAAAGTGCGTGTTCCGTAAATTCTTGGTACTTTCGAAACAACCGAGCGAACTTCGAATAAAATTCCCGAGTGTTTTGGTTGGATGTCTTTAAATAACGACGTCGTATTTTTAAAGTCTTCTTTATCGCAGACTATCTAAGGACATCAAGCCAAATAACCAAAACAAGTAGGTAATCGTGATTTTCTTGTCCTCCATGCTGGTAGGGCTGGTTAGATTGATAGACCAATCGGTTTTATTATCTATTTCACAGCCCAAATGCTGAATTACGTAGTTGCTGAGATAACATTTTTAGCACTTAGCGTCAACAATTCTAATTTTAATTCCAATTCAAACTCTGATTCTCATTCTAATTCTAGTTCTAAAACTATTGTACCTATTATTCTAATAAACCTTTAAGAATCATGACTAAATATAACAAGAGAATATCATTACGTTTTATTGTTGTTAGAAGACACTGTACATGCCTTTCCTTGTTTAATATTCCATTGAGCAATACATGAACATGAAAAAACCGCAATCAGGACCCTTGCCATCCCCCAGTTAGCACATGCTTACTTCAGATTTCGCAGAAGTTCAAAAAATGAACAATGCAAAAGAAGACAGTAAGATCTACAAACCTTTCGATATTTGTGTTGCAAGTAGAACTATCCCTTTCTGGTTCAGTTTGGCTAGCAGAAGAGTGTTCAGTCGTCGCGGATGGCTTAGAACTCGCGGTTGTATCAAATGTTTGCGGTGAAACGTTGCTACGAGACAAATCAGTATCCTCTACGGCACTAGCGATTTCCTTGACAATATGGTGCCTACGTAGAAAAAATCAGCTCGAGAAACATTTATATTTTATGACAAACCGCTGACAATTGAAAGACAGACAATGCACTCATTAAACTGAAAATAACTGAAATGCTTCTTCCCGCCAAAAGTTAATCTTCCCACGCGCGGCCGAAAAAAAGTTCATTTAGGTACGACGAGAAGTTAGAATGCGAGAATTGACCCCCTCCCCAGACACGCGTGTTTGACAGTGAAATTTGGTTTCTTGGAAATACAAGCACGCTTACGTTAAGGTAGCTTTTCCGTTTAATACATTTTTTCAATGATTTCACCTCAATTCAGTGGTCATAGCAACGGGATATTGCATCCCAGAGTCTGTATTTGGAACAAGTTGTAAATTCTCGTCGTTGCCTGGTAACATGACGGAATCGTTGGACGTTGATCTGTTGGTGTGAGGTAGGACGAGTTTGGTTCTATACCCAACAGAAAGCGTCAATCCTCCGCGTGGGGTCGCAATACTTCCGACAGAAACAATGCGATAACCTACAGAAAAGTACGATAAATCCATGTTACTTTGAAAAAAATAATCTGTTGTTATTTAATGTCGAAGGTTGTACATTTTCTGCAAAAGTAATCAGTTAAATTCCTGAGTAGGATCCCATAAAATCCTACAACATCCAACCAAGATCCTGTAAGATCCTTTCACATCACGGATGAAATATACTTAACCCTTTATTACACGTTGTGCACAATAGTAAACGCGATGAAAACCGAGTCAAACTCGAGTGAAAAAGTAGACGTAGCTCGCAGACTTTGCAAGATACTAGATACGATTGCATTACGATTCAACTCGAGTGAAAAAGTAGACGTAGCTCGCAGACTTTGCAAGATACTAGATACGATTGCATTACGATCCAACTCGAGTGAAAAGTAGACGTAGTTCGCAGACTTTGCAAGATACTAGATACGATTGCATTACGATCCAACTCGAGTGAAAAAGTAGACGTAGTTCGCAGACTTTGCAAGATACTAGATACGATTGCATTACGATCCAACTCGAGTGAAAAAGTAGACGTAGTTCGCAGACTTTGCAAGATACTAGATACGATTGCATTACGATCCAACTCGAGTGAAAAAGTAGACGTAGTTCGCAGACTTTGCAAGATACTAGATACGATTGCATTACGATCCAACTCGAGTGAAAAAGTAGACGTAGCTCGCAGACTTTGCAAGATACTAGATACGATTGCATTACGATCCAACTCGAGTGAAAAAGTAGACGTAGCTCGCAGACTTTGCAAGATACTAGATACGATTGCATTACGATCCAACTCGAGTGAAAAGTAGACGTAGTTCGCAGACTTTGCAAGATACTAGATACGATTGCATTACGATCTAACTCGAGTGAAAAAGTAGACGTAGTTCGCAGACTTTGCAAGATACTAGATACGATTGCATTACGATCCAACTCGAGTGAAAAAGTAGACGTAGTTCGCAGACTTTGCAAGATACTAGATACGATTGCATTACGATCCAACTCGAGTGAAAAAGTAGACGTAGTTCGCAGACTTTGCAAGATACTAGATACGATTGCATTACGATCCAACTCGAGTGAAAAAGTAGACGTAGCTCGCAGACTTTGCAAGATACTACATACGATTGCATTACGATCCAACTCGAGTGAAAAAGTAGACGTAGCTCGCAGACTTTGCAAGATACTAGATACGATTGCATTACGATCCAACTCGAGTGAAAAGTAGACGTAGTTCGCAGACTTTGCAAGATACTAGATACGATTGCATTACGATCTAACTCGAGTGAAAAAGTAGACGTAGTTCGCAGACTTTGCAAGATACTAGATACGATTGCATTACGATCTAACTCGAGTGAAAAAGTAGACGTAGTTCGCAGACTTTGCAAGATACTAGATACGATTGCATTACGATCTAACTCGAGTGAAAAAGTAGACGTAGTTCGCAGACTTTGCAAGATACTAGATACGATTGTACTACGATCCTACACCAAAGTTTCACCAAGGCAGGTTAAAATATTTTGGAAACACAGAGGAGAACATGCTCTTGCGATTTCACAGACTTTTTACAGCTAACTTAAAGTTGTATCAACATGCACTCGAGATATATCACTCCTGGATGCATGCAGTATTTAAATGAATAAAGAACTTACTTTCGCCAAAATCTGAAATTTTTATTTGACCAAAGTAAATTCTAGAGAAAAAACAGTTTGTCAGAGATAAAAAATAACCTTCACTACGAGACTTTATCTCCGTAAATAAAACTTCTTAAACGAAAATCATACTGGTTATTTTTCCCCCTCCCCCCCCCCCGCCAAAAAAACGGAACCCGCACAAATTAACTATGAATTTACTGAAATTAATATTCACAATAATGTTACTAGCATTCAAAACAGTTTGATGAACTTGGTCGTTCTGCGTCTCTGGAAGTTCACAGGGTATGTAAGTATTGAAAGCAAAACAAGTTAAAAGTACTGTATACACTGATTTTCACCTGAAATAAATCACGCAAAATTACCACGACAATTTTATTACGACATTAACTTAGTGCTACGAGCAATAACAAGTGTGTAACTAAATAAACCAGCTACTAAATTAACCAGAACAAATAGTTATTGCCTGTGGCGGATTACTAATTATAGAGCCTGTAGGCTAAGGGGCTGTTCATATGAGCCCGGCTAACCGGGATTCAGTGAGGTGTTAGATGATTTTGGCAAATGGAAACGATTCTATACTTATCATTAGATAAATCTTCTCGAGCAATTTCACAATATACTGATTTAATGACAGCGCAAAACATTTAAAATTGAAACAGCCAGTTTGGCCTAATTTGAGAATTTCAACAGAAATGACTTGTGGCGCTTAGCAAACAGTTGTAATTTTTACGCTTAAAGTTTTGCCCCCTTTCAATGCATCAAAATCATTTAATGCATCACTAAATCCCGGTTAGCCGGGCTCATATGAACAGCCCTTAAGAAAGTTGAGTCTTTTGACGACGTTTGCGTTCATCAAGTTCCCATTTCTTTGCTTTTGCCCTTTCTGTTTGTAGGCCATAGTGTAAACCATCGGAAAAAGTTCATTTTAAAGTTCAAACAAAATTTTTAAAATCATTTAAATGGTCATGGAAACTGGGAAAACCCACTACTTTACGAGTTCTGAGCATCGCACATTTAAAAAGTAGACAGTACGAAAGCCATTTTTCCTCTGCATTCAACTGCTCGTACGGTTTTAACACGTGAAACACTAAATATGTCTAGATAACACGGACCTCTTGAAATCCTGGATTACTGGATAATCCACCATTGAAAGCCAAGATTACTGGAAAGCCAAATGGATAATCCACCCCTGGTTATTGCAGACTAATAAACAACTATTGGTTGAGGTTGAGCATGATATCAAGAATTATTCAGACCGAGATCAATGTTAGCTATCTACCGACGCGTAGCCGAAGCGGATAACGTCGACCGAGGTTTGAATAATTCTTGACATCATGCAAAAGCCAAATTCAACAATTGTTTTATTATTCACCTTAACTAACTGAAGTATTTTTAAAACATATCAACGTAAAACAGTTTTAAAACCTTCGCAAATTTGTCCTTGTCAAACGGTTTTTTCAAGTTCTTCTGCTTTAAATATGCCGTAAATATGTTCAAAGCCAGTTTCGCCGCTTTTTGAATGTTTTTCACATCCTTTTGTTAAAATTGTAGAAAGTATTATTTGTAGATATGACGTCATAACCTGCAGATATCGAGAATTATTTGTAGGTAGTTGACCAATCAAAACCAACATTGTTTACATAGTGAATAATAAATTATCTCTGAGCAGATTTCTTTTAAAGCATACATAATTATCTGTGCAGGTTTCATTTTTCAGGGGGGGGGGGAGCCCTGCACAAATGTTATAATACCATTTATATGTAATTTCTTTACCTGTAACACAATATATAATCTTGACCTTGGTTACGAGCAATCTTATAGGCAGGTAAAACCCGTGTGACAGCAATCAGAGATCGAAGCAAAATTCCCATTCTGTTGTAAACTGTGAAGGTTATCTTGTTGCTATATTCACATCTGTGCAAATCATCAGAATAAGCAAAAGATGACATATCATTGAAAATAGTTGAATAAAAAGCTCTCAAATAGCTATAAAACATGCTGGGCACAATGTGGAGATAATGTATTCAAAGTAATTCTTTATCAGGAGAGAATCTGTAGTCATCTGACAGAAAGGACAATGATTTTCCCAGGGGGGTGTAGCAAAGTTTTGCCAGGTTTCCAGGACTATTAAGTATCTTGCACTTAACCCACATATGTCATTTTCAAAATTTTCAAGGGGGGTTCACCCAACCAATTTCCAGAAAATCAACTCATGTTCTTTAAGACTTACTTTCTATCCATTCCTAACTTCCATGTTTCTAAGACCATAGTATTGCCCTGTTAATGAATAAGAAATTATATAAAAGTTAACTAATGGTGTAAAATCACATGAAAGCAAGGATTTGTGAGATAATGAATTTCTCCTAGAAGGTGCAGTTCTGCAACATTTGTTTTGCAAGCATAAAAATTGTTATTGAAAAATCTAAATATACCAGGAATATTAAGTCTTCAGTCTCATGACAGATTGGCAACTCTAGGTCAAAAACACATGTCCAAAGCAATATGTCCTTGTAAAATAATGCATACCTCGTTTGTTTTTAATGAAACTTCAACACATAATGGACTATCTACAGAAGGCAATCTATTATTGCCCATTACTTTCTTTGTCTCTTCTAGAACTTCATGGATGTCGGTGATTGCCAGATTGAACTAAATATATAGAGCAAAGCATGGCAACTTAAAAAATTCTCAATTGCAACAAAGATGGCAAACTGACTGTAAGGTAACTGCATTTAATTTTGGGAATTGAATGATGAAGCTGAAGCTACTAAGCTCATCACACAATTGTTGAGTACAACACAAAATTGCACTCCTGCTAATCTGTGGCAAACTCATTTCTCCAACAATGACGGCAAGCTTTTTGCTAAAATATTTCAAATGAACCAATCAGTGGAGTGAAAGTGCCATTTTCAAATAGTTACGAGGTGATTTTGAAGCCCAACTCTGTGAGTGTGAGTATGAGTGAGCTTATACGTAGATAGCATGTCACTGTAACAACAACTTTATATAGCTGCATGATTTTCAATCTTGAGAAAAGCGTTACTGCAAACACATCACATCTATTCATGACACAGTGACAGATTTATTAAACAAGAAAAACATTTCAATACCCAATCATAGCCCATTGCATTTGGTTTTGAGATCGCGGAGATTTTCTCCCCAAGTCTGGACTGAACGATCACCTGAACGACCTACAGATGACAGAGTGAAGTAATTTTGATTATTGGCAGCGGGAAATCGTCGTTAGTTGAACGACGACAAGCAACAACCAACAGGAAATGTACACGAACTTTAAATGAAAAGAATTTCTGAAATTTATTGAGGTCTTTCTCCTCCTGAGGAGTTAATTTCCACGCTGGATCGGCCATCACAGTAAACTCGACGCAGATCTTACTCTATCAATCTAAACACAAAATTCATCAAATAGTTTGTATTATATTCAATTTTATTAACTGAAGATTTGACATTTCACATTTCTTACCCAGAGAATACAGCATCCGAAATGACAAGTAGCTTTTCTACAATAGAGGTCTCTCGTTTATAGTAGAAAAAATGTATTGAATACATAATAGATGTTCTAAAGTTTACAGAACTCAAACATTCTCACAATTTTCAAAAATGGTCATAAACATCGTCCATTTTGAGCAAGCGAAAATTAATTTGTCAACATGCGTCACGGGGGGTGGGGTGGGGTGGTTAAAGCAAGATTAAAGAGTACAATCAGAATCAATGATCAGAATACACAAAAAGTTATGCTGGCAAATAGAACATCTTATAAACTCAAGATATGAGCTTTTATTAAACAAGAAAACACTTCACGGTTATGTTTCGTCTTTATTCCATGGTTATTGTCAAACCAGAATGTAAATTTACAAACCAGAAAAAGACCACGAGCTCTTTTACTTCTTTAGGTCCCTTAAGTCCATTATTTAGCAGAGGTTATTGTATTCGACGTACAAAGCTGGAATTAGTGTGTTTGAGAGTGTGAAAAACTAGACATACAATGTGAGTGTCAGGAAAAATGAGATGATAGGAAGATGTGTCGAAGAGTATCTGTATAACTGTCGTTGAATAAAATCAAAATAAATCACTGCGAATGGTTTTCTTGTTTCATTAAAGCTGTTATCCTCAGTTTACAAGATATTGTTTATTGCTTTTCAAAAGATTTTTTTATATTTCATCAAATAGGTGAATTGCAAATTTGGTAAATGTTTTAATGAGGAGGAAGTGGTTCTCAATTTTAATGTTGTGAACCGGGGTCTGGCGTGAAGGAGCAAATTCAAAGGATAATTAGCTGGCCGAAGCTGGTGGCTACACGCACGCGTTAAGCTTTTTTAATATCAACGACCGTTTTAGTAATATTTATTCAAACTCGCTTGTTTACCACGATCAACTTTGAAAATTTGTCCCGGTTGTTCAATCGCGCATGCGGAAGTGGCTACACGAAAGATTTTCCAAGTTGAAAGAAGTGTCAAATGTTCATTTACATTCGAGAAAAACGCCTTAAAAATGGCACATGGTTAATAATATTTTTTTCCCTACAGGAAATAGATATTCAATAGAAATATTGGCAAGCCTATTCAACTGTAATCATTGCGGAAACATTTCTCAGCAGTAACACTAAGACACACCCGTTGTCTTTCCGGGTGAAATTACTTTCTCTAATCCTGCATCTCAACTTGCAAGATTTGAAAGTTCTTAACGGCCCATAGCATCTCTTTTCCAAGTCCTGTTGATCGAATGGGCAACAAAAAGTATTCTTCCCGTTTAAACACGCAAATAATTTGGTTAAATTACGATAAAGCCAAGTGACTCTTTGAGCACAATTTTCTCTAAAATGAGGACAAAGAGGTCGTGAACAATGCTTATTTACAGCATCATTCTATACAATGTGCTTTGAATGTCGAGACAAGCACGAGGCCTAAATAAGACTATTTTTGAAAAGCTGCATCAATTGTACTTAAGATTGTCTGTAGTGTCATCGTTTTCCGGAAGTAAGCGTGGCGCTCTAACAAAGGGCGACCGCGAGAATTTAAGAGTCGTCCACGATTATTCCACGAGGGAGATAGGGAGGGATTGGTTTAGCAAATGTAGGAGTTTTTTATTTAGATCACAGCACAATTCCGTTGTACGAATCATCGTGATAATAGTGGATGATAATAGTATCCTTAGTTTGGCATTTAACCTCATTCATGTACGTTTGTTTCATGTTAAGTTTAAAAAGAAAACAGACTACGAAGAAAATAGCTGTCTTGAAGTTGAATATTTGAATTAAAGCGAGAGATGCAAAATTGAATGTAAATATTTCTTTTTATTTCAAAGCCTCCTTTACAGACAATAAATTTACCTCGAGTCTATTTTGTGGACTTTCCGAGTCTCAGACTCTGGTGTCTGCCGCCCCCTTCTGACGCAACTTTCAAACGAACGACAAGGAGATCAAGCAGACTGAGATTTAATTATATGCACAACATTATTTAAGAAGGAAAAGTATCAGGCTCATCAGAAATTGAAAATGCACCCGTAATTCCATCTTCGCTTGCCAGCTATTAATTTTCCTAGTTGTCGTTTCCTAGGTTGCTAGCAGTAGAATCAGGGTATAGTATCAGTAATGAGTTAATCGTTTCAAAATGCGAGGTTGTTGTGCGCGTGCAGGCAACATATGTCCTTTTGATGTCGATGTCGGTGGTCAAAACGCCATTGACAAGTAATTGTCAAGTAACGGTTTTCCTTTCGGGATTCGATACAAGCATCTGGAATGTCTTAAGAACAAACAAAGAGTTACCCGTCAATTGCAAATAAAAGAATCATAGTGACCACAAGAAACAATGTTACTCTTTTGAAAATCGTCCCCGAACAGAAAAATACAGCTAATTTGTAATTCGTATAATCTATAATTATGGTTTGTACCCGACTAAATTATTGTGTATATATATTTTGTTATTCCCGCTGTGTTGTATAGGGATTTGGTGAAACCATTTGGTTTGAAGTTAAACAATTGTCAAGGTTTTGTAAGTTATGACTTCATAACTTTCCATAAATTTTACATCATAGACTATATTACCTAGGAAATCGTGAAGACGACGCTGTTTTAGCTAAACAACTATGGCAATTGAAAATAGCAACATGTTTTTGCTTCTAAGGGCTGGGTTTCCTACATGCAATTAGGACACACAAGTGTAGCGTGTCGTGGACTAGTCTCTTTATAACAAAATAACACAACTATACCGCCACGTGGATGTGTAGAGGAACTCCCTTTTTAATCTCTAAGGGGCTCAATTTTATCATTAAATTCAAACTTGAATAGTAAAATTTAGTAAGGTACATGTATTTCAAGGTCATAAATATATATTTCTTTGCTTCGTACGTGGGGATTTAATTTCCAAAAATTAGGTCATCAAATTCCAAGTCGTTTGATAACACCTCTTTAATACGATAAAGACCGTCTTGAAGGACTGACACGAGGCTTTGTTTCTAAAACATTGTTTATACAATTTGGCATCTGTTTCTAATACATTATCCTTCCTACCTCTTTATCTCGGAAGTAAAACAATGTCAATTTTCATACTTTAATCACCGCTCGTTATTAAGTTCGCTTTTAATTTGGTATTTGGAGGAGCTGAAGTGCTTGAACGAAAGCAAACACAAAATGGATGCGATTGCCCGCGATTCGGGTATTGGCCAATGAAATTTTGCGCTCTTTCTCTTTAAAGGAGAAAGTCTGTCTCATAAGTTGTACCGACAAGAACTCAGACGGTTAATACCACCAGTTCATTCTAACTAAGCAATCATCTTTGACTGTGCACCTGTCAATGGATCAGTGTATCAAAGACAGGTCGGACAGATTTTTAATGCAAACAAAAAAGGATCTTTGAAAAAAAGTAAATCAGAATTTCGATAGTCTGTAGAAACCAATAAGTTAAACACTTGCCTACGACTTTTTAGTATTTTGTTCAGTTCGTTGTCACAAAACAAAGATCCACGCACGAATTGAAATTGCCCGTGGCATTTGACGAATTTAGTACATGAATTTTCAATGCACTTAATGTTATAGTTAAGTGCTCTGAAATGTAATCGCCTCTCATTTACGTGAATAAAGGACTCGGCATATGTTCATGAGTGCAAAATCCAAGCCTTAAACAACAGTTGACATTGCATGTGCACGTTTCATCCAATCATCATTTTATCTTGTATTTAGTGCTCTGAAATGTAATCTCATTTACGAAAATAAAGGACTCGGCATATGTTCATGAGTGCAAAATCCAAGCCTTAAACAACAGTTGACAATGCATGTGCACGTTTCATCCAATTATCATTTTATCTTGTATTTAGTGCTCTGAAATGTAATCTCATTTACGAAAATAAAGAACTCGGCATATGTTCACGAGTACAAAATCCAAGCCTTAAACGACAGTTGACCATGCATGTGCAGGTTTCATCCAATCATCATTTTATCTTGTATTTAGTGCTCTGAAATGTAATCACTTTTCATTTATGAAAATAATGGACTCGGCATATGTTCATGAGTACAAAATTCAGGCCTTAAACAACGGTTGACAATTGCATGTGCACGTTTCATCTAATCACTATTTTATCTTATATTGCTTATGGCCAGAAACATTTCTCGATGACTATTTACCTGTAACTTTCAAACTATATCTTTTTTTTATAACAAACAACACGAACTTTCAAACAACTATAATTTTTACGCACACAATAACCTTTATTGATGACAGACGCTTAAGACTGTAAAACGAAGTTCTAGCTCAAAACAGCTAGCAGCACTTTTTCCCTCTATGGGAGTGCAGAAGGCCTTTGAATAAAATACATGTGAGTACACCTGTATGACGCAAGAGAGCTCTTGCACATGAAAAATGATCAAAAACAGGTGACCCATTTCACAGTTTATCATGCATTGGCCGGTACCTGAATGATAGAACAATAGTATTTTGATGAAAGACTGTCCTACAGCTTTCGCTTTTCTTGGCCAACTAATCAAAGCACATGGGCACAAGCAAATCCATCAAATACTGTAGAGTGCAAAACGCTTAAGCATTGAGCACCTATTTTCAGACACTGTTTATAGAATTAATTCATCTTCTTATATACTCCGTCGCTGCAAAACGATTTTTTGTTCCAAAAAAGCAATCTAACACTACTAAAACGATTATTTTCCCCAAGACCACATTTTAAAGGAAAGTGTTGCACGACTCGATTAGACGGATTAATTTAGTGCTCATCAGAGATCAAAAGTATCATACATGGCAAAGATAGTAGTCATTCCCAAATCTAAACGAAAAGGTTACTGACTAATAGTTCATTTCACTTGGCAATTCAGAGTTTAAACTCCCGCTAAATTTGTGTATTTTGCTGGCGGGGTTCGTTTGTAAGCGTACAACGGCAGTGTAACTGTTCTTATTGCTATGAAAGGCGTGCACTCATTAACTTTGTGAATATAGACTTTTGTGTTTTAGATTTATAATTGGCATGTTTGTATTCTTTTTATTAAGCTTGCACATTACGAAAGTTTAACAGCTGTCGCGAGATTCCTATGGACGGCGCGCTCGCCCTGAAAAGAACAACGACAAGAAACGCGCGAGGTATTGTATGCTGCCACGAGATTCGAAACGATTCATTGATTTTTCAAAATACGCAATAAATTATTCACAATGCATTGTGCCGACGCATTGTTCGTTAAGGCGACCACGAGTGTTCTGATTGGTCGGTTGTTTGAATGTGCGGTACTCGACTGCTTGATACATTGTCCATTACGAATGAACCTCAGAACACCTGTTACCATATAAGTGATGGTATATAAGACCTGACAAATCCACTTCAAGTCACCAGTCGCTTTCACAACATCACTGAACGTGCATCGTTTATTAAACAACGTAAAAAAGATTTAGCCAAATAGACTTTCAACGACGTTCAGTTTTTCAGCTTCAAAATGCCACATTCGTTTTTGGTGAAGAAAAAGGATTTCAAAAAACCATTAGCCGTGCAGTTTGGCGATAGAGGTATGTAGAAAGCGTTTCTCGTATCATCCTAAGTCATAGACTACTTTTTGAAGACGGAAATGCATGCATAATCTCGAAATAGTTAGTGTGGACGCAGCAACTGAAAATGACTGTTTACGTACGCGCATGCACCTCGGCGTTTTAATAACATCATTATGATGCTGAAGTTGGCAAGTGTACGGGATGTTAGAAAAGTTCATAAAGATATACATCACGAGCAGATAAGAACTTGCAAAGAAATTGCGAACAATTGAATAAAAAAAAAGAAACGACTATCGCACCAATAGTTGCGACAAAAGTTTTCAAATCAAGGCCGTCATGGGTGAGTCGAACCCCAGCTGTTGCCTAATAGGCTATACCAATTTCATTACAATTTGTCTTTTATACATGCAGTTAATCCCATAATATGATTAATATAGCTTGTATATTTTTTATACAAACTTACATGATGAGCACAGGTGAACACACGGAGAAAAAAGCAAGAGCTATTCCGCGCATTCGGAAAACTTCGTCCATTTCTTGCGTTTTCTTGCACTGATTTCTGCACAATTGGCGTGTTTAATGTTGTGATCTGGTTCGATTTGCATACGAAGTTATTGAATTTGATAATCGCTTTGCCCATCGAAAACTTCACGTAGAGAATGAAGAAGTATCTACGATCACAACATCCAATGCAATTCACATCAGCCCATTTTTGCATTTCGACCGCCAAATTTGAACATCTTGAGAAAACCGTTACTCAGACTTGTACAAATAATAATAAAAATTCAAATTGTTATTGTAACTTGATGAATGGAGCACTCCAGACTTTAGGAATGATTTCGCAAATGCATCCGCACCGGACCGGAACACGACGAACTCGGAGAAAAAATTCAAACGAGAACCACCATAGAGCTCGAGAGTATTGAAGTAGTCGGGAAGTGAGATATTTTCACGATGAAAACTCAACTCCCGAGAACGTTGCAAGAGCTTTTTTGTCCCAGTAGAGGCAGAGAGGCCTGCAATGCTAGACTGACGCCACATGGTCATAAAGAGCTCCCACTGAGTGGCGCACGTGTTTAAAACAAACAAGTTGATTGTCCAATTGAACGTCCAAGTGGTTAGACATTAGCGGCAAATTCAAATTACGTTTAAGACAAGAGAACTTTTACAGTCAAAACAAAATGCGCTTTTCAGTACAGAAAATCGGAAAAATATGCATCCGTAAATGCTACTAGTATGAAATGAAATTATGAGTGGTTTCAAGCATTCAACTGTCTTAAATTGTTGTTTCTTGGTACAGAAATATCATCGACTTATGTGATAAGATAGACCTCCATTTACCATAAAGTTGAATTCAGTTTGCTGTGTTTACGAATCAAGTAATTTTATTTTGTTTTCAACTAAATATTTTTGATACTATTTTAGTATTCCCCGAAGCGATGCATTATTTCCCTTTTCCCGTACAAGACATCCCGCAGCTTTTGTCGTTTCCCGTACCTTTTCCGGCCGCGTACGCCTTATTCCGAGAATATCCGATGCATTTGATGCCAGCGGGGCCTGTCGGGACGCCGTATCCTGTGATCCGCGAGCTTCGACCCGCGATGAACGAAAGCATGCACGACAATGGGAAATGCAAAGAAAAGACTTCGGAGGACGATAAAAAACCCGAAGAGAACGCGACGTTCAAATGCCCACACTGCAGTAAAGTTTTCACGCGATCCTGGAACTTTCATCGTCACGTGCTCATACACAGCGGACAGAAACCATACAAGTGCGAGAATTGCCCAAAGGCTTTCGCTCTTGCTGCTCATCTAAAGATTCACAATAGAATACATACCGGCGAGAAACCATACACCTGTAATATATGCCAACGAGGTTTTGCCCAACTGACTAATCTTCAGCGGCACATTCTCACTCACACCGGACAAAAGCCCCACAAATGCACGTATTGTCCGAAAGCTTTCGTCAGCTCCAGCGACCTCAGACGTCATGTAAGAATCCACACGGGAGAGCGACCGTACAAATGCAAGCAGTGTACTAAAGCGTTTACCACATCCGGTAATCTGCAATCGCACATACTGACGCACACGGGAGAAAAACCGTACCAATGCAAAATCTGCAAGTGGAAGTTTATATCATCCAGCAATTTACGTACGCACATGCGCATTCATCACACAAACCAGGAGACTGGTAAAGAATAGAGAGAGGATAGTCCCAGTAAAAATTATAAGACCGAGTTCTTCTCTGAACAATGTGTCGACACTGGACTCGAATAGAAAAGTAAAATTTTGTAAATAAAATGAAGAGATTTGGTTAGCCGACCACAATATTGTTTCTGTACATATTTGCCACCAATCGAATATGATTTGCAAAGTAGACATTCTATGAAAAAATTAAAAATACGAAGATGAATTTTGTCTAAATGTTTATTGTCTGTAGGCGCAAACTTTACAGTCGTAAAGAAAAAAGATTTTATTTGTGACTTCTCTTGTGACGAAGTATTTCGGTTACAGTAAACTTGAACTCTTTATTACAATCGGGACAAAAGAACAATTTTCTCAATCGGTTTAAATCGCTGTCCTCGGCATCTCCTTCAGACTCGTCTTTCTTAAAAGGTTTTTTTTCAACGCCTGTCTCTTGTAAGCAATGTTTCTCGTGTTCTATCCTCTCGAGTACCGTGACCACCATTTTGGTCCCGCACTTTTCGCACGTCCAATGCCTCTGAATATACTGCGCTGCCTGCGAGGCTACCTGGGCCTCAATTTCATCTCTCAGATCGTTATACGTAAAGAAATCATTCACTTTGACTCCTCCCTTTCGAGGATGAGCCTCTACTACGGCTTTCCTGTCACCGAGAAATGGGGCAAGAGCGCCGAGCCGAACATCCGAGTGATGGGAACGGGTTATTTCATCGTCTTCCAATTTGCCAGTGACATTATAGTGGTGACCAAGGTTACCTATATAAAGGTTTCCCACATCAGTCAGATGTAGACGTTTCATAGAGTAGCTAACATTACAGTCAAGAAATTCGGAAAGTTTCGTCGAAAGTATATACTCAAGATACTCGGTATCGTTACCAGTCTCCCGACGGGATTCCTCAATCTTGCATTTCAACAACGCATCCCACGTGCTCCGTAAGTGTATCACGGAAGAGATAATTTTCTGAGCATGCTCAGAATCGGGTATACCGAGTTCAATCCAATCGTCAATGACTAGCCGGGTACAATCAACATTAGAATCGATACCACGTCCAAACAACAATAACGTTTGCAAACCGGGTACTCGCATTACAGTCATGACGTACGGTTTTCGCGTCTCCAAGAGACTGACGTACGACATTAACTCGTGATCATTTCGGATGTCGTCGTGAAAATGTCGTGAATCCTTCACCATTTTCTCGGATCTAACAACGGACGCGCTCGGCTTGACATGTATAGCAGTCAACAAATCAGGTTGACTCACGAAAACACAAGTCGGATGAAGCATTAAATACTGTTTGTTTACTGTATGAAAAACATGTTCAGATACATTTTTGGACGCGTTGTGTTCGTCAGGGATAGCCATTTGTGGATACAGACCGCAGCACAAGATAATTTTAAGCAAGTTTATATCCTTCAACGTAAAAGATCGCCGTAGTATAGAATTGCGTTGAAGCTTGTCCATGTCGTGAATCAGTTTGAATTCCAAATCCCGTACATCCGTTTCCATTCCTTTGTCCTCATCGTTATCATTGTCTATCCCTTGTTGTCCCAGTTTCAAGAGTTGAGGTCGTCGTGGACCCCTGCCGTGTTCTTTCTTCAATTTTCGTAGTTTGTCGCGATTTTCTCGTTTCCTTTCACGGGAATTTTGCGTCTGAAAGCAAGAAGATGAGTAGTTGAATACAAAAATAAAAAAACAAATATTTTTTGAACGTTGGCGGACTCTACAAAGATAAATTACTGCTAACAGTTATCAGAAATGTGTATAAATAAAAACTTCACAAAAAGAAAGACCCCCACTAAATAAATTATTTTAAGTGCTAAATAAATAAATCCAGCCGACCTCTAAAACACCAAAAACGATGGCCCTGTTTTGATACGATAATCTGGGTATTCTTTAAACTGCATTACAGGATGACTGTTACTAAAGAACAATGTTGCTGAATGGTGAGTGAAACTGACCAATAAAGAACAATGTTGCTGAATGGTGAGTGAAACTGACCATACCACCACTTTTTAAAGCTCACTTTCATGTAGGGTATTCTTTAAACTGCATTACAGGATGACTGTTACTAAAGAACAATGTTGCTGAATGGTGAGTGAAACTGACCATACCACCACCTTTTAAAGCTCACTTTCATGTAGGATATTTTTAAATTCAAGAGACGATACCTGTTGTGTGATTTAGATTGCATGATGAAGAGAAAATAAACGTAATTGTAAACCATCGTAAAAAAGCCTTCGTGCAAAGATTTTAGGTTCAGTTCCCATTACATGAAGTATGTACTCACATTTCCTAACTATTTGCATGTGATTTCCTAATTTGATGTCACTTTTGCAAGAAAGTTATTTTTTCATATGTCACAATACAACTGATATAAATAGAAGTAAAAGAAATTAGATTAGTCACTATAGTCAGTAGAGTTATTAGAATGCTATGTAGCCCGAGATTGTTGCAAGCATATCGTACTTCTTTCTCCATAAATTCCACAACTAAGAGGATTTGAGTGCAGATCAATTTGTTGGATGAGCTCAACGAATTCTGCGACAATACGTCCTTCTTTCATAAAACAAAGTAACCTCATTCTTCACACGGTAGTTGACAAGTTACTGTAAGTCTAAGTAGTGCTGTGTAGAATTATCTCGGATTCAATAATTTAAAATTTATAACAATATCTCGGTGAGGGAGGGGAGTAACAAAGAGCTTTTTGTGTTGTGTTTAGGACCGCAATCAGAAACACTCAAAAAAATGATTTTGAGACAAACCTTTTCCTTCAATAAGCCATGATCGTGTAACAGCATTTCGAATTGTTCTTTCAATTTGACCATTTCGTAAAACCGCTGTTCTTCAAGACCGCGTCTTCGACACCACTTCCGGCTCGACGAACCTTTACTTTTGGCATGCAACCATTCGTCAAACGCGTTCAATAATGTGAACGGATCCCCGTGCTCCGATTCCAGCAGTTGCCTTGAACTCATCACATCCGGGTCGTTGGTGAAACGGCGCGTGAAAGGAGACTGGACGCTCATTGCAGCGGCGATTGTTAGGACTGGGTCGACCATATGAAATACGGAACCCATAATCAGCATTTTACCTAAATGATGAACAATAAACTCTTATAGAAAACTCCTATGGCATTTTATATTAACCTTTTTTGGAAGGAATATCAGGGACTTGCTTTGCGCGCCAGATGCCAGTTGCACGAAGGTCGAATAGCGCTATCCATTGAACAGCAATATTTTTGAACGTTTCAAAAATCTCTTGAAAAGGACAAATCAACGATTTGAACTGTGCAATTAATGAAATACAATATTGGTTCAACAATTACAAAGTTTCATGATCGTAAAGAAAATATAACCACTTTTTTCACAAGTTTTAAAATTTTTGCTATCCAATGGATAACGGTATCCTGGCTTCGTGCAATCGGCCCCAGTCTGTTCATGTTTTTACACGGGAACTTTAAAGATGCACAGTGGGTGACCGAAAAAGTACCCCTCCCCCCCTTAAAATACGGGTTTCGGTACACAAACTTTGCAAAATTAAACCGCCATATTTTCAACTGGTTGTTAAATTTCACGAGCTTTACTATGGAGCCTAAGTCTTTGAGATTAAGAGTTTTGATTTTTCTTCAAAAAACGTTTTGATTTCTGGGTTGAAAACGAGTTTATGCTTTAAAGCTTTTTGAAAAATATATCACGATAGGAATAACTATACCAAGAGAATGAAGAGATATTTAAATTTTTTCTTCATAAACAAATTGAAGAGTGAGTGTCAACCATCATGCAATGCGCGCGTTATATTACTGGGAATTTTTCGAAGCAGTATCCTTCGAGTAATCCTTCGTAGTCGCTGTAATCCTTGTTAAATTATTCGTTTTTTAAGTAATAATAGCTGATATATCTGATTCTACAGTAGTTTCGCTATTTTTTGTAAAGAAATCTGAGATTATCCAAGTCAACGTAAAATACAGGAAAACGCGCACAATGCATTATGGTTGATACTCACTCGAGAAAAACATCAATAATGTCAGATCATACCGATCACGACGTCAACCGGCAATTGTGCCAGCATTTGACCGGTCGGAGTTATTTCCTCGTTGCTATCCAGCGCTCCCTGTTGCCTCAGCACATACACCGAGTTCTCAATGGAGGATTTGGGCGGAGGTTCAATGAAAGGAAAGTTACGTACATCGGGGATACCAAGGGATATCATCTGCAAAATGATACTGTCGAGGGGAGCACGATGGATCTCGGGAGTTGAATACTGGGCAAATTCCTCGTAATCACTTTCTGCATACAAACGAAAACAAACACCCGGTCCAGTACGACCTGAAGTGAATGAAACATTTGTGAAACAAATACTGTTTTTGAATCACTTTTTTTGCATAATTTTACACTAATGTAATGCATTCTTGCATCCTTGCATCAGTCGAAGGAAGTCTGGCTTAATCAATTGGGTCTATTGTCCTTGTTTAATCGATAATACCTATCTATCTATCTATCTATCTATCTATCTATCTATCTATGTATGTGTGTATGTATGTATGTATGTATGTATGTATGTATGTATGTATGTATGTATGTATGTATGTATGTATGTATGTATGTATGTATGTATGTATGTATGTATGTATGTATGTATGTATGTATGTATGTATGTATGTATGTATGTATGTATGTATGTATGTATGTATGTATGTATGTATGTATGTATGTATGTATGTATGTATGTATGTATGTATCTATGTATGTATCTATCTATCTATCTATCTATCTATATCTCTATCTATCTATCTATCGATCTATCTATGTGACACCAGCACACTCTATTATATCGCTCGATTCTTGAATTGCAAAGATTTATTCATTTCATTGCATTACGTATGACGTTGACACATTTTGTGTGTATCTTTCATTTCTCACACTACAAAGATTTATTCATTACATTGCATCACATGCGACACCAACAAACTTAACGTGCGTCACTCGCTTCTTATACAAAGAAATCTTTTTTCACATTACTAACCAGCTCGGCCCTTTCTTTGCTCAGCACTTGCTTGACTGATCCAAAACTCCTCGAGTTTCCGAATTTTAGTTATAGAATCATAACTCATTTCTTTTACCTAAAGGGAATATGTGCTTTATAAGAAGCTTAACTTGTTGACTAAGAATGCTAATAAAAGCTCACTATTTTCAATTCACTCTTATCCAATTCATATTTTCCATTTACCTTTCCAGAATCAACGATAAAACGCACTCCATCTATGGTCACGGATGTTTCTGCAATATTCGTAGATACGATGCATTTTCTAACTCCTTCTGGTGGTACATCAAAAACCTGTAGATTTGAAAACAATTGACACTGTTTCGAAAAATGACACAATCGCAGGAGTAACATTGAACTGCTGAAACGACACCACTATTGATGTTTCATAAGTTAAGTCGAACTACATCATATTTCCTAAAGAACCATGAAAATTGCTAAAGCGTGTGTTTTCCATCAAAACCTTGTCAATTGTGAGTTGAAAATAATTTCGTGGCTGGAATGAACATATGAGCTAAACAAGCATTAAATATACAGAACATTAACTGTACATAGACTAATATAGAAAGCACTGTGCAAGAGCAATAATTTCATAGGTGATGGCATATTTTATATATACTACATGAAACTTTAAGCTTTTACTTGCTGACGACAGAAGCAAAGACGTGTAAAAACACTTAAATATCGTGTTGTTAAATTTAAGCATCGTGTTGTCACACTTAAAAATCGTGTTATCGTTTTTGAACATCGTGTTTTCAAACTCAAACATTGTTTTATCGCACTTACATATCGCGTTGTCAAACTTGAACATCGTATTATCAAAAAAAAACATCACACTAGAACATCGTGTAGTCAAACTTAAACACCGTGTTGTTACATTTAAGCATCGTGTTATCGTTCTTAAACATCGTGTTGGCAAACTTAGACATCTCTTTGCCACACTGAAAAATCGTGTTACGAACTTAGACATCGTTTTCTCAAACTTAAACATAGCTTTGACACGCTCAAGCATCGTGTCATCACAATAAAGATCAGCAGCTCTGCTACCTTATCCTGTTCCTCTATAGACAGAGCGCTATGTAATGGAAGCACGATCCATTTCTGAGTCTGCTGTGCATATTCTTCAGCGGCGTCCAGTACGGCAGAAATTTCGGCCATACCACTGAGGAAGATCAATAAATCTCCTCTCTCGTCGGCAGAATACTACGAGGAAAGGAAAATCGAATAATTGCATATTATAGGGTATTATGACTGAAACATTTTATCACCTTGGTGTCGATAGTCTGAAGAATTTGCAGATAAGGTCTGGGATCAAGTCGTTCAGATCCACGTGATTGCACAGTTGCTATCTAAGAACAATATGGGGAATAAAGTAAATGGTTTGAACCCAGGAGTATCGTTATATGTTTGTAAAAGATGATCGTCCAGGTTAATAAAGTCCTGACAAGGACTGTTTTTGATGTTGTTGACTGACGTTTCGACAACCTTAGCGGTAGTCATCTTCAGAGTCAAATGGCTCTGAAGATGACTACCGCTAAGGTTGTCGAAACGTCAGTCAACAACATCAAAAACAGTCCTTCTCAGGACTTTATTAACCTGGACGATCATCTTTTACAAACATAATATGGGGAATATGGAGATAAGGACTGGAAGTCAGTCGTTCACATCCACGTGATTATACAGCTGAGCTCTAAGCAAAAAACCTATCCGTCTCACTTAGTGGCCTACCATGAAATGTTCTAACACTCCAAGGCAAAATGTTTACAATACACAAACACTTATCAAGTTAACTTACGTCTATCGACGGTGGCTTATAACGTACTTCAATGGGAAATAGACGACCAGGAACCTGCAAAGCGGGAAAGAGTTAGCTCTAATCTTCCAATCTTGTGATCATGCGTTTGATAAAAAGTAATCAGTAGTGAGGCCAGCCACAAGCTCGGTGGTAAAAACAATAGATTCATAAAGAATTATAAAATAAACACAATGAAACGCGTGCGATGATTGGTCTATAGCCGTGTTTGCATTAGCCAGTGCAAAACGGATCTGAGCTCAACCAATCAAATCAATCGAAACAATAAATCAATCAAAGAGAATTTGCAAATCAATCATGAACATCTTTTAGAGGAAAAATAAAAACGTTTGTTTTAAATTTGTCTGTTTCATTATTGTTATTTTATAAAAGAAATAAAGATGTTTTTCGTGTTTGCACTGGCTTATACAAACCTCGGAGACGTTTGTCGGAACTCTTGAGCTTGTGCAACCCTCGACCTTCGGTCTCGGGCTTGCACTGATCTGCTCTCAATCGAGTTCATCCAAAAGTCAACTCGGTTTGCATAAGCCTGTGCAAACACAGTAAACATCTTTTCTTTCAAATCAAATCAAAAAATTGTTCAATATGAATACATCTTGCAGTTTTTACAACCGAACTACATGTATAATACACCATTATTATCTATAGTTACAATAATACAGTTATTTACAAGCATTAAGATTAATAAAAGTAAAACTTAAATAAAGATTAAATAAAAGATAAATTACATAAGCAGATCGAATGTACAACATATGGGCAACCTACAATTTAAGAGATATGTTCGTTTAAGAAATTTGGAATAAAAGAGTTTTTAAAACGATTTGTGCAATATCTTTCTCACATGGTGAATGCTAATCACGACAATACAACATGATTAAATTGGCGGGCTCGCCACGCTATTGGTGTTAGCGGATTCATACCTGTATGACAGGCGCACCGGAGAAGTAGGTGGCAAACAACCTGAAAACAAGAAAAGAAATCATATCAAGAAATTTCGACGAACCAAAACCATGAGAAGGCAAAAGACGAGAAAGAAAATGATATAGAGACAAAAAAAAACACGAAGGTGAATAAAGAAAATGGAGCAAGGGGGGAGTGATTTGAGATAAAATACAAGGAAGGGAAAATAACAAAGAAAAAACTAAAATAGGACGAAAGAAAAGAATGCACTTAAAATATTTTCTACAACGATTAATTTTCACGTTGTTTTCTCACTCGATGTTGATGGTCGCTGACATAAGGATCAATTTTAAATCACTTCTTGCTCTCACCAATCCCTTAAGAACCCCGAGTAAAAAGTCCCCGTGAATATGGCGCTCGTGAACTTCGTCCATCACGATGATATTGTACTGAGATAACGATGGATCCGACGATAACTGACGTAATAACAAACCTGTGATGGACATAAAATACAAATGAAGAACAATCATTACATTTGAAAATCTCTCCGATATTCCCACTCTAAAGTGCGTATCAATAATAGTTTATAAAATAAAAATAATAAAACGTGTGCGCTTACCACCGATCTGAGCTCAATCAATTAATTCAATCAAAGAGAATTTGCAAATCGATCAAGAATACATGTTACACGAGAATTAAAACATTTGTTATAAATTTATCTGCTTCGCATTACAATTATTTTTTATAAGAAATAAAAGATTTTTTTGTGTTTGCATTGGCTTCTGCAAACCTCGGAGACGCACACGAGAACTCTCAACCTTCGGTTTCGAGTTTGCACTGATCTGCTCTCGAGTTCTCCCAAATGTCCCCTCGGCTTGCATAAGCCTGTGCAAACACAGTAAACATCTTTTATTTCGTGCATTTGATGCTGTGTTATACGCTTATATTTTTACACAACAAGAAAGAAGAGCTCTTTAGCTTTCCAATGATTTGTTTTTCGTTTTACAACAATCAGAAATGACTGAATATTCCTTAAAGAAAAATTGCAAGTGAAAATTTCATTTGAACAGCAACGGGGATTGAGTGCATTTGATGAAGTGTCACTGCCGCTTCAAACAAAACCAAATGAAACAACGGGTTTCCCCTGAGTTGTATTTTACGCTAGAAAATCTTCAATAATTGTATTCAATTTCCAGCGATAAAAAATGCAATTTCGACCCGCAAATTTCATTTAAGGAGTACTCAATTATTTCTACAATACATCTTGAGATTACAAAATATGCATCAAAACAAGACGAGAAGTGAACTGTAAATTTACGACTTTATAGGATGACTTTAAAATAAAGTCGAAAATTTACAGTTCACTTCTCGTCTTGTTTTGATGCATATTTTGCAATCTCAAGATGTCTTGCTTTTTCGGAATTTGCTTTGAACTATATTTCTTTAAATTGTCGGCTGGTAATGGTTTTTATTTCTACTCAAATGTTGTTATGAAATAATAAATTTGCCAATAATAAAATAAAGACTTTGCCGTGATGACAAGTTTAAAAATTGTTTTAAAAAGAGCAAATACCATAGTGAATGGTAAAAATAATAAAATAGTTCTTAAAACCAGAACACTAACCTAACAATTCTAAAAGAATTCTAAGAGAAGCAAACGTCTCCTTAGCTAATTGATATTTCTAGAAAGGGGAAACTGTTTTTATCGTACCTTCGGTAAGAAAAAGAATCTTCGTTCGCCTTGTTTTACTTGTTTCAAATCTAATCTACAAATTGGATTGGTGTAAAATTACTTATTTCGAATCTAATCCATAAACTGGATCGGTTGAACATTACTTATGTCGATCTAATGTGTAGAAACTGTATAGAGTTGGCGATTTTAAAAACATTTGCAATATAATTTGTACAACGAAAATTGGATCTTGCTTGACATTTTGAGCATAGTGTTAAAAAGCAGCGTGTTCTCCAGTGTGCGTCACGTCCGGTGAACTAGTCCCAGTCACAGCACTTCACGCAATGCTGCCACTCGTAGGAGAAATCCCCTACAGTAGGAGGATTAATGGTTTGTAGGTGGTAGGGGAAACCTACGGGGAAAACTGTAAAATGTAGGGAGATTGTAGGGAGAAAAGAAAATCGTTTAAAAATGAGCCTCCTTTTTGCCCAAAATACTCTTTTCTTCTTGTGTTTTCACCATTTAGCAAGTGATTGTAACAGAATCTTCCTTTTGGCATAATTTGTGACCATATATGGCAATAGAAGATCAGCAACTTAGCAAAACTCAGTGTGTCATTTTGCCACCTGCATGTCATTACTTCTACGACAAATTACTAACTTTGTCGTCTAGATGTTCTTTCTTAGTTTTCAATAAATCTTTTTTTGTATGCATTTTTTTAAAACAGACTAAAAAATTCAATGATCCGACCGGACGTAGGTATATAATAGAGGGCTTTGTTGCAGGGTAGGGGAAAAGTAGGGGAAAACAAGGAAAATCATCGTAGGGGGAGGTAGGTGGAAAACAAAGTTTTAGTTGGTGAAATGTTCATACACTGAGTGGCAGCACTGACTTCACGGTCAAACGCGAAAAAAGCCAACTTTGACGTCCAAAAAGTCAAGGAAGATCAAATTTTCGTCTTAAAAAATATATTGCAAATGTTTATAATATGGTCAACTCTATCTAAATTGATAATTTCCCCGAGGGTGATGCAGGCACTTTAATTATTTATGAAAATGATGATGAATTTGTAACAAATTCGAAACATTACTTTACAAATAAAATTTCTTGTTTCTTTCTCAAATATTGAGTTAAACACGAGTCTTTTATTCGGAGTATGCTTCATATTACATTCTTATTTATTCTATATGTTTTTCAGTACATTCGATCAGATGCGCAGTCTAACGTAGGACAAGATGTCTAAATACAAAATTTGGTACCTGATAAGCAACCTCTGAGCCATATTCATTCAAAGTCTCGTAACTCACGCGTTTCGCAAGCGATATACACGCTATACGACGTGGCTGTGTGCAAGCAATCTGCGAAAAGCCAGCAGCTAGTAGGTACTGGGGTATCTAAATATAAAATATAAAATAAAAACAATAAAACGCGTGCGCTGATTGGTCTAGAGCCGTGTTTGCATTAGCCTGTGCAAAAGAGACCTGAGCTCAACCAATCAAATCGAATGAAATCAATCAATCGACGTATCAAAGAGAGTTTGCAAATCGATCATGAATACATTTTCGAGGAAAATTAAACGTTTCTTTTACGTTTGCCTGTTTTGCATTGTTATATCATAAAAGAAATGAAAGATCTTTTTCGTGTTAGGACTGGCTTGCGCAAACCTCGAAGACGTTTGTGAGAATTCTGCAGCAGGTGCAACCCTCGACCTTCCGTCTTGGGCTTGTAATGATCTGCTCTCGAGTTCTCCTAAAGGTCTCCTCGGTTTGCATAAGCCTGTGCAAACACAGTAAACATCTTTTATTTCTAAAATAAAGCGAGAACAGCAAACATTTTATGAGCAATGACTTAATCTCATGTCACAAAGTTAAAATAAAGTTTTCATTTTAAAACCATCTAAAATGCACGGTAAAAGCTGCACTAAACATTACGACATGTACACAGAAAAATACTCAAAAATCCAACATTGTCATTTATTATGGAATTTACGTAATTCCCGCCTTGAATAACAATAATGGTACGTATGTGGAACTACATCCATTCATGGATAGAGAATGTTCATTTATGAAAAGGCATTATAGATATTAAAAACCCGTTATGGATTTTAAACTTTTTTTTGAAAGTTAAATCGATTTTAAAAACATTTGTAATATATTTGATAGGTAAAAACTTTTATCTCCGTCGGTTTCGGCCTACATGTACCTACCTACCGACTCCGCACCGGAAGTGACGTGAAAGAAGAAACGCTAGCGTCGAGAAATATAAACTTTCGTACAATAATAAAAAACTTCAGTTGGAAATAACGTCCCACCGGTGTTCTCCTTTTAACGCCACTTCCGGTGCCGAGTCATCTGCATCTAGGCATAAAAAGACCCACGAAGATAAAATTTTCGTCTCATCAAATATATTGCAAATGTCCTCAAAAAGTCATTTCCTCGACCCTGACATAGACAGTTTAAGAAAGCTACGTACTTGTGTTGACTTTCCGCAGCCGGTATCACCAGCAACGATAACAACTTGCTGCTCTTTCACATGCTTCACAATGGCATCTCGAAACTGACTTATGGGCAGGTTCTCCTGATCCGACTTCAGCTTTTGAAGTTTTGCAAACTGAAATACAAATCTCGTTGATTTTCGTGTTCCTTATGTTCGTACTTATGCTGAGTGATGCCAACATTATCAGAGGTGACACTAAAAGCAGGTAAACATAATGCGAATGCTACCTTTTGCTTTTGACAGAAGTCAAGATAGTAAAGAATTACGGATTTGAATTCCACTAAATCATTAACGGTTAACGAATCTGATTCGTCTCTTTGATTGCCACGATAATCAACTGTAAATTAGTAAATAAAAAAAGAGAAAGAATTAATCATACGCACAAAATTTTTTTGAAAGAAAGTAAAGTTGCATGTAAACGACTATCTGATTTGATTGCACGAAAGAGAAAGTTTCCGTATGCCATCACGCATGCGTGGATGTGTTGTAAATTATCTTTCGCATCGTTAAGATCCGCAATTACTGCGATACGAGGAAGTCAGTCGGCTTCCAATCGTTAACATACGTTAAATATTGATCTGGGGTGTTGGGAAAGTCATCTTTCATCCTGATTTTTTGGTTAAAATGACTATGGATGTTTTCATATTGTTCATATTGATATGAGTAGATATTTTACATGTTTATCAATATTTATGTTAAATTATATTTATAATTCTTAATTTGTATCTATCATAATCATTATTAAATGAAGACTATAAAAATCTAGATTTTAGACTTCTATTTTTATACTGCGTAGTTGCTTTTTATACATAGATGTAGTAATCTTTTAGGTTAATTTTGTATAGATTTTTTTACAAGGCCCTCAGAAAATCGGCTGTTTCAGTTCTTATAAATAGTTGTAGCGGTTTAGGATCCAGGTTGAGATGTTAATGTGTCGTTAAATGTGTAAATAATAGTAAAAATAGCAAGACCACATGACCTGAATTGTGCTGATAACTATATGAACATGCTGGTCTTGCTCCAGGATAGTGATTGCAAATGCATTAGATAAAGGGAAACTGCACCAAGAAAATTCCTTACATAAGCATGTAAAGCTTTTTATTGCTAATGGTTTTCATTAACACATTATTTTTTTTGTCATGCAATCTAAATTAAACTACTATCTGGAAATGGATGCAAATCAGTAATTTGATATTTATCACAACAGTTTCGCTCCGTAAGCTGGCCGCTTGTGAGCGTGCGCACGATCATGAGCCCTTTAACTAAAGTCCTGATTTTGTTTGACAGTCATGACTAATACACAAATAATACATATTTACAAGCAACTTTGCACTCCTTTGTTTCCTTATTTTACTTTGTATGTTGATATTTCAGTACCTTTGCCACGCAATAGTTTCTTCAGTGACCTGACATCTTTTCCAGCCAGAGAAATGTTGAATTTATATCTTTTATCGAAGGTTTCGGGTAACTCAAGGAATGAAGACACTTTCCCTATGCATAAGTAAATGTAAAAACGTCAGTAAGGTAAACCAACAAGACATGGTAAAAGTTTTTATTTTTTCATTCAAGCATGGCAAAGTGACATTTCTCGATTTCCTGCCATCTGGCTGGCTGCAGATTGGCCACGATATCTGGACAGTGGTCCAAAACTAATATTTTTTAAAAAAGTGAAATTTAAATTTTTAAAATTGATTTAAAAGCAATGTAAATTGTTCAAAAGGTGTATTCAGATAGCCCTCCTATGAATAAGACCCACAGGATTGTGACACTCAACTTCTTCCACAAAAAAAGCCCACCTGTGTATATGTAACACCAACTGTATATAAGCCCATCCACATGTAAGCCTATGCACCTCACCCCATACATCCAATACAATAATGCTCAGAAATCACAGCAATATTGCATACATTAGGCAGAAGTATAAATCCCCCCCACCATGTAAAAGCCTAAAGAGCCTCCATTATAGTTGTATAATCAAAATACTTACTTTTTGTGCCATGTCTTTCACTAGAACATTGAGAGTTGGTGGTGTCCACATTGCTTTGCCTCTTTCTTCTTTGATATTTTTGATATCTCTCGAGAAACAACCAAAAATCTTTATACTGCTTGCTATTCCTAAATTGATAAAAAAAGGGTTATAACAGAATCCAGAAAGGCAGGGCTGGCAAAAGTGAGTTAACTCTAAGCACATGCATCATATAAAGCACAACTATGTACCATTCATGTGAAATTCAAATAAGGCTGCAGGATCCCTTGAGGTTTGTGGAAGCAATGGTAGGATTTTAACTGATATGAATTCGTCAAAGTACATCATTGCCAATCCATTCGATATGAAAAAGAATTTCTTATACAAAAATTCCCTATTTTATAGTTATCATCCCAACCATTCGTGATCATTTGATTCAAACATCATACGAAAAAAACAGAAAGCCGTTCACGAAGGCATGGACATTGTAAATCATGACTATTTTGATCTAGCAACGAGCATTGATGATGGATTTGCAAGATTGCTATTGACGGCACTCTATTAGATAATATGGACGTTCGCATCATATAGTTCAAAATATTTCTAGATAGAACATGGTGGGAATGCAAATTAAAAATATTTACATTACTTTTTTATGGCGTCATTTTCCGTAAAGAAAACATCATCTAAAATCTCACGACAAGCTTTCCAATCGAAATCAATAAAATCCGCCATGTTTAATTGAAAGTTTTGAACTTTGCAGGCAGAAATTTAGGGCCGTAAACCTTCTCGCGGGTTACACTTTTCGTTTTCTGTATCTCACTCAGACCAATCAATATGATTCGGTCGGTTGTCCCACGGGTTGTCCAGTCTTGTTCTTTTTAGGCGAACGGACTTGAGAAGCAGAAAAACCCGTCTCCCCTTCTCATAATTGAAAATAGGCCGATTTTCGTGTAGGCAATTGACAGAGATTTGAGAAGCGTGAGGATGGTGGTTTCTTACTTCGTAGTTGAAGAATCTGCAAGAATCTTTTTTACAATAATTACAATATCTGTCTCTTGAGTTCATAAGAAATGGGGAAAGGAAGCTTATTCCCGAAATAAAATAAGTCCAGCCCAATATTGACGCTTTTATGGATCTGATAATTTTTTACCTCGTTTTAGGGTCTTTAATGTAGTAGGCAATCGTTAGCAAAAGTGTGACAAATTGTGGAAAAAACCCCGCCGTTTTACTTCAGATGCATATATACAATAAACATTCATTCGCCACTTTTTAATGCCAAAAAATCACATTTTTCTTTCTTTGATACTACATTGCTAGGCCTGCGATTACCTTAGCAAGCCATCATTAAGTTAATAACCTACATCTTCACCAAAAACTACCAGAAAACCTACAACGGCAAAACCTTTTGAAAACACACATAATTGCAAAACACATCTTAAATTCAATCGAAATGCTATCGTTTTGAAAAGCTAGTTTCATACTTTGCTATGATCGCGCTGATAGGCAGCAGTTCGCCAAAATCGTTCGTGAACAAATCCTCAAAATAATCCCAGTCCGAATCGCAATAGTTCTTGAAAATATCAACGACTTTCTTCCAACGAAAAATTTTCGTTTCCTGACCGATCTTGTCGGCCTTTGTCCACGCAGCAACAGGCGGAAATTCTTCATTTCCTTTCTCCCACAAATTAATAATATCCTTGGCATCGACTTTTCGAGGTAGGTTGTACTTTCGTACGACCGGTCCTTTTGACGAAGCCTCCTTTATCGCACGATGGCCGGTGTCAGCTTGTGACTCGTACATTGAAATGATTGTGGTCACGGGATAAATTTGACCTTTCTCGTCCGAGTAATGATCATTAAATTCTGCAAGATTGCCATTGAATTGCTTCTCGTATATTGCATACAGCTTGCTCCATCGAGCTATTTTACCTCGTTGTCGAAATTTCTGATGTCTTGTCCACTGTGAAACGGGAGGCATGTCTTTGAAACCATTTTCCCAGTAGTTGATGATGTCTAGAGCGGTCACTTTCTTAGGCAAATCAAAGTCATCCGCAGAATGGTCCTTCTGACTATGTTCAACTCCATTATGTCTATCCTCGACGTCTTCAACAGCATCTTCAATTTCTGTAGCTTTTACCGTATTCTCTTCATCATTTTTCCCGCTCTTTTTAACACATGGCTCATTATTGGCATCCCAGAAATCCATGCGGCGATCAGACAATGGCTTCGTCGTAGACTGGAAACTCTCGTCTTGTTCTTCATCTTGCATGGCTATTACAGTAGAGAGGGCTAAAAGTTCATAATGTTTCGGTTTGGGATACTTTTCTTCGTACGTACGCCAGTTGCTGTTACACTTTTGGTGAAATATGTCAGCGATTTTCCGCCATCTTGAAAGCTTTGTGGTGTAGCGAAGTTTCTGAGCAGAAGACCATCTTTTCACGGGAGAATTCTCGACAACCGTGATCCCAAAGCCAGACGATTTCCTTCGCACCGATACGTTTAGGCAGTTGTACTTTCTGGTGGGACACTCGAGTGGTATCCGTTTAAAATAACAGCGGTATTTATCGCACTCACTGGAATATATGATCCCGGTAATCAGTTTGTGGATTGACCATTTCAGAATGTCATCATTCTTCGATTCCCTTTGTTCCTTTTCCAATTAGCTATAGTGTGTGCCTGCTTCCATAGCATTGCTTCAGTGTGTGCCCTTCCTACATTTCACATCATGTGTGCCCCTTCCTACATTAGCTGATCAGCGTGTGCCTTCTATACATTAGACTATCAGTGATGTCCCTTCTTACATTAGACTTCAGTTGTGCCCCTTCCGACATTGCCGATCAAGCGTGCATTCATACATTAGACTATCAGTATGGCGAGTTCTTAGATTCAGTTTTCCGGAGTTCTCGGCATCGTACTTTGCCAAAATTGTGCTCCGGCACCAGTTCACCACGCTGATTGCTGTACCTCCGACAAAATTCCCAGACTATCAGTGTGTGACCTTCCAAAATTTTCTTTCTTTTCCGCCCTTGGTTTCCTGGCCCATCTTCTGCGCTCGGGTCCAGTCCTTAACCGGTCCAAACGTATTTGAGCCTTCAGTCCAATATCGCACAACCTCAAACGCCGTCACCCTTCGTGGAAGAGCTACGTTGTCGGACTCTGAAGTAATTCTCTCTTTCTTTATAGTGACGGCCATCTCGGACAACCTTCCATCATCTGTCGAAGATTTTTCTACCATTGACGTTTTTCCGTGTGGTGAGCAAATTAAGCAACTTGGATAATATGGTTGCCAACGGCAACAGTTCACCGTTATCATTCGAGTATCTTTCGTAAAAGAGATCCCAGTTCGAATTGCAGTCGTTTTTAAAAAGTTCCACGATTTTCTTCCATCGAAATATCTTTGTTTCCTGTCCGATTTTTTGAGCCTTGGTCCACGTGGCAAGCGGTGGGAAATCATCGCAGCCGTACTCCCACAGGTGCACGACGTCTCGTGCGCTTGCCCTTCGTGGCAAAACGTAACGGTTCGTCTTTTTATCATCAGGGATCTCGTAAGTTTTGCAAGAAACACTGCTCTCGGAGTCTTTCTCACTTCCAATTTCTGCTGAGGAGAACTAAGCTCAATTGTATCTTGCTTTACATTACAATATCCTTTGCTAAGAAAGTCTGATGACAACTTGTTCTCGTTGAGCGCCAAGATCGTCGTGACTGGTAATAGATCGCCATTGTCATTGGAATACTTTTCTTGAAACAAATCCATGTTTCCGTCACATTCTATCTTGAAGATATCCACAATTCTTTTCCATCGTCCAAGCTTACTTTGCACCTTGTTCTTTTGCGAAGGTGGCCAGTTCTTAACCGGTGGAATCTCGCTGTTGCCATCTTCCCAAAGATGTAAAATGTCGCAAGCTGTAGCCCTCTTTGGAAGAATGTATTGCCGTTTCTCGCTGCATAACGATGTTACGGGGGGTAAATCTGGAGTTTCAAAGGAGGGGCGCTGCTTTAAAATTTCGAGTGACGTATCCGACGACTCACAATTTGATGAACCAAAGCGTTTTTTTGAAGGTGAGTCAACAAGTGAACTGCTTGCATGCACATAAGCTGACGATGAACCAGAATAGCATGTAAGCAGGTAATTTTGAGCTTCCACGAGCTGAGACAACTTATCGTGCGACTGCTGAAGAGCATCGTGTTTATTTTGAAGAAGAGTGAATTTCTTTTCCAAAGAGGCAAATCGGTGGTCGAAGTCTGAACGGCATTTACACTGATTCGGTTCGATTGGCTCCGAGATAGGATTTGAGACCGGGACGAGACCAAACGCTTGTGGGCCAACAGGAAACTCGGTATCAACAAGAAAATTGTTCACTTCCCTATCGACAGGAAAATCATTCACCTCTTTATCTACAGCAGAACCAATTGCCTCCTTAACGACAGGAACACCATTCATTTCCTCATCAGTAGAAAAACCATTCACTTGCTTATCAATAGGAAAACCATTCAATTCCTTATCGACAGGAATACCATTCACTTCCTTATCGTCAGGCAAACCGTTTGAGTTATCTTCAATGGATGTGGCAGACTCTTTTTCATCCTTAACTGCGCTAAGATTGTCATGCTGTTCGGGGGAGGATAAAGTTGGGTCGTGTTTGATGACCTTCCGAGGTTTGTTGTCAATGCGAGAGAGTTTCCTGCGAGTGGGCAAAAGGAAGACATTGCAGAGTTTACAAACTTCAAAAATAATATCATCCCATCGAAAAGAAGGCATACCTTTTGGAGGCCTTTTGCACCGGCTGTTTTGGAAGCCTGCCACTGTCACTTTCTTTAAGATTAGCCTGTCAAAAAAATGTGTTGACATTAGTTCATTGACAATTGCAGAGCCTCATACGAAGCAAGAAAGAAGATGGTTCAAGCATTGCCGCAAGTAATCTGTCGATAAGTATACAAGGCGCATCAGATATTTTTACAGTGAAAAACAAACCTTTGTTAACTTCCTAGGACTACGCTTCTTCTTCTTTGACGTAGTACTTTTAGACACTATTTTATCACACTTTGTAGTACCGACTTGAATATTCGGCACATCTATAGTTGGTATTGCATCTTTTTTTAACCTTATTCTGATACCCAACGCGCGAGCGACATTCCTGTGCATGGAAAAGCAACTTTCTTCGAAATGCAGCGAGCATATGGAGGAAGATTTAGACCGAGAAGGCACAAAGAAAGGCCGATATTTGCGAATGAACCTAGTCCATGCTTGTCGTCGGCTCAAGTCTTTTTCTTCGTCAGGAAAATAGTGTAAAGTAATATCTGGCGAGTACTGCGTAGTTGGGCAGTGAATGCCTTGGGAAGAAATGGCGCAACACATGCGTCCAATTTTCCGTTTTCTTTTAGTACTTGTCGCCATGTTTTCCTCGACATATACTGTTATGAATATCAAATAAGGAAGACACGTGAAACATCACTTTGAGGTCATAATGTCGTTCAAATTGACACACATCGCTTGGTGTCCGTCTCAGATTGCCTTCGACATTGTAGCATATTTTCAGATCTCATCGCGTAATTTTGTTGATGACATCGCGAAAGAGAATTCAGCGACGATCGATTCCAATCGTATGCGAGGTTACGAGACTATGCTTTGATTTTTCGTTCGGAGTGAAACATGTTTGGGAAAAAGTATGGGGATATTGGCTGAAGAATGTCTCACGGAAATTCAAATATACCTCTAACTGACGAGATGAAATTTGAAAGAAATTGTGAACTAGGAAGATGAGAGCCACAACATTGTTCGATTTTTTATAGGAATTGGTATAGAAAGTTAAACCCGAACGCTTCAATGATAGATATACATCGACAAGCGAATAACACAACAACTTCGACCTTCGACAAAAGAATATTTGTATAAAAGATTATGGCTTCTCCAAGCACAAAGTCGCTCAATTCTTCATTACACTTGGGAACTGCGTCAAACCCTTTACTCCAGAAGACTATGTAGCAAAACCGACGATATGTTATTCTCTCATTGATATGTTATTCTAAGCTAAGTCCGAGTACTCCGCGACCTTGTATGATATATGTACAGGAGTTAAACGACACGCATGATCAGATTGCAAAAGGAAAATAGAGAAAGAATGTTTTGCAATAAAATATTGGGAAAACAAATCGCGCACACAACGAATCTATAAAATGTACTAATGTATGAACTTAAACGAGAGAAAGCGAAGCCGACAAAGAAAACGAGTTTAATGATATTTCGATCAAAATAAGCAAAATGAATGTTCAGTTTCCGAATTCAACCATTCGCTTCATTCACTTGCAATTTGCAGTTAAATAGAAATTTGTGGAATGTCTTACCGTATTTGCTTGCAGAAAATCCTTTTCTTCGCGTTGGAGACCTTCAACGCTTGATGCCATTTCTGAAGTTTTTATTTCGTAAAAGCAAAGAGGAAAATCTTGAGCAACATTTGATTTGCAAAGTTACCAATCGGGCATTTAAAAATGGCAGGGATAGAATGACGGGGGAACAGAGAAATTTCATTACATAATAGAAAATAAATCGCTTAGACAGATTGCTTGCCTTAAAAAATCCTCGATGTTAACACGTCCAAGACAAGCGTTTCTAAGAACATATTTCTGCCGATTGTCACGATTTCATTTTCCTTTTGCACAGCATCGCGCAACTAGATAGACTGCCAAGTAATATGAAGGCGACGAATCGCTTTGCCGTGAATGAAAAGGAAAAATAATAGGAAAACAGATGACAATTTCTACCTTACTGGGGGAGGGAAGAAAGCAATGAGATTGAAGTGACTCAATCTTACGTGAAATAAAGAAATTATTCTGATCGTGTATGCGCTGAAGAATATTTTATATTTTCATTTAACTGAATTTCAGCAGTAAAACAAACAGTGTTTTGATCTTTTAGAACTCTTAGATTTAGTTCGTGTCTCTCCTCCCCACTAAGTCACAAAATGTCAACAAACTGAACACTTGAACCCAGTCTTCCATAAGGCAAAATGGAGTGGGAAAGAATCAAGGAATGATATTGTCGATAGTAGTAAGAAAAAGTGAAAATGCCGAGGGAAAAGCTAAGAATTTTAAAGAATAGGTTAAATAATACTATCAGGTAATGGCCCTAGCTGTTGCAGATAAACTTCTCAGAGCATTCGAAGTTTTGAAAAACTTTAAAGAAGGAGTAATCACTTCCGAGACAATCCCATCTCCTGCCACTGTCAAGTAAGTTACTCCTTTATGTCATTCACCGGAGCTGCTATCAAGATACAATTGTATTTGAAATGTATTCAACCTTTGATTTAAAATGTAAAATCGTTTTGCATCTTTTTTTATGCTTTCGGTTTTATGGTATGAAATTATTACTGATTACATAATTTCCTGTCAAATGGTGTGTCAGTGTGAACTGTGATATCGTTATAACTTACCACAGCCATGCATACTGCAGTTGCATGTGTGTCTAAACAAGCATGCTCAATTTTCAGTAAACCACAGCTGTAGGTCTATTGTATTCTGTCGTGCTGTGCTTAGACCAGTTTGCCTTGCTAAACAAACAAATTTTGTCTAAATTCAGCTTAATGATTCCAGTTTCATTGCAAACCGAGTACAGGGGGTGGCCTTATTCACCCAAATTTGATGGCAATCAATCAACTCTCCATTTCACTTGATTTATTTGTCTATCATAGCACACTGACATTTGTCAAGATGATGCAATTGCAATACATAGCAAAGCATGTCTGTTTCTTACTTCTACAATGCAAACATTTTTGTGTTCATTTAATGAAAAAATTATGAACAAAGAAATCCTATTGTTGAAAAGTTTGCTTTGTAAGGGTAAAAGTTTGTGCTGTTGTTGATACTGCAGTAGTGTATTATGGTTTTGTTCAATATAATATGGAGGGCACAAGACTGATTGTTTATTGTAATTAATGTTGGATGACTCAAAATAACTGTTTTTTACTTGAATAATGATGGGGGAAACAAGACCACGATTGTTGATCTTAGATAAAGATAGGGGACACAAGACTACTATTGTTTAACTTGAATAATGATGGGAGACCTAAGTCCTATTGTTTGCTATGAATATTGTTGGGGGACACGAGACTACTATTGATAATAATGATGGGGACACAAGACTATTTTTTGCCTTGAATAATCTTGGGGGACACAAGACTACTATTGATTTACCTTAAATAATGATGGGGACACAAGACTATTATTTGCCCTGAATAATCTTGGGGGACACAAGACTACTATTGATTTACCTTGAATAATGATGGGGACACAAGACTATTTTTTGCCTTGAATAATCTTGGGGACATAAGACTACTATTGATTTACCTTGAATAATGATGGGGATACAAGACTATTTTTTTGCCTTGAATAACCTTGGGGGACATAAGACTACTATTGATTTACCTTGAATAATGATGGGTACACAAGACTATTTTTTGCCTTGAATAATCTTGCGGGACACAAGACTACTATTGATTTACCTTGAATAATAATGGGGACACAAGTCTATTTTTGCCTTGAATAATCTTGGGGGACATAAGACTACTATTGATTTACCTTGAATAATGATGGGGACACAAGTCTATTTTTTTGCCTTGACTAATGTTGGGGGACAAAAGACTATTTTTGCATTGACTAATCTTGGGGACAAAAGACTACTATTGATTTACCTTGAATAATGATGGAGACACAAGTTATTTTTGCCTTGAATAGTCTTGGGGGACACAAGATTACTATTGATTTACCTTGAATAATGATGGGGACACAAGTCTATTTTTTTGCCTTGAATAATCTTGGGGACACAAGACTACTATTGATTTACCTTGAATAATAATGGGGACACAAGACTATTTTTGCCTTGAATAATCTTGGGGACACAAGACTACTATTGATTTACCTTGAATAATGATGGGGACACAAGTCTATTTTTGCCTTGAATAATCTTGGGGACACAAAGAGTACTATTGATTTACCTTGAATAATAATGGGGACACAAGACTATTTTTTGCCTTGAATAATCTTGGGGACACAAGACTACTATTGATTTACCTTGAATAATAATGGGACACAAGACTATTTTTTGCCTTGAATAATCTTGGGGACACAAGACTACTATTGATTTACCTTGAATAATGATGGGGACACAAGTCTATTTTTTGCCTTGAATAATCTTGGGGGACACAAAGAGTACTATTGATTTACCTTGAATAATAATGGGGAAACAAGACTATTTTTTGCCTTGAATAATCTTGGGGGACACAAGACTACTATTTTACTTGAAAAGAAGAGGGACACAAGACTTTTATTGTTTATTTTGAATGGATTGCAAAAGCATTCAAGTTCATTCAAATTATGTTTTTTTATGTTGTAGAAGGAAAGACTCAACACTGTCCAAAAAGGAGAGAATTGTTTACTTGAACACAATAGGAGATTTGACATGTTCTCGATTGTTAAGGTATAAAATGAATTATAGTTACTTTAAGTATTAGAAAGAAAAAGCAAGCATCACCACTTACTGTATTGATTTTATGACCTGTGAAAGAAACCTACCAGAGTATGGAAAAATTGTTGCAGTTGCTATCGAAACGTTGATATTATTTTGTGACGATGAAGATTCTGATGTTCGTCTTGTCGCCGGGGACAGTATTAACCATATTATTAAGGTATCAAATTATTATGTAGTTATATGTGCAGGAGATTTTCCTTGTAAAAAAATCATAGAGATCAGTACCCAACACAATATTTTAATTGTAGCCATTTAGTTTATAGGATTTATTATGGAAAGTGACATTTTGTCTTACGTCCAAACATATTCAGACTGTTGTAGGTGTGATTTTAGCTAAAAATGTATGAATATAAACTATTTTGTGTTATTTAACAGGTGCATAACTAAATATTATTAATGTATGGGATGCTTTGAATGTGATTCTGAATATGTATACTCATAATAGTTATTTTGGAATCTGTATTAGTCTGATGATTTCTTGAGTTAAGCTAAAATATCACTTCTATTAAAAGTCTATTTTATACTAAGCAATACTGCAGTGCTATTCTTAGAATGGTATTTTAGGAGCAGGGCTTTATTTATAGTGATTTGCAATAAAGAAATAAAAAATGTTTACTTTGTTTGCACAGGCTTATGCAAACAGAGGAGACCTTTGGGAGAACTCGAGAGCAGATCAGTGCTAGCCTGAGACCGAAGGTCAAGGGTTGCACCTGCTCAAGAGTTCTCGCAAACATCTCAAGTGGTACAATACATTTTTCCTCTAAAATGTATTCATGATTGATTTGCATTTGAATGACTGATTAATTTGAATGTTTGAGCTCAGATTATTTTGCACAGACTAATGCAAACACAAGGATGATATATATGTAATAAGGATGATATATAATTTGAATCCACTAAGAATATAAACACCTTTTGAGACCAAGCTATCAGCTTCATACAATACTGAAATGAATTGAGAACTGACTGCTCGAAAAGAATGTTTTGATTTGAACAAAAATGAAAATTGATACAATTATTGAGAATCTTTGATAATAACCTTGATTGGACATTAATCTTTATTGGACATACTTTTGTCACATTGCAAAGCATTGGCTGCAGTTTTCTCAACCTTATTTTTTTGGATACTCCTGCTGTTATTTCACCAAAATATAAATAGTTTTTATCATAGAAAGAATAAGATGCTTCTGGTTCTTGTTCTTGGTGTCATTAAATTTTGTTCTCTATGTTTGTAAATTATTTAGGGATTCATGGATCAAAATGTTGCCCGAATTCATGTTGAACTTTACAAAGAAATCAAAAAGGTTTTCATGTGCATTAATTTTATATGTGCACAAAATTAAAGATTCCGTCCTAGCATTGCTTTCCTATTCTGATATTGTACGAATATTGTATGAATTTCAAGAGCATCCAATTTGGATCGTTAAAATAGTTTGTCAATGAAGGACTGGAGACCCTGTTTGGAATGGGTGTGCTGAAATAGGCTTGTAACATAACTTGATGCTGAGTTTAATTGCCGTGTATATTATTGAACAATGTGTCGAAAGCAAAACCTGACTCTCAGAGGTTCACAATCCCCCCAAAACTTCGCAGGCTTTACATTCTGGGACGCACTTTCGTCGTGTTATTATTTTTATCCCCAATCAGTTCATGGATCGGCTTGCTATACATATTTCACCAAAGGCGGGGCTGCAATGCCCTCTAGGCCCCTCTAATGTGCGTCATTTCTTAGACAAGATAATCATTGAGTGCTCACTAGTGTAATTTGAATGTTTGTTTACGGTCTATGCAAGGGATAAAGCTGCCACTAGTGTTTATGTCATTTGAATGTTTGTTTACGATAGCTATGCAAGGGGATAAAGCTGCCACTAGTGTTTATGTCATTTGAATGTTTGTTTACGATAGCTATGCAAGGGGATAAAGCTTCCACTAGTGTTTATGTCATTTGAATGTTTGTTTACGATAGCACACATCCAATTTAATATGAATAAATAGTTTAAATCGCATGGCTACATCTGTCTTTCTTGGATTGATTTGGCAACTTAAATTAGGCGGCATTAACATACTTTGTTTTGCAGAACGGAAATGCGAGATGCCTTCGTGCGGCCCTCTCGAAGTTTGCCGAAATCTCTTGTTTGATACGTCCTCAAAAGTGCAGGTTAGTTGAGATTTTTAAAGTGCTATTTTTTATACTACAAAGAATTACATGCTTGAAGATGTAGATCGTCCACGTTACATGTTTGTAAATGTCGATCGTCCAGGTTGGTATAGTCCTGAGAAGGACTGTTTTTGTTGTTGTTGATTGACGTTTCGACAACCTTAGCGATAGTCATCTTCAGAGTCAAAAGTAGTCGTCCACGTTAGTAGCTAAAGTCCCGAGAAGGACTGTTCATGTTGATGTTTACTGACGATTCGACAACCTTAACGGCAGTACAGGAAATTTGGGTACACACAATACGATGACGTACAAACCAGATAACAAATACGGCTAACCTGACGTTTACTCCTCATTTGACTCTGAAGATGACTACCGCTAAGGTTGTCGAAACGTCAGTCAACAATAACAAAAACAGTCCTTCTCGGAACTCTACCAATTTGGACGATCTACATCTACAAACATGTAACGATACTCCCAGGTTCAAGCTACAATTGCTTGCAATTTTTTCTCACTTGTTCAGGCCATTCATCACAAATCTTCTACCATGCATTGCAAGAATTTGCCAAAGGACCGAGGAACCTGTTCAGGTAATCGATCATTTATCCTGGTATCAAATTATACCTTGCAAAGGAAAAGCATGGTTGTTTTGTCAGTACAATGGCTGCATTGGCATTCGTTATTTGTTAGAACTCAATTTGCGACGTATTTAGGAAACTTTGGCACAAACTATGAAACAAATTATGCCTGTTCTCGGAGCGTTCATGAATGATAAAGAAACAAAGGTGAAATACTTGGACATTCTTATGGCAAATAGTATATTACGTATTTACTAGTGTGGTTCCCCAAGTTTTAGGAGAGGGGCGAGCTGGTAACGAATTGGGGTAAGACCAAATGCATCTCGAAACCAATGCGGGTATTATGAGCAACATGAGAAGGGAGGTTGAATATTTTGCAGGGTTGAAAACATGGTGTGTGTGTAAACTGATGATTTGAGGGGATATTACTCCAGACTCCACCCTCTCTCTCTTTCAAAAAGACAGTCTATGGTTTCAACTGTATAAAGCAGTCATGTAATGATGTCTTTTTAATAAATGTTCAATAGGTTTTACTCAAGTCTTTTCTTCAAAACATCAATGCGCCATCAACGACCACTCGCCGTACTGCTGCCACGTCTATAGCAATGATTTGTATTAATACGCGAAGACCGTCAATTTTTTTGTCTTGGACCATTCATGTGTTATTAGGTAGGACTATGTACTTTCAGAGTGTGCACTTTTAGAGATTGTACACGTTCAGGGAATGCATAGCTTTTTTCATAGATTGTCTACTTTTAGAGAATGTACACGTTCAGGGAATGCATTGCTTTTTTCATAGATTGTGTACTTTTAGAGAATATATACGTTCAGGGAATGCATAGCTTTTTTCATAGATTGTGTACTTTCAGAGAATATATACGTTCAGGGAGTGTATAGCTTTTTTCATAGATTGTGTACTTTTAGAGAATATATACGTTCAGGGAGTGTATAGCTTTTTTCATAGATTGTGTACTTTTAGAGAATATATACGTTCAAGGAATGCATTGCTTTTTTCATAGATTGTGTACTTTTAGAGAATATATACGTTCAGGAATGCATAGCTTTTTTCATAGATTGTGTACTTTTAGAGAATATATACGTTCAGGAATGCATAGCTTTTTTCATAGGTTGTGTACTTTTAGAGAATATATACGTTCAGGGAATGCATTGCTTTTTTCATAGATTGTGTACTTTTAGAGAATATATACGTTCAGGGAATGCATTGCTTTTTTCATAGATTGTGTACTTTTAGAGAATATATACGTTCAGGGAATGCATTGCTTTTTTCATAGATTGTGTACTTTTAGAGAATATACGCACTTAGAGAATGCGTACTTTTAGAGAATGCGCTTTTTTCGGAGAATATACGTGTTCAGAGAACGTGTACTTTCGGAGAATATGCGTTCAGAGAACGTGTACTTTCGGAGAATATGTGCGTTCAGAGAACGAGTACTTTTGAAGAATATGTGCGTTCAGAGAACGTGTACTTTCGGAGAATATGTGTGTTCAGAGAACGTGTACTTTCGGAGAATATGTGCGTTCAGAGAACGAGTACTTTTGAGAATATGTGCGTTCAGAGAACGTGTACTTTCGGAGAATATGTGTGTTCAGAGAACGTGTACTTTCGGAGAATATGTGCGTTCAGAGAACGAGTACTTTTGGAGAATATGTGCGTTCAGAGAACGTGTACTTTCGGAGAATATGTGCGTTCAGAGAACGAGTACTTTTGGAGAATATGTGCGTTTAGAGAACGTGTACTTTCGGAGAATATGTGCGTTCAGAGAACGTGTACTTTCGGAGAATATGTGCGTTCAGAGAACGTGTACTTTCGGAGAATATGTGCGTTCAGAGAACGTGTACTTTCGGAGAATATGTGCGTTCAGAGAACGTGTACTTTCGGAGAATATGTGCGTTCAGAGAACGTGTACTTTCGGAGAATATGTGCGTTCAGAGAACGTGTACTTTCGGAGAATATGTGTGTTCAAAGTAATTTGCACTTTCAGATAATATGTGCGTTGAGAGAATATGTACTTTCAGAGAATATGTAATATTTCAGAGCTTGTGTGTTTTTAACCTTCTCGAAGATTATATTCATCAAACTCTTTATTTTCCTGTTGTTGATTTGTTGTGATCATTGTAGTTGCAAAACTATTTTCTACGTATTACAGTAAATTAGCGATATTGCTTGCGTTTTAATCTTCTTTCACTTGTTCGTTGTCTACAACAATTTTTCTGCGTTATGCTGCTTTCAGAATCAATGTTTCCTTTCTCGTCGGATCAAAAATCTCCTGATTACTGCGGTGTCTTACTGTGTCTACGACATATAGTTCCTCATCTTGGCAATACAGACGAAGACTGTGATGTTGTCATGCGCGGAAGCTTCGGCGTGACTCGTCAGCAGAAACGAAACGACAAAGAGGAGCAGTTGGAGAAAGATGAAAAACAACTCCTTAAGGTAAAATTCCTTTTAAACTCACCCATGCTATAATTTTTACAAATACAGACGGTGAGGAGAACTTGTGCTTCGTGAGTTTCTGAGAGAGTTTGTAGCACTGAATAACATGACAGTCGTTAGGTCAACTCTTGTTAGGTTTCGCTTTGTGGCCTGCGTAATATGAACCGCGGAGCTGGGGGGGGAGGGCGGCATGCCACTTTACTTTTTCACAATAAGTCATGTACGTATTAGGTAAAATTCAGCGTCCCACAAGTAGAGGATGTTCTCGTATTCTGCTCCCCTTCTTCACTGTTTTTGAACAGGCTTTCTGGCGGCTGTTACGAAGAAGTCGGTTATCGGACTCGAGATTTTCATATCAGGGGGGTAGGCAATATAAAAAAGTCGTATTTCAGCATTTGCTAAAACGTGAAACCTAAGTACAGATATTTTTCTGCAGCTGCATTTTTCTTTTCATACATATTTCTCTGTTACTTTGGTAGAATTTTGTTGATAAGAACACGAAAACTCAAAATGCTGTATCCTCTTTATTTCGTCCTTTGCTATTTAAAACACATTTATTTTAATTTTGTCAAATAATGAATGTCGACCGTCGTGCATTGCGTGCGATTGTTTATCTACTTATGATAGTTGTCTCGCTGTATTTCACTCGGATTGGGATAATTTCACGTTTCCTCTTTTGCAAAAAGAAATCGAAATAATTGTAGAATCACATGTAGCAACTGTTTTTACTTAAAAATTGAATGATTCAACAAGGATTGCAAATATCACGTAAGATCAAATCACAAATCTCTTGCCAGTTGATTTCGCGCTTTCCAAAAATTGCCAATTACGCGCGCATAGCATGATGGTTGACACTCACTCTTAATAGGGCCAAGAACTTCACTCTGTTTAAGAAATATACAATTTAAATGGTTTATTCTCTCTAGATGTACAAATTAATTATGTTATCAACGACGCACGCGGATCACAATGTCGTCACTGCAGCTTTGGAAACCTTACAACAAACACTGCTGTCAATCTCTCAAATATTATCCCGTCAACTGTTGTCCCACAGCGGTCTCGCACCAGTCTCTGGTGAAGAACACCCTGGTAGGTATCTGTAGGTAGTGTTGGCGTAGAACTTGATTTTAGTTGTGAGAATCGAACACAACAGAAAGTCATTGTCGTCTTTGGTAGTTATCTGTAGGTAGTGTTGCCGTAGAACTTGATTTTAGTTGTGAGAATCGAACACAACAGAAAATCATTGTCGTCGTTAATTTTTGTATAAGATTTTTGCCTCCTTGATTTGCCAATCAGCCATTGCAGGAGACTGGGGTGACCACCACACACCACCCCCGCCAGGATAGATATTCCTTAGAATCTTCTTCTAGCCATTTTGAGGGGCAAGGGGAATTTCCTGTGTTTCCAGCTTCGGCACTGGTATTTTTTAGATCGACTTTCATTTGGTTTCTTGAATGTTTCAAATTTCTCACAGCGGGCTATAGAGGGCTGAAGTGTTGAACACATTGAACTTGCTCCCAGCTGCGTCTTTAATGGAGGTCACCTCTCTATGGAATATTTCTTCATATACCTCTTTGCTTGCGGTCAGGTTTGCGAGAGTCGAGATTTGCTAACTTTGTCGCTTGATACAGGTTGCACGTCTGCTATCGTTTGACATCGATTGTTTTTCTAAATTGAGTTTCATTTGCCTTCAAGATCGCTCTACATTAGTCACATCCATTGATATGTATATTACATGTTGGAAGGCGGCCATATTGAACAGTCCCACTTCACGAGGTTGACATAAAAATTATATCAACTTCTGTTATGAAAAATTGCGAGAGGCGTCTCTTATGATGCATTGACAAAACTGCTAAGTATTAGCTTTAACAAGATTTAGTGTAGGAAGCAGTTGTACTATTAAGAAAGGATTTATTCGAGACACCATTTGAGAGATACTATCGCAAGAGAATGCTTCTAGTTTCACGTTGAAAGATTTTTTAGGGTGTATAAGTCCAATGCGCTCCAAAATTCATTGCTATCGTGGTTCTTTACTATAGATTATTATGAGTGGGACTGTTCAATATGGCGGCGCATCTATTTATAGCTGTCTACATCCGGTTTCAAATTTTGCACTAACAATATTGAGAATGCACGATCCATGTAATCTACATATTAATGGTCACAGCGAACCGCAAAGGGTTAATGACGTGAGCCACTGATCTGTAATATAAACTGGAACGCTAACTCAAATGCTAGTTCTGCGAGTCATTTTGAAGCCAGCTAAGATGCATTCATATCTGAGTTTTTCTGTTTATAACTAAATCTCGTGTGGTAAAACTTTTCGTATATCGTTGTTAATTTTCAAAATAATGTATTGGAATTTCTAAAAACGCAGAAAAACTAGCGTCATTTTTGTCTTCACAAAGATGGAAGCTCAGTTAGCGTTCCACTTTATAGTACAGTACACACTGCGTGCATATCTTGCACAAAAATCACTGGAGATGTTAATTTTCTGTGGTATAATTTTATAGTTTTAAATTCCATGTTCTCAGATAGCTTGGCGAGCTCTTCATTCGACGACATCGACAGCCTTGTCTCACAACCAGACTCTGGTATCGAAGATAGTCTAGGTGATAGCATTGTCGACGGAGTGAATGATAAAAAGACTGGCACGAGCGTCGCTGATATACAAGAGCTACGCCGGCATTTTTCACAACCGGCTGGAGCACAAGCACCCGAATCCACAGCCTCTGAACTGATGAAAGATACGGAGTCCCAGGTCTCCGAGGAGGGAACCGACGTATCGAACTCGCTTGATGCAGACACCGACTTTGAATTAGATCATCGTAGATCTGATTCCAACGCGAGTGATATTGTAACGCAGGTCAGTTCGACCGATGATTTAGACAAAACTATGGGTGAACACGAGACAATGTCAGCGAATGGTCATCGGGATGTGGAGACGGATGATCGCGGTGTCGATCAAGGATTCACGATTGATCCAGTTGTGTGTGACGGTGTTCCAATGCTCCATTGTGCCAGGGTAATGTGCTCGTTTTTGCTCTCCGGGAAAAGTGGCGAGATGATCTCCGACCGCAAAGTGCGCGTGAGCGTAAAGTCTCTGGCCTTGAATTGCTTGGCTGCCATATGCAAGATTTACCCGCAGTGCTTTCTCGCTCGTGTTCGACCTGATAACGAGGACGTGCAGGGTGATGAAGGTGAGCAGTGGATACGAGAGGTGCTGTTGTATGAGAGTCATCACGATCCCATCATACGTGGCAGTCTTTCGCTCCTCATAGGAAACTTCCTGCAGTCATCTCTGACCGCATCAAGGTACATAGTTCTACTTAAAGTAGCCCACGTTGTAGACGCGTATTTGTTTTATCAGTCTATGCGTTATTGAAGAAAAGCTTGCTTCCGAATACGTCACATCCGCTTCAGCTGTTGTATAAATTATACAGCTGCCAAACTGCTTCAAACTCCGTCATGATATCGTCTTTTATGAATTGTATTGTTTTTGGTAGGAAAAAACTTCCCCACACAAAATACAAGCTCTAAAGTGAATTCATTTTGAATAAACCTGTATAATTTTTACGACAGCCCAAACGAATGTGACGTATGTCGGGGGGTTTGTGCAAGCTTCACATCTAACTTTCAGAGCTTAATTGTTGTTTATATCTTTAGATATTTACCGTTTTTACAGTTGGTGATCACAAAAAATTTTGCATCACAGTATAGTGAATATACACTAGAGCCACTCCATTTAATTTTTCGTGCCACGCATATCTTATCACGCATGTAATTAGTAATTACCATAGTGGCAGCCAGTCAATTGCCTTTTTTAACCAATAGGAATGATGAAATGGCTAACGACGGCCAGTAATCTAATTGAATATACAGCAGCCAACTGCACGGCGAAGTGGACCTACTGTAGCTAGATTCTGTATACTGTGTACTGTAGCTATATTCTGTATACTGTGTACTGTAGCCAGATTCTGTATACTGTGTACTGTAGCTAGATTCTGTATACTGTGTACTGTAGCTAGATTCTGTATACTGTGTACTGTAGCTATATTCTGTATACTGTGTACTGTAGCTATATTCTGTATACTGTGTACTGTAGCTATATTCTGTATACTGTGTACTGTAGCTAGATTCTGTATACTGTGTACTGTAGCTATATTCTGTATACTGTGTACTGTAGCTATATTCTGTATACTGTAGTAGCTAGATTCTGTATACTGTGTACTGTAGCTATATTCTTTATACTGTGTACTGTAGCTAGATTCTGTATACTGTGTACTGTAGCTAGATTCTGTATACTGTGTACTGTAACTAGATTCTTTATACTGTGTACTGTAGCTATATTCTGTATACTGTGTACTGTAGCTAGATTCTGTATACTGTGTACTGTAGCTATATTCTGTATACTGTGTACTGTAGCTATATTCTGTATACTGTGTACTGTAGCTAGATTCTGTATACTGTGTACTGTAGCTATATTCTGTATACTGTGTACTGTAGCTATATTCTGTATACTGTGTACTGTAGCTATATTCTGTATACTGTGTACTGTAGCTAGATTCTGTATACTGTGTACTGTAGCTAGATTCTGTATACTGTGTACTATACTTGTATTGAAGAACAAGTTAACAGTAATGTAAACGCTAGCTCCATTACTGGTGATTAGGACTCGTGATTCGCTAACTTTGTCTTGCGTGATATAGATGTCACGTCTGCTATCGTTTTACATTAGATTAACCCTTTAAGGCCCGAGTTTGGTTTTTGAGATTCTGTTTCATCTTCGTGATCGCTCCACATTTGTCGCAACGAACATTGGATGGTTAATGACGTTTAACCACTGAACTGAAAAATAAAATGGAACGCTAAGATGCATTTATATTCGAGTTTTTTGTGTTTATTACTGTTACTAAGTCTCGTGTGGTGAAACTTTATGTATATCCTTGTTTATTTTTGATGTAATATCATTGAATTTCTAAATAACTCGCTTCATTTTGGGTTTCAAAAATGGCGACGAGGTTAGCGTTCCAGCTTATATTACAGCTCACTGGGCGGTGTAAAAAATAAGCGGGCTGGCTACGCCACTAACTCAAAGTAACGATATGCAAGGCAAGAAGTGTGAACCTTGCTGGCGTTTCCCTTGCATCATTTATACATACCTATTGTTCTAATGTAAGAAAAATTTGCTTTTTACAGGTATGACTTCGAGACGTGGTGCTCACAATCCAGTGGAAACTATGGAACACGTGAGAGACCATGCTTTTACCACGTGACTTATCCTTAGCAACATATGAATACATTGTGCATTTATATATATCCCATCGATTTTCAGTTACCCTTCGAATTTCTGTGCTGCTCGATATGCTTGAAAAATTTGTCGTCGATGAATCGTCAGTGACCGTACGATTGGTCTGCACAGCTATAAAGGTGAACTTTTCATATCATTGCATCAAACAACAGCAGTTGCGTCGCCATCAAGATAATAGTGAGTTCACGATTCACGACGCGTCAGGAAAACGACGTACGTGAGACTGGGTTCTAGCGCGGTTACGTTGCCATACCATTTGCTGGGTTGTCACCAATCGCTCTGCAACAATTCGGCTTTTTTACGTCGCAAAGCCAACGTAGGATTTCAGAGGTAAACTTCCTGCAAAAACGTTGGTCAAAATAAGGCTATTTTCCGTTTTATTGTAACTTTGTTAAACCCTTTTAGTTTATACCGTGATTTCGTGCAGTTAAACTTATAAACTTTCGAACCCTTTGCGCCACGTTTGGTTGTCAAATCGTAACAAACTTTTTGGTCTAAAACGACAACGCACTGACCGCCTTAGAACCCAGTCTCACATACGTCGTCTAAGGACGCGTCGCTAATCGTAAACTTGCTAAGTAGAGAGGGTTGTCCATGTTCATATATGCATGCTATAATCCGTAAAAAGAATTGATTTCAAAGAAAATTAATACGGCAAAACATGCATTATGAATATTTGCTCCGGCGTTGCAGACTGTAATTTGTTAAAAATTTTCAATAAGCTCCATAAATAACCCGAGGTTCCTCAATAAATCCCAATTCTGTTACTTTCGTTCCCAGGTTCCCTGAGAGAAAGACGAGTCACTGCGCTGTTATGTAGACTGTGATTTCGTACGTCAGAATTTCGGTCCGTTTTAGCTGTTGAACTCATTCATTTTGGTAGCAACTTTTATCTTTGTTACAGGGGGGTGGGGGGAAGGGAGAATCGCTTATTAGTTAATCAATTTCTAAAAATAGTTATTCTCCCAAAACACTAAATCGTGAAATTCTCCTTCTCAAAAATGCACCAAAGTCCTAAAAATGATTTTTAGAATAAAAATTCCAAAACAGTCTTAAGTGATTTAATCAATCCAAGCGATCTCGGGCAAGTTTGCAACGCTGACTTGCCTCACCTTCCTCAGTTATCGCGCTGGTGGCTACACTGTGTAACAAGCCCATTGAACTAAATATAACTGGAAGGCTATCTTTATATAAACATACCTGTACTTGCTTGCTACCAAATTTTAACCCGAAGACACCCGTGTCTGGCGGTCAAATCCAGCATTCTAGCTTATCGTGGTAAATGAACTTTCTTTCGGCCGTGCGTGGAAAGTTTGGAACATTGGGACTAGTTGAATTGCCAGCTTCAAATTTTGGCGGGAAGTAGCATTCCAGTTACATTCAGTTCAGTGAACTTTCATATTTCCTGTCAATACTTACCATTGCTTACATCAATGCCATAATCGCCATTTGTTGTCTATTTTAATCAGCAATGTCTTCCCGCTCTATGTTTTTGTCCTCAATCGGCCAGAATTCTACAACTATGCTATAAATTGGTGCAACTTAGACAAAACTCCTACTGGCTTGTAAAGGTATGAAACAGTGCGTCCATCTTGCCGTCTGTTTGAAGTAATCTCTGATTTTTGTCAATGGTCGTTGCAAAGGCATTTTTATACATTCTTCGTTAGGTGGAACTTTTGCAAATATTACAAGTGTTTGACTTCAGGTATTAAAATAATATGGCCCCGAATAAACTTAAGAATTTCTTCATTGTTAAGAATACACTCCATTTTTGTTACTTCTTTGTGTCGTTTTTTATAGTTTGATTGCTTTTCATGAAAGTGAATGTGGTTTCGCGAAATCCGTGGTATACTATAATATCAGCATTTTTATTTTATACAATAAATATCGTGAATCACACAGCAAATCGATTTCGTTCACCGTGAGCGCACACACTTTTCATTTCAATGCCGTTTTCCTTTTTATCGACAGGATGGCAATCTTCAAAAGACTTATTTCTATGATGTCATTTTATTTTTACTTTCTGATGATGATCAAAGAGTTAGAACTGAAGCGGCAAACACGCTCGTAAAGTAGGTTCATCCTCACGGTCATATAGTTAGGTCCGAACTCTGAAGCGGTGTTTTATTTCGCGCGAAATTTTCGACATGAATACGTTTTTTCCTTACTTAGATTGGTTCGACAGATGTATTTTGATGATGGTGGCGGTGGAAGTCGAAAGCCATGGCTTGCTGTTGCAAAAAGGAACTTTGGTAAATTGCAAGTTTTGTCACATACATGCATCGCGTGTAATATTTTTAACACGCCTGTAACATGTATTACACGTGTAACTTTTATGACACGTGTGTTTCTTGGGTAAAGTATATACAGGTTCAACTCATATGCGCGTGTGTAACTTGTGTAACATGTATAACACGTTCAACTTATATACGCGTGTGTAACTTGTGTAACATGTACAAAATGTATAACTTGTATGACACGTGTGTAATTGTGTGACGTGTATATCATTCGTATAACTTGTGTTACACGTATACAATACGTAAGCAATACTCATTCGTATAACTTGTGTTACACGTATACAATACGTAAGCAATACTCATTCGTATAACTTGTGTTACACGTATACAAAGCGAAAGTTGAAGCATCGTCATTGCTATTTTAGGAAAATATTTTGGAGGTCGGAGAAAAATTTATGAAAATTCTGTCATCAAGACAAACTTGTCAAGAATCGTTGCAGCTCTCAGTCAGCGACTTAATGTTCCTACGTCAAAAAATGGCCTGGTAAGTGTATGTTTGTGTCACTTTATTTCCAAACACTTTGCAGAAATCCTTCTTCATTTTCAATGATGTATTTGCATCCATGTACATTTTTGAATGATGTATTGTATTTCTCGCTATATATGATTTTTATTCTGTTTTCTTTCTATGTATAACATTGCGCGGTCGAGTTCCATTTCTAATCAATCTTCAGATGTTTTTCTAGTTGGGTTATTGTGAATCCCTCAGTTTGCTCGCTAACTCCTACCCAGTCTCCTGTTGGCCAAAGTGCTGGTCCTGTGACGTGCACGCCATCACGCGTAGTCCTTCGCCTACAGGAAAATCACTCTCGCCTGAGTCTTCGCAGCCACAAATCTCGTCCGTACTCTGCAACAATGGCGGTGGTGCACTCGCATTTCTTGTGGAAATGATGACGTCATCTTGGCTCACCTTGAACGTTCCAGGGCACGAAAACGCTCTTTTGGTAAGCTGATTACCAATTAACCATATAAATTTTTAATGTACGTCAAATAGAGTATGTTTTACCTTGTATTATGGCTTATTGTTATGACTACATTGGCTTTTAATAATTTGACAAACCTCTGATCGTGGATAATGGAGAAATTTGTAGCTATGACATATACAATGGGCAGTTGAGAAAAGTGGCCATATGGTAAACTCAATAAAAAAACGTATGGCCACCTACTGTTTATGTATGTTTACATACATACTTATATTCTGTATATTTTACGCTAATGAACATTGATCATTAAAATGTCTTAGTGCTTGTCGTTGTCTTCTTTTCCAGGTGGTTGGTAAACTTTTGCTCGGAATTGCGAGCAGTGCTCTTTCTATTGGTCAACGTCGTTCCTCGTGCCCAGACTCCGCACGTCAATGGGCCATATTTGGCGATTCTTCAATTTCAGAACTTGCCGACAAAGTTTTTGTCCACATTTTGCGGTAAGTTCGAAACTGTGGATATAGGCATTGGACTACTAAATATATGTAGAGTACACACTTTTTTATTACTTTACTGCATGAATTTTTTTGGGCCGTAGAATTCCATCTTGTTCATTGATTGTTGCTCTGAAGCAACGTTGCGCAAGAAAGGGTTATTACAGACATGTTTCGGCAAACTTATGCCATTATCAGTGTGAATGAATGCTGTTACAAGATTACGAATTTATAAATAATGATAAGTTACTATTGCTGCTTGTGTATCACATTTTGTAACATATGATTCATTCACACTGATGGAATAAGTTTGCCAAAACATGTATATATTAAAAACGTTTTGTTCTCTGCGCTCGATTTTCTTGCTTCAATTGTGCCTCTACGTAAATATGGTACTAACTGGAAGTCAAATTTTTATCTCTAAGACAAACATTTTAGCTTTTTGTGATGATTTTTTTCTTCGGGGGCATGTGGAAAAATTGGCACTAGTTGAATTGCTTGCTTCAAATCTTGACGGGAGATAGCGTTCCAATGGTGTTGAGTTCAGTGGGAATTTTTGTGACAAAATATTGATTATGTTTGATAGAAAATCTTTCTTTTTTTTCAGATTACTGAATATCTTTTTTCACGTTATTGACAATATCACTCCAGGAGCTCATAGTTCAAAGGTTTGTATGTAAATGTTTCCCATGATGCTGCATTAGCATCCTTGGCATGATGTCACAACAAAAACATGAATAAGCTGTAACAGCTCCGTAGGAGCAGCTTTCGTCTACATTTAGACCATTCGAGTTACGGCAACTTTAGTTCCTATAGTGAACATTATGTTTACACAGCAGCGAAGTCAGTCTGTTTTTCACTGCTACAATGCAAATATTTTTGTATGCAATCACTTGAGAGACAACGAATTGAATTAATTTTCGAAAGAAATGAATAATATTTTGTTTTAAACATTTGCATTGCAGGAGTAAGAGATCGGGCTGGGTTTGCTAATTTATTTATGTGTTTCAAGATTCTGAATGAGTCTTGAAACAAAAGCACATGTTTCAAATGCAAGACGTTTATCTCCTAGTGTGTCTAGTATCATAAATATATAGTTTCGACATGCGTGCTATTGTTGAAATATGTTCTGGTTTTTTAACTTTCTTAAAAAAAATTAAAATCGTATATTTCGTCCAAATCAACAGCCTTTATTACTGAGTAAGGACAAAGACAAGTCGCCAACTCCTATTCCCGGGGCTGCTGTCCAAACCTTGACTACATCATCGTCACCATCAACAAACGTTTCAAGTCCAAAAAGACTCATAAATCGATCGAGAAGAAATACCGAAGGATCTGCTGATGCAGTCAACATTTCGGTAGAGAAAGGATCGACTGGAAAGACTGGCGAAAATGAGGGAAAGTTGAGTGCGTCTGGTGTTTTCTTAGGGCAATTTCATCATTTGCCACATTATCATCGACTTTATGAAACAGTGAAAGGTGTATTTTCAAATTACAAGGTAATGGTTAACAATCTAGGTGAATGTAAACAATCTAGGTAAATGTAAACAATCTAGGTAAAGATAAACAATCTAGGTAACGGTAAACAATCTTGGTAAAGGTAAACAATCTAGGTAAAGGTAAACAATCTAGGTAAAGGTAAACGATCTAGGTAAAGGTGGACAATATAGGTAAAGGTGAACAATGTAGGTAAAGGTAAACAATCTAGGTAAATTTAAACACTTTTGGTAAAAGTAAACAATCTAAGTAAAGGTAAACAATCTAAGTAAAGGTAAACAATCTAGGTAAAGGTTAGCAATCGAGGTAAAAGTAAACAATTTAGACAAAAGTAAACAATCTTCTTAAATGTCAACAATCTAGGTAAAGGTAAACTAAGTAGGTAAAGGTAAACTAGATACAAGCAATCTTGGTCTTTGTAAACAATCTTAGTTCATGTAAACAATCTTGGTTTATGTAAACAAATTAAGCAAAGGTAAACAAGGTAACTAAAGTAAACAATCGTAGTAATGACAATGGTGCGTTTTGGAACATGATGTGTTTTGGAAACACGACGTACTGATGTGGAAACACTACGTACTGATGTGGAAACACTACGTACTGATGTGGAAACACTACGTACTGATGTGGAAACACTACGTACTAATGTGGAAATACTATGTACTGATGTGGAAACACTACGTACTAATGTGGAAATACTATGTACTGATGTGGAAACACTATGTACTGATGTGGAAACACTACGTACTGATGTGGAAACACTACGGAGTAATATTATTTCTTTTCCAAACAGGTCAACTTAAAGTTTAATGAAGAAGAGAAATTTGTGAAGTTGTTAAAAACAATTTTGACCGTGTTTGCAATGCTACTGGAGCTAGTGACATTCTCAGACCTTGGAAAAGTGAGTCGATATTTGAATGTTAAAATGCGTATATCAAGGTCAGGGAAATATCTTCTTTAGATCGTTAAATCGAATTTTTGAATATTTTTGTAATATATTTGGTATAACAAAAATTTTATATGTTTGTGGATGTAGATCGTCCAGGTTAGTGGACTCTTGAGAAGGACTGTTTTTGTTGTTGTTGACTGACGTTTCGACAACCTTAGCGGTAGTCATCTTCAGAGCCAAATGAGGAGTAAACGTCAGTCAACATCAACACCGACAGTGGTTCTCAGGACTCCACTAACCTGGACGATCTACGATCCACAAAAATGTATCGATACTCCCGAGTTTAAACCATTCAAAAATTTCATTTTCGTGGGTTTTTGTGGCGTAAAACTTGGTGACTCTGTACCGGATGTGACGTAAAAAGGAAAACACATACATTGAAGATATAGCTTTCATTATACCGAATAAAGCTATTTTAGCCAATCCTCTTTAAAAACAGAACTACAAATTTACGATGCTGCATAGTTGTATAGTTTGACGACATTGTTTGAGCGAAAAATAAAGCGTTTGGAAAGAAGAACTGCGTTTTCTCCTTTTTACGTCACTTCCGGCGCGAAGTCACCAGCTACTAGGCCCAAAAAACCCACGAACATAAAATTTTCTATCTATCAAATATATTGCAAATGCTCGATTTAACTATCTAAAGGAGTTTTTTCTCTGGCCCCGATAAAGGCAGTTGAATAAATTTTTTTATCGCATTGTTTCGTTTTAATCGTTCAGATTTCTCTCGTATTTTTACGTAGAATATGGAGGAAATAATAGGGTACTTCCAAGCCACTGTGAAATGCGAAGCAGCGACAACTTTTCTTTGTGTTCAACAGGTTAAAACTCTTTCTTGTTGAATTTATTGAATCCTTTTTTCGAAGTAGCTTTGACTCGGAGTCAAACACCGATTTAAGATGTGACGATGTTATATTTTAAGACGTTGCGAGCGATATTTGGGGTGAACATTGCAGCTCAACCGAACCAAGGCTCCTCGCACTCCGCACAGCAGATTGATGTACTAGATACTGAGATAAGTGTCCCATCGTGTCTTGAAGATTGTGTTGACAAGTCGAGCAATGTCGGGTTTTATCGAACGTACTTTGAAGAGATGCAATCGGAGATTAGTGCCGCATTTAACGAGATTCGTACTCGCGACCAAACAGTTGAAGCAAAAGAAAGCAAAAGGTGATCTTTTTCACAGTTTGCACGAATGAAAATTTATCTTTGTGTAGTGTTGTCCCTAGTTATCCTTGTGTAGTGTTGTCCCTAGTTATCCTTGTGTAGTGTGTCCCTAGTTATCCTTGTGTAGCGTTGTCCTTAGATATCCTAGTGTAGTGTTGTCCCTAGTTATCCTTGTGTAGCGTTGTCCCTAGTTATCCTTGTGTAGCGTTGTCCTTAGATATCCTAGTGTAGTGTTGTCCCTAGTTATCCTTGTGTAGCGTTGTCCTTAATTATCCTAGTGTAGTGTTGTCCCTAGTTATCCTTGTGTAGCGTTGTCCCTAGTTATCCTTGTGTAGCGTTGTCTCTAGTATCCTTGTGTAGTGTTGTCCCTAGTTATTCTTCTGTAGTTTTGTCCCTAGTTATCCTTGTGTAGCGTTGTCCTTAGTTATCCTTGTGTAGTGTTGTCCCTAGTTATCCTTGTGTAACGTTGTCCCTAGTTATCCTTGTGTAGCGTTGTCCCTAGTATCCTTGTGTAGTGTTGTCCCTAGTTATTCTTCTGTAGTTTTGTCCCTAGTTATCCTTGTGTAGCGTTGTCCTTAGTTATCCTTGTGTAGTGTTGTCGTTAGTTATCCTTGCGTAGTGTTGTCCCTAGTTATCCTAGTGTAGCGTTGTCCTTAGTTATCCTAGTGTAGCGTTGTCCTTAGTTATCCTTGTGTAGTGTTGTCCTTAACTATCCTTGTGTAGCGTTGTCCTTAGTTATCCTAGTGTAGCGTTGTCCTTAGTTATCCTTGTGTAGTGTTGTCCTTAACTATCCTTGTGTAGTGTTGTCCTTAGTTATCCTTGCGTAGTGTTGTCCCTAGTTATCCTAGTGTAGCGTTGTCCTTAGTTATCCTTGAGAAGTGTGTGCCGAGCTATTTTGAGCAGAGTGTACCAAGTTGTCCTTCCGTAGTTTGTTCACGTTTTTGTGCATATAGTTGAAGTGAGCTGCTGCATGTTATAAATGGTCGGTGTCATGATCTACAAGTGAATCTAGTGATCATGGAGAATTACACTTTATTAACATCACTCTATCTTTTTCTGATAGCTTCAAAGATTTAAGTTTCATCAAAATGCTTCGGCAAAGACGTGGATCATTTCGACCTCCTCTTAAAGTCGACAAGGTTTGTTGCTTCTAAACTCAATAAATAGCAATAATGATTGTATTGACCATCTTTCCATTCCTCAGAAATTGTTTTTCAACACCCACCCCCATGTATATATAAAGGGGGTTCTCCTAGCAGGACTCATAGAATATTTGTAAACTAGTCTTCATACTACTTTCTTTACAAAAGTGAAGTTTGAGATTGTATCTTAACCTTTTATTGCAAAATAAAAGTTACTCTTGATCTAAAGGGTTGGTGTCAGAACTTTGAAGGAACCAACCAACATGGCAGCTTTCAAATGGAAATACACCATTTGTTTTCGATTCGTTAGAAAAAGTTATTTTTTTTTAAGTTTGATGACATTTTCAATGAAATTCAACGTCTTCTTCTTCCTTGAATTTTTCAAAATATGTCATTGAAACTCCTTGAAAAGTGCTTGAATTTCATTTTTCTAGCTTTGTAGGAACCCTGTCCTAAAATTGCTACCTTATTTGGAACGCAATGCCAATTTACTCGATTATGCCACTTACGAGCTCCCCCCTGAAAAGTATGGGGACCACCTCAGTAGAAATTTGAACATTCCTCTATGATTAATTGTTTCCCTGTTTTGTTTTCTATCGTAAACTACACTGAAATATACATTTTCAAATGGTAGATACTGGAAATTACTTTAATTATAAATTTGCCTTGTCCTTTTTAAAACGATGTAGTAGGCGTTTGCTATCTTTTCTTACATCTTTTGGTCTTACATCTAGCGCTGCAAAATCCTCCCTTGTCCGAAATGCAATGCGGCCGGAAATTGTTTGAGAATGCTCTTGAAAAAAACATCGATGCTTGTTGCCAACCCGAAATATTTCATAGTAAATTGCTGTGCTATCACCAAATTTATTTTCGATCGACGTAAACTTTTGCTAGGTTACAAGATAGCATTCAGAGAAATTATACTTCATTACGGCATGTAACCACTTGCTTTTAGAGAACGTTTTTGAACGATAGAGCTCAATAAGAAACGTTTTCGGCCACAAAATTGTTAAAATCAAATATTGTTCTGAATGTCACGGTGATTGACAATTAGGTAGTTCTTAAAAGAATTGTTGAAAACTAAAATCAAAAAAGCTATGAAATCAACCATGTCTTTAACTTTCATAGCTATCTTCATTTTGGTTTTCAACAGTTCTTTTAAGAACTACTCAATTGTCATTTACCATGACAGACACGCTATTCATGCGGAGATGTATCGTGTCATTTATTTTTAGATATCTTTATTTTGGTTTTAAACAGTTGCTTTTAAGAACTACTCAATTGTCATTCAGCGTGACTAATACGTTATTCAGAGCAATATTTATGTTTTTAGCCAGAACCAAGTATTTTTTTATAATTACTGAAATATTTACCATCTCATTTGAACAAGTGATGATTTGAATTATTAATCAAATTGCAATATTATATATGTGTGTTTAGCCTATTCAACGTTCGTTATGTCGTTTTCTAGCAAGCCCAGGTTCATTCTTACATCAGAATGTTTGAACCTCTGGTCATTAGAGCGTTGAAGGAATACACGACGTCCAGTTCCATCCAGACTCAAGCCCAAGTCCTTAGTATATTAGTTCAACTTATTCGGCTGAGAGTCAATTATGCTTTGTTAGACTCCGAGCAGGTGTGTACGTAATATCATAATAACTGTTTTTATTATACAATAATGGTGCAATCTCGATTGTGATTGGCCTAGAGCCTGTACACACAAAAAGTTTAATGGTGAAATCTTCATGGAGATTTGCAAACGTTTCACTAATTATTGAGAATATAAGGACGCGAAAAACACGAAAAGAGCTGAATTGTAAGAAAGTCAAGGGGTTTTCAACCAGTTTTTACGGGGAAAAGAAGAAAGCGAACCGTTTTAAGATTATTTCATGTCAAAGCAAGGAAAACTTTATAGCTTACGTACATAAAGGTTTCTGCGTTTATAATTATTAAAACGTAAATGGTTTGAACCCGAGAGTATCGTTACATGTTTGTAAATGTAGATCGTCCAGGTTGGTATAGTCCTGAGAAGGACTGTTTTTGTTGTTGTTGACTGACGTTTCGACAACCTTAGCGGTAGTCATCTTCAGAGTCATCTTGGACGATCTACATTTACAAACTTGTAATTATTACAACGATTGTTGAATTCGGTTTTTGCATGGATGGGAAGAGTGGGCCCTCCTCTAAACCCGCAGTTAATCCATCCCTGCTGAACACAATGCGACTAACAGAAATTTCCACGAGTTTTATAAAGAATAACGAAAGACATAATCCATTAACTGTGGAAAAATAGATTCGGACATTTCTGACCGAGGGATGATCGGTTAGATTATCGACGTAAAATCACGTTGATGTTGTTTTATTGAAAGAATTTTGACATTACGTAATGTCACCCTTTCATTTACCTTGTCTTTACTCGAGCTAACTTTGCATCTTTTCATTTCTTTTTTTTTGTTCGATGCAGGCGTTTTTGAATTTCGTCCTCAAACAATTTGAGTTCATCGAGGCTGGCCAAATACGGTAAAAAAAAATACAATAAGCGTTTCAAATTTGTGGGAATTTTTTCTACCTTTAGCGTGTAACGTTTTTCACGTTTTTGAATTTAATAGTGACGTCGAGAGGTTTTCTCCGCATATATTCCAGTTTCTTCTCTTACTCTCGTATGACTGTTTTCAACCGAAGTTCAATCAGGCAAAATCCGTCTTCGGCATGTCAAAAATCATTCAAGTTTGTGACGACCTTATGGCTTGTGGTCAGTCAGCAAGAACACATGGTAAGCTTAACGTTTGTCACATATGTGTCGCCGTCAATGACCTAGAACCCAATCTACTAGATCCCTGACTTCGCCGAGTATTTTGTTTTCAGCCGTCCCAGCTCTTTGTCCTATTGTATACGACTTGTTCGACACACAAGCCACGGGCAGAAACGAAAATTCAAAAGAACTTGAAACGCAAAGAGAAGTGTTCGTCTCCATGCTTCTGAGATTGGCTCAGTTTCCTGAGGTGACTAGCTACGTCATGTTCTTGCGTGTGCACTCCATTGAACTAAAATACTTGGAACGCTACCAGGAGCAAATGATTGAAGCCAAATCTTACACCCAGATACGCGAGATTACACCCAGACACGTTTGCTTAGTGTTTCGATATTCTCTCGCGGAGTGAAAATTGGTTGAAGTACACACGCGTGTCTGGGTGTAATCTCGCGTGTCTGGGTGTAAGATTTGGCTTCAAAAAATTATTAAACTTTTCTATTACAGGTAGCGTTCCATGTATTTTAGTTCAATGGCGCACTTTCACTGATGTCTATAAAGCTTACACAAATACCGTAGAATCTTCAAAGTAGCCAGGCTACTTTTGAAATCAGGGGCGACGAGAGTGGCTACTTACGTGGGGGGGGGCTTAGTTATGGAAGGCGATTTTTTAAAGTTGTTATGGTTTACTCTTAGTCCACGTTTTATAAACCTCCTAAAAGATCTATAAGGAGTGCGGTTACTTTCACGATTCTTTAGTGAATGTTAAAAAGGCGGCAACTTTTGGAGCGGGGGGCGGCGTTTGCTTTCGGGGGGGGGCTACTTTCGAGACTTTACGGTATCGAACCATTTGTCGGTTGACATTGTTGTTTTCGAACCATTTGTTGTTTTTTTAGGTTTTAAATCTTTTGGTGTATGTTTTGGCTTTCTACCGCTCCAATGATGAAAAATGGAAGAAGTTCTCAAGGCAGGCTGTGGATACTACCATACAACTGTTGATCAAGCAGCAGGTTTGTGGTAGATTTGTTGTATGTACCAACTTGCATCCTCCCGTATAATTAAAGTATGAAGAAATATTTCAAAAGAATATTTAAGGAGTATTACCTTTGGCATTTTTTTGTAGTATTTTGAATCTTAAATGTATTTTATTGTAATTTGTACTTTCTTTCCCCGGGTCTAAATACATTGTTGATGTATTTATTTGAAATTTGAGGATGCGGTCCTTGAGAATATTATTATATGGTCATGAACGACTTTCAGATATAAGGAAAATCTATAATCCTTACGCTGAATTTAACAGACTTACACTTAAAAACTTCTTAATGCATTGAAATCATTTTCTAGATAATAATTGACGATGTTAACAGTTTGCAGAAATTGGAAAGTCTGTTTGATTCCGTCGCGCCTATTGCGCTCCGTCCCATTGACGTCATCTTGAAGGCTCTTTTTGCTCCCGCCAACTTGGTAAGGTTATTTCACTTCATTTTGTAATCTATCCTAATATAAATATTAAAGATTTTAAGTTTGACGTCCAATACCAATACCAAATGAGGTGAGGCGCATGCGTTTTGCTAACAAAGAAACGAAAAAGCATATGCATTGGAAGTCGCCACTGCCGAAGTCGGCTTGTTTTTGGAAGTCGATATGAACGTGTTGTCAACGGAAGATAAAATGATAGAAAACCTTATTTGGATGGTTTTTCAACTCGAGATGTGAAAGGCTCGTTTATTTGCATCAATTGATGCATGTTTGACTCAAAATTTTTACAGAACGTCGATATTTTACTTGATTATTTCATTTCTGAAAGCTTTAATGTTCGTCTCTATAACTTGACACATTAAAATTCCCTGAGAAAAATTGAAAACGGAAGTGTCGTTTAGATATTGCTATCGGTATTGGAAGTTAAACTCTCTGTTAGATCCTGTACATCCAACATCCACCATTCCACAAACATTGCCCATGCTCGAGTGAATATTTTCAAAAGCAAATTTTTTGCTTTCTATTTTATCATCCTACTTCGCAACCGAATGGCAGAATAGGGATGCGCATGCGTCGTTATAGACAGAGCACTAATATTATTCTATATTCCATTTGTGGTGAAGTTGAGTAGGTTATCTGTGAATCGATGGCTAGCTCAAGTTGTCACTCTGCTCAAAGTAGTCGTCACTCAGTGCACCGAAGAGAATTTTCTTTCGAGGGCAACGCAACTTGGATTCACCGCGAATTTAGTGGGAAACATTGTGTATGGTAATAATCTTGACGTGTCTACATTGGATGTCGAGAGTGACCCTGGAAAGGTGAGTTTTATATGAGCCTTTTATATATGATCATTCATGGAACAGTCAGCGGTTGGCTCCTTCATTGCTCTCACTGACTTGCGACTAGGATAGATGTGAGGAGTGATAATTAGGATGGATAGGGGTAGATAGGATAGATGTAACTGGGATAGACTAATCCTGGAAATTTGAGATTGTTATGAGCCTCTTATGTAGATCATTTATTGAAATGTTCAGCGGTTGGTTTATCCATTGCTTTCACTGTTACTAGGATAGACGGGTGTACTGTTGTATCTTTAAGATATCTATGTGGTGTCCTAGAGGTATTCTGTTTCTACTTTAAGGAAGGAACCCACAACATAGTGAGCTAGAACTAATGATAACACAAGTGAATATATCTCGTATCTTCCGAGGTTTTCGACGATAGAGCCTGGCAGATGGTTGCCATACTATATTACTTATGTTAGTGCTGCTTTCGACTTGGAGTACATCGTCATTTCACAAACTTCATTTTAAGCGAACAATCCATTTGACTGTAGACATATTCCAGTAAACTTAGTTTATTCACAAAACATTGCTTGGGGGAGGGAGAGGAGTGTGTGAACAATATACATATGAATATATATTGAAAAGGAGGAGGGAGGGGAGTGTGTGAACTATGTACATATGAATATATTGTGATCAGGGGGAGGGAGTGAGTTTGTGAACTATATATACGTATGAATATTAGTGATTAGCGGGAGGGAGGGAAGTGTGAACTATATACATATGAATATACATATATATTATAGTGATCAGATGTTTAAGTGTCAAGGCTATTAGTACTCGGGCTACCGTTGTTAAGCCCGAGTTTACAATTCAGGTTTTCCTTTACTGTCGCGAGACTACATAAATCATGCGTGACTGACACGAAGTCTCTGAACCAGTCGAGCTCTTTCTTCAATCTTTTTACGAGTTATATTTCCACATGAGAAAGTGCATTGCCCTCAATTTCGTTGTAACATTTGGCAACCATTATGATACACAAATAGAACCAAACATTGTTCTCGTGTAGCCCGTGTGAACGCCTGATAGAAGTCTTGTTAAATTGGATATAGGAAACGAAGAAATATATTTACTAGTTGAAAATAGTCTCGAGACGAAAAATATGAACCTGTTATTTCCGGCACGTTTGTCGGATTTAGTGGAAAAAGTGCATTTATACTTATGCTTTTTCTCAGGTCATGGCACATTTTCTCGTTCACGTGTTGTATCATGCCATGCAGAACTGGTCCTTTATGGATATTCAAAATGGAGATACCGAGGTCTTTTTAGCTCAACTCACCATGTATTTATTGTTGTACATACAAGAAATCATAAAATCAGGTAAATCAACTTTACGTAAGAATGTTTTATTCATAATGTGATCGTGAAATATTGAAAAGACTGATTGATTCTGTTGCCGAACATTCCAACTTTTTTGGATATGGATTCTGTTGAAAAATTGATACGGATGGCAGATGTATGATTGACGATTCCTCTCTTTTTGGTTGTCGTCGTTCGGTACATCTGAATGGGAGCAAGAGCCGAAAAAATGTAGTACAAAGTATACAATGTAAAATAAAACATAATCCGAAAAAGGACCTCTTTTAAACTTAAATTCAAGTTATAAAACAAGACGATCTAAACTGTAATATTTCGGCTTTATTTTAAAACCACCATCAGACCAAATGATGGAAGCTGGTAGTTAGTTGTGTGTATACAAATTTAGATTTTTAAGTTAATGAAATTGTCGTCTGGTGAAGGCTATGGACAATAAGTATCCAACCTCAAGGTGAAAAGATTGCTCACGGTCCATCTTTACAGAATACTGACATGAAAATTCCATCATCTGAATGACAAAATTAAGAAAATAATTATTTTATTCGTTATTGACTGTCTAAGGAGTACTTTTCTCGTTGAAATCATCATAAAAATAATGGAAATAATACAATTTTCGTTCGTCTTGTAATTGTTGAGCAAGAATTCGGTATTTGCGGTTCTTTTCTTTAGTTTGTTTGGTTTTTAACGGTTCATCAATCGTGTTGCAAAACGCTGTCTTGTTTAGACTTGTAATTATTTCTCTATATTAGCTGTGACTTTTGTAATACCATGGTTGCCTCAATTTTTGTTGTTCTTATAAGACGAATTAATAACGTATTTATCGAAAGGCGCATTGCAAGTAATAGACCATGCACGTAGTCTGTACACTGCATTGTAGTATCGCAAGCAATCCCGAATTTTGAGTTTGAAAATATAAAAATCAGCACAAAGTATTTCCAAAAACACAAAAACATTTAATTTATCCCTGACTAAAACATTTTGGCAAATATTATACATAGTATTACAAAGCAAGACCATGGTAGTTTGGTTACTTCGTGATGAAATGCACTCGAACGCCTTGGGAGGTTTAGGAAAAGGAAGGCCTAGGCTTTTGAGTACATTTAATCACTAAGTAACGTCACTACCCCGGTTTTACTTATAACAAACACATAATATCCGAAGTTTATGGACATCTTGTGTTTTATGCGCTCATGGGCTTATTGTTTGTATGTATATATATATATATTCACAAATAATGCTATTAATAACATTTATGCTTGTTTAGGTTTATTCAAAAACATCAGCAAGGCTGTTTCGTCGCTTATAAAAGAAAGTATACTTACTTCTGATGAATTACAAGTCACCAACAACAAGATCAAGAAAATCCACAAAGTATTTTTGTCTTTAAAAGAAATTCAACCAACTTTGTGCCTTCAATGGTTGAAACTTTTGTCGCTCGTGGATGTTGACGACGAGAATTGGTGGACGCTTTTGCAAGGCAAGTACATAAACATGTTTTCGTTTCATTCTTTTTACATACATATTGTTCTTCTTTATTCCTTACGTCTCGATTTTCTCTTCACTTCGTCTTTTACATTTACTTCTCGACTGTCGAATTTTCGCTCTGAATTCATTACTTGTTTTGTTCTTGAAACGAGCGATTCGAGCTGACTTCTCGAGCGATGATTATTTTGTTTCGATTTTTTCGATGATTTCGTTTGTTTCTGATTTTCTTTCCATTCACTTCGATTTAAACTTTTTTGTTTTCCTCCATTCATTTCTTTTATTTGCTAATTAAACTAAAGGGCTTTGTGTATATGTTCGCACACAGTCACAATCGTGTATATCTGTTTCTACCCAGTCACAATCGTGTATGTTTGTTTCTACCCAGTCACAATCGTGTATATTTGTTCGTACACAGTCACAATCGTATATTTGTTCGTACACAGTCACAATCGTGTATATTTGTTCGTACACAGTCACAATCGTGTATATTTGTTCGTACACAGTCACAATCGTGTATATTTGTTCGTACACAGTCACAATCGTGTATATTTGTTCGCACACAGTCACAATCGTGTATATTTGTTCGTACACAGTCACAATCGTGTATATTTGTTCGTACACAGTCACAATCGTGTATATTTGTTCGCACACAGTCACAATCGTGTATATTTGTTCGTACACAGTCACAATCGTGTATATTTGTTCGTACACAGTCACAATCGTGTATATTTGTTTCTACCCAGTCACAATCGTGTATATTTGTTCGCACACAGTCACAATCGTGTATATTTGTTCGCACACAGTCACAATCGTGTATATTTGTTCGTACACAGTCACAATCGTAAATTTGTTCGCACACAGTCACAATCGTGTATATTTGTTTCGTACCCAGTCACAATCGTGTATATTTGTTCGTAATAGTCACAATCGTGTATATTTGTTCGCACACAACCGTGTATATTTGTTTCTACCCAGTCACAATCGTGTATATTTGTTCGTACACAGTCACAATCGTGTATATTTGTTCGCACACAGTCACAATCGTGTATATTTGTTCGCACAGTCACAACCGTATATTTGTTCGTACACAGTCACAATCGTGTATATTTGTTTCTACCCAGTCACAATCGTGTATATTTGTTCGCACACAGTCACAATCGTGTATATTTGTTTCTACCCAGTCACAACCGTGTATTTGTTCGTACACAGTCACAATCGTGTATATTTGTTCGTACACAGTCACAATCGTGTATATTTGTTCGTACACAGTCACAATCGTATATTTGTTCGTACACAGTCACAATCGTGTATATTTGTTTCTACCCAGTCACAATCGTGTATATTTGTTCGTACACAGTCACAACGTGTATATTTGTTTCTACCCAGTCACAATCGTGTATATTTGTTTCTACCCAGTCACAATCGTGTATATTTGTTTCTACCCAGTCACAATCGTGTATATTTGTTTCTACCCAGTCACAATCGTGTATATTTGTTCGTACACAGTCACAATCGTGTATATTTGTTTCTACCCAGTCACAATCGTGTATATTTGTTCGTACACAGTCACAATCGTATATTTTGTTTCTACCCAGTCACAATCGTGTATATTTGTTTCTACCCAGTCACAATCGTGTATATTTGTTTCTACCCAGTCACAATCGTGTATTTGTTCTAACCAGTCACAATCGTGTATATTTGTTCGTACACAGTCACAATCGTATATTTGTTTCTACCCAGTCACAATCGTGTATATTTGTTTCTACCCAGTCACAATCGTGTATATTTGTTTCTACCCAGTCACAATCGTGTATATTTGTTCGTACACAGTCACAATCGTATATTTGTTTCTACCCAGTCACAATCGTGTATATTTGTTCGTACCAGTCACAATCGTGTATATTTGTTCGTACACAGTCACAATCGTGTATATTTGTTCGTACACAGCCACAATCGTGTATATTTGTTTCACCCAGTCACAATCGTGTATATTTGTTCGTAACAGTCACAATCTGTATATTTGTTTCTACCCAGTCACAATCGTGTATATATTTGTTCGTACACAGTCACAATCGTGTATATTTGTTTCTACCCAGTCACAATCGTGTATATTTGTTCGTACACAGTCACAATCGTGTATATTTGTTCGTACACAGTCACAATCGTGTATATTTGTTTCTACCCAGTCACAATCGTGTATATTTGTTCGTACACAGCTCAAATCGTGTATATTTGTTCGTACACAGTCACAATCGTGTATATTTGTTTCTACCCAGTCACAATGTATATTTGTTCGTACACAGTCACAATCGTGTATATTTGTTCGTACACAGTCACAATCGTGTATATTTGTTTCTACCCAGTCACAATCGTGTATATTTGTTCGTACACCAGTCACAATCGTGTATATTTGTTTCTACCCAGTCACAATCGTGTATATTTGTTCGTACCAGTCACAATCGTGTATATTTGTTTCTACCCAGTCACAATCGTGTATATTTGTTCGAACACAGTCACAATCGTGTATATTTGTTTCTACCCAGTCACAATCGTGTATATTTGTTCGTACACAGTCACAATCGTGTATATTTGTTCGTACACAGTCACAATCGTGTATATTTGTTTCTACCCAGTCACAATCGTGTATATTTGTTCGTACACAGTCACAATCGTGTATATTTGTTCGTACACAGTCACAATCGTGTATATTTGTTTCTACCCAGTCACAATCGTGTATATTTGTTCGTACACAGTCACAATCGTGTATATTTGTTTCTACCCAGTCACAATCGTGTATATTTGTTTCTACCCAGTCACAATCGTGTATATTTGTTCGTACACAGTCACAATCGTATATTTGTTCACAGTCACAATCGTGTATATTTGTTCGTACACAGTCACAATCGTGTATATTTGTTTGCACACAGTCACAATCGTGTATATTTGTTCGCACACAGTCACAATCGTGTATATTTGTTTCTACCCAGTCACAATCGTATATTTGTTTCTACCCAGTCACAATCGTGTATATTTGTTCGTACACAGTCACAATCGTGTATATTTGTTTCTACCCAGTCACAATCGTGTATATTTGTTCGTACACAGTCACAATCGTGTATATTTGTTCGTACACAGTCACAATCGTGTATATTTGTTCGTACACAGTCACAATCGTGTATATTTGTTCGTACACAGTCACAATCGTGTATATTTGTTTCTACCTAGTCACAATCGTGTATATTTGTCGTACACAGTCACAATCGTGTATATTTGTTCGTACACAGTCACAATCGTGTATATTTGTTCGTACACAGTCACAATCGTGTATATTTGTTCGTACACAGTCACAATCGTGTATATTTGTTTCTACCCAGTCACAATCGTGTATATTTGTTCGTACACAGTCACAACGTAAATTTGTTCGTACACAGTCACAATCGTGTATATTTGTTCGTACACAGTCACAATCGTGTATATTTGTTTTTACCCAGTCACACCGTGTATATTTGTTCGTACACAGTCACAATCGTATATTTGTTCGTACACAGTCACAATCGTATATTTGTTCGTACACAGTCACAATCGTGTATATTTGTTCGTACACAGTCACAAAGCATTTATTGTTCCAGTCACAATCGTGTATATTTGTTCGTACACAGTCACAATCGTGTATATTTGTTTCTACCAGTCACAATCGTGTATTTGTTCGCACATGTCACAATCGTGTATATTTGTTTCTACCCAGTCACAATCGTGTATATTTGTTCGTACACAGTCACAATCGTGTATATTTGTTCGTACACAGTCACAATCGTGTATATTTGTTTTACCCAGTCACAATCGTGTGTATATTTGTTCGTACACAGTCACAATCGTATATTTGTTCGTACACAGCCCACAATGTATATTTGTTTCTACCCAGTCACAATCGTGTATATTTGTTCGTACACAGTCACAATCATATTTGTTTCTACCCAGTCACAATCGTAATATTTGTTCGCACACAGTCACAATCGTATATTTGTTTCTACCCAGTCACAATCGCGTATATTTGCCGTACACAGTCACATCGTGTATATTTGTTCGTACACAGTCACAATCGCAAGTATTTGTTTCGTACCCAGTCACAATCGTGTATATTTGTTCGTAGCCAGTCACAATCGTATATTTGTTTCTACCCAGTCACAATCGTGTATATTTGTTTCGTACCCAGTCACAATCGTGTATATTTGTTCGTACACAGTCACAATCGTATTTGTTTCTACCCAGTCACAATCGTGTATATTTGTTCGTACACAGTCACAATCGTGTATATTTGTTCGTACACAGTCACACCGTGTATATTTGTTCGTACACAGTCACAATCGTGTATATTTGTTTCTACCCAGTCACACCGTGTATATTTGTTCGTACACAGTCACAATCGTGTATATTTGTTCGCACACAGTCACAATCGTGTATATTTGTTCGCACACAGTCACAATCGTGTATATTTGTTCGTACACAGTCACAATCGTGTATATTTGTTTCTACCCAGTCGCCAATCGTGTATATTTGTTCGCACACAGTCACAATCGTGTATATTTGTTTCTACCCAGTCACAATCGTGTATATTTGTTTCTACCCAGTCACAATCGTGTATATTGTTTCTACCCAGTCACACCGTGTATGCTTGTTTCTACACAGTCACAATCGTGTATATTTGTTCACCCGTTGCAATCGTGTATATTTGTTCGTACACAGTCACACCGTGTATATTTGTTTCTACCCAGTCACAATCGTGTATATTTGTTCGCACACAGTCAGCAACGTATTGTTTCTACCCAGTCACAATCTGTATATTTGTCTTCTACACAGTCACAATCGTGTATATTTGTTCGCACACAGTCACAATCGTGTATATTTGTTTCTACCCAGTCACAATCGTGTATATTTGTTTCTACACAGTCACAATCGTGTATATTTGTTCGCACAGTCACATCGTGTATATTTGTTTCTACCCAGTCACAATCGTGTATATTTGTTTCACACAGTCACAATCGTGTATATTTGTTCGTACACAGTCACAATCGTATATTTGTTCGTACACAGTCACAATCGTGTATATTTGTTCGTACACAGTCACAACGTATATTTGTTCGTACACAGTCACAATCGTGTATATTTGTTCAGTCACAATCGTGTATATTTGTTCGCACACAGTCACAATCGTGTATATTTGTTCGTACACAGTCACAATCGTGTATATTTGTTCGCACACAGTCACAATCGTGTATATTTGTTCGCACACAGTCACAATCGTGTATATTTGTTCGTAGGCAGTCAGAATTGAATAAAATGTGTTGAGTCAAATTGCAATTTTCCACATTTATTGTTACATTTGTTGCTAGCAATCACCGTTTGTGCTATGTACTTTGCAAACAATTTTCAAAGATTTTGTGTATTGCTTGCGTTTTGAAAAAAAAAATTATGTCAAATCGTTGAAAATTCCATCCTTTTCAGGTGAACTGAACGAACGCCAATCTTGTTCTGTAAACAGACAGATATGTGTCAAAGGGACGCTTCTTCTTCGCTCTAAACTATTGACGAACGCTCAGAAGGTAATGAGGAAAACCTTAGTCATTTCCATTATGAATCTGAGTATTTTTTTCGTGGAACAGGACGCAAACAAGAGTAAAGAAGTTGAAGATTTTCTCAAGGCAAATCTCGAAAATATCACTGAGATGTCGAATGAGTCAACTGCGAAAACGTTTTTAAGGTAGTTATGCTTTATCTTGACATGTTGTAGAACCAAGCTCATTTTCCTTGTCTGGTTTGCAATAAGTGTCAACTCCCCAATACAAAACACCTTAGCAACTTCGATTAGTGTCACCTCTCCCCTCCTGACACCTGCCATAGGTGTCACTTCCCCTCCCCCGCGTTTATGAAACACATTAGCAAATCCATTAGAGAATATATAATATATTAATCCTAACACGGTTTTAATATGCACATGAAAAACATGTGACTTGGACGAGATTTGAACGGATTCTTTTTTTTAGCGGCGGACTAGTATCCCTAAGGTGCGAGTTCAAATCTCGTCCAAGTCACATGTTTTTCATGTGCATATTAAAAACCGTGTTAGGATTAATATATTAAATCCATTAGTGTCACCTCCCCCTCCTGACACTTGCTATAAATGTCATCTCCTCCCCCAGTATGAAACACCTTAGTAACTCCATTAAGGCGAGATCATCGGGAGGAATGTTTTCCAATAGCACTTTTTTTTCAAGGCAAATTCAAAACAGCGAAATTTGCAGCAAGATTTTTATCGATGTTGTCGGAGATTTAAAAGATCTTTTTCCAAATAAAGTGAGTATGCTTTTTCGTCTTTTATGGGGAGAATATTTGAAATGTGAAGGAAGATTGGAGGTCAAGTAATGTAGTATGACAGGGCATACATAAGGATAAGCTATCGTTAGGGTGTACACTATGCACAACCACGTCATGCTATACCTTTACGCGTGTGATGCCTCGCCTTCGAAGTTTGAATTCGCAATCTTCATCTTTGTCGAAGTGGTCCGATATTGAATTTCATTGCCGTAAAATCTTAGAAAATTTATGTAATGCTTTCAACGACTTAGAATGACTAAAATAGATTTGACTCGTTTCCAATCCCTTTTGGCTCGGTAGCTCAACATGTTCATGTACAGCGGACTAGTATCCCAAAGGTGCAAGTTCAAATCTCATCCAACTCACATATTTTTCATGTGCATATAAAAACCGTGTAAGGATTAATATTATGTAGATTCCCCAATATACTAGATATCTGAATCCTCCAAAATTCTATAGTTACGAGTGAGGCAAGGCGCCATCTTGAAAGGTGGTAAAACTGACGATATTTTACGACTAATATCTGCTTTTATTGACTTGATATATAATCGCAAAGTTGATAGTCTTAAGGGTTTGATATGATAGGGTTTCTAAACCTTCTTTCAGCTTATTTTTCATTTTGAGTTTTGCTTTTTGCCACTTTTCAAGATGGCGTCCTTGTCTCACTCTGCCTTGGGAGTTGACATCTAGGGGATTGGGTTCTAAATCATAAGCTGCCATTGAAATTTCGTAATGTTGTAATCCGTTATTGTTGACATTCATGAAGTCCTCATGTCAAATGTAGCTTAACATATGATGATTTATGATTATACATGATAGTACATTGTATTGTATGATAATGTATAATATATCGTTGTTTAGTTAGAGTTTAAGAAGAATCTTCTGATAATTTTGGACGATCTTCACTACAAGCAATCCACCAGTCTCATCTTGTTATTGATATCTGATTTCCTCGGCTGTCACTATCGTTCGATCACTCGGAAATGCGAAACGATGATCTGTAATAGACTGGAGTATTGCATGTCTTTGCCAAAAAAGGTTGAAAATGTTTTTGTCTTGTTGCAACAAATCTATCATTGCTCGATGTTTCTTAATAAGGCGATTGCCAAAATAAACACGGAGGTCGCGGGGAGGGTGTGCCAATTTTTCTACAAAACACCAATATACCAAACAGCTAAGCATTGTGTGATTCGTGTTTAATGGAACACACTTTCAAAAACCCCAACTATAGAGATAATTCAGAACATCTTTCATTTACCATGGGATAATGCTCGCAAATTCACTGCTTGCAAGTGTATTTTTCCGCGATTTTCCGGAACACTCGCGCGTGCGCATAACGTTTTTCGGCTGTGCTACAGATACGTTCAAGGGTAACGGAAATTTTGCAAAGACACTCATCCAACTATAATAAAATGGTTACAAATTTTACCAAAAAATCTGAAATTGTACAAAGGGTTACATATTTTAATTCAAACTAGAGCACCCACCCCCACCCACCCTCCGTCACCCTCCGTCACCCACGTAAAAACCATCGTAGATACATCCCTGCAGAGTTCTATTGTTGTGTTCCTTGTTCGATTTATCTTTCTCTAATTTCTGGAAATGTTTGTGTACAGGAGGTTGAAGAAATCTTTTCATCAGACGATATCGAAAGCATTCATGGTGCTCTTGTATCAGTGGCCGTCACAAAGAGGTTGAAAAACAATTTTAAAATATCAAGAATAGAACGCGTGCGCTGATTGGTCTGTAGCTGAGTTTGCATCAGCCTGGGCGAACCGATCTGAACTCAACCAATGAAATCAACGAAAATTTGCAAATCATTCATGAATGCATGTTAGAGGAAAAATGAACACATTTGTTTCAAGCTTTAAATTATTGTTATTTTATAAAATATGTAAAAGATGTTTTTGAAACACGTAAAACATCTTTAACTTAAGTTTAACTTAACTTTATGCAAACCTAGGAGATATTTGGGACAACTCGAGGGCAGATCAGTGTAAGCCCGAGACCGAAGGTCAAAGGCCACACTTGCTCGAGATAACATGTATTTATAATTGATTTGCAAACTCTTATTGGTTAATTAATTGATTGAGCTCAGATCGGTTCACATCAGTTTGCACAGACTAATACGAACACAGCTATAGACCAATCACCGCACACGTTTTGTTGTGTTGTTTTATAATTCTTAGTTGAAAATATTTTTTTGCTTGCTGCGATTAATATAACTGTAATTGCACCTTGCAGAAATCCACGTTTAGCCTCTCTTATATCCCACGTTTCGCTCAATACTACGAAGGTTGGACAATCTGGAAATGTTGCTGAGCCTGCACTAAAAGCAAGTCTCGAAAACATAGAGGTAGGTAGGAGAAGTTAGGTAGGTTAAGATAGGGTGAAAACTTCATCTAAGCATAGTCTCGTTGAACATTTCCATACACCCGATTTCCTATAAAAGGGACTTGTAAATTGAATCTTAATTAGCCATCAAATAAATGCCAATGATATGCACAAACAAATACAGAAAATGTGGAGGAGAAATAAGAGAACACTAAAAAGTAATATTTATAACAGTATGTATGAGACAGCCATAGAATTTATTATTTCCACATAAGGTTATTCATTTCCTGAATGAAATAGAGCTATGTTTCCACTTTTAAATGTTGAACTTCTGTCATAAAGATTGTCGTTATTTTTTGTTTCTGCTTTCGGAGAATTGACAATACGACTTTTTAAGCCGGCTTTATTATCACTAGACTGACCAATCAGGAAGTTTATTATGATTAGACTGACCAATCAGGAAGTTTATTATGACTAGACTGACCAATCAGGAAGTGAGTTTTTGCATAATTTTTTATAGGATGTTGATTCACTATATCGATTATCGCTTTTGCATTTCACTTCTACGTACAAAACTAAATTATTTAAAAAATTAGCAATATCGATGAGCGTTCTGTCTGTTTAGACATGGTTTTATACCTTTGTTCACAAATGCTGCTGTTGTGTCAAACTTAACGACGTTGGTGTTAAAAGTTTTGCTGAAGTTGTACATTTATTGCACGCCCTACGATTTGACGCGATTTCTAAAATCATGGATGATGAGGTACACGAGGGATAAGTACACAGAATATTGGAAAGTCTTTTTGGATTGAAGGCAGACTTGTTTTAAGCCATGTCTTTTTTAGGAATTCAACACGAGTTGCATTACTGCTGTGTTTATTTCAATCATTAACAAATTTGTTTTTTTAGAAATTCAACACAAGTTTAATGCTGCCGTGTTTGGTATTTGGCATGAAGAAAACTGCTGAAATTTGTGCGAGAGAATTTGATCATGAGGTATAATTGTCGAAGAAAAAAATGTTTTGAGTTTACCGTATTAGAACCTTCTCCACTTTAACATTTAAAATCGTCCCGAAGATTAGAGCCATCTTCCCCTTCAAACGTTAAAACTCTGTCGAAGATCTGAGTCATCTCCCTCCTTCATATTAAAGCTATGTTGAAGACCTCCATATTTAAAACTATGTCGAAGACTTGAGCCACCCCCCTCTCTCCATAATTAAAAGTATGTCGAAGACTTGAGCCACCACCCCTACATGTTTGAAACTAAGTTGAAGACTTGAACCACGCCCCTCCATGTTTGAAACTATGTTGAAGACTTGAGCCACCCCACCCTTCTCCATATTTGAAACTATGTCGAAGACTTGAGCCACGCCCCTCCATGTTTGAAACTATGTTGAAGACTTGAGCCACGCCCTCCATGTTTGAAACTATGTCGAAGACTTGAGCCACGCCCCTCCATGTTTGAAACTAAGTTGAAGACTTGAGCCACGCCCCTCCATGTTTGAAACTATGTTGAAGACTTGAGCCACGCCCTCCATGTTTGAAACTGTTGAAGACTTGAGCCACGCCCTCCATGTTTGAAACTATGTTGAAGACTTAAGACACCCCCCCTCCATATTTGAAACTATGTCGAAGACTTAAGCCACGCCACGCCGTGTTTGAAACTATGTTGAAGACTTGAGCCGCCATCCCCCCTCCATATTTGAAACTATGTCAAAGACTTGAGCCACCACCCCTCCATATTTGAAACTATGTCAAAGACTTGAGCCACCACCCCTCCATATTTAAAACTATGTCGAAGACGTGAGCCATCATCCCTCCATATTTAAAACTGTATCGAGAACTTAAGCCTCCCCCCTTAAAGTCAAAACTATATCAAAGATTTGAGCTATTTCTCCCATCCATATATTTAAAACCATTTTAGTCGAATGCATTTTCACATTTTACTGAAACTATACAGGATGTGATTGTTATGGAAAGTGATTTTTGTTGCAGATAAGAACGAGTCCTTTTGAAGACACGGCATATTTCGACACTTATGGCGTCGATCATTTGTTTCAATGTACGTTTGGATTACTCTTACGACATGTACAAGAGATCATATTTAGTGTCACAACGTTGGAGGACGATAATCACGATGGCAATAAGCAGAACAAGCCAACCTTACTGCATTCAACGTTGGAGGACGATAATCACGTTAGCAATAAGCAGAACAAGCCAACCTTACTGCATTCAACGTTGGAGGACGATAATCACGATGGCAATAAGCAGAACAAGCCAACCTTACTGCATTCAACGTTGGAGGACGATAATCACGATGGCAATAAGCAGAACAAGCCAACCTTACTGCATTCCAGAATGAACGTGAAACAAGTACACGAGCTATCGGAAAACTTGCCATGGAAACGAAGACTCATCGACACCACGAAGGCGCTGGAGGCGTATTTTTCCTTCGTGCACACATTGCCAAAAGCTGCTCAGCTACCGAAAGCTATTTATTGCGCCGTGTGTCAGTTTGGTATGATCGTGTTGGAGGTAACGGGCTTGTTTTTTTGTATTTCTTATCTAAATCTTCGAGGATAGTGGATAATATGTACTGTCGGTGTCGACTCGTGCCCGATTATATAGTCCTGCCTTGTGAATTTTCTTTTGTTCGCTTCCTGTAAGAAAACAATAGATTTATAAAGAAATGAATGATGATGATGCTCCGAAATTTACATAAGTACCAGGACTAAAACTTGCCAACTGGCCTTGCTACTGTGTACTGGATGTCTTCTTTGGTTGGGAGGCAGATGTGAAATGCTCAAAAGTTTACATTTTGGGAAAATCACTCCCAGGAATGTTTTCATTTAAAACTAGAAACGTCAAGAAGTTTCAAGACGAAAACTTTTTCTCATTATTTGGTTGACGCTAACCCCTTTTACTCAAGCCAACCTACATCTTTCATAGGTTTTGTATTGCGAGAAGTATCAAGGAGAGAACTGTTGTCCATCAGAGCTTATTACCGTGTTTCGTACGTTTTCACTTGTAAGTAAATAGTAATCACGTATATTTTCAATATATGTGTTTCCATTTGACCCGTAGTGAATTTCACTGTGATGAAATAAATTTCCTTTGGAAATGAACCAAACCAAGTGGCTGAGGTTTAAAACATTTTCACTGGATTATTTTTCAGATGCTACACAATCGCTGTCTTTTTCATGTTTTTAATGCACCGGAGTACAGTCCGTGGGTTACGCGTTCATTGCGTTCTGTCTACTCCATCGTCAAAAAAGGTAATGCATTAACTATGAACTTTCTCATAACGATTAAACGTTCTTGTATGAGTACGTCCGCCAGCCTCATAAGAGGGCCTAGTTAAATCGATTTCGACGACATCTGCAATATATTTGATAGAACGAAAATGTTATCTTTATGGGCGTTTCGTGCCTAGAATTTGGTGACTCCGCACCGGAAGTAAAATTTTCATTGGGAAATAGCGTCCGAACAGTTTTAATTTTTGCAAGTTTTTTCTTTGACTATTCGATCAAACGATGTCGTGAAACTATAAACCTATGCGGTATCTTAAATTTTTATTGCCGTTACTAACAAAAAAGTTACTTTCCTGGTCTTGATATGTGCGCTTCAAACACCACTGTGGTCAGCGGTACACTACGAGGATTAAATTGAACGCTCCCCTACTTTCTCACATGAGTATTTGTGTTAGCCAACCTCATTAAACATCACAGTAGTCAGCGGAAATCTGCTCTTGGATGAGCAGGGTACAACCTAACCAGATACGGGATTTAACCGAACAGTTATCGACCGGATCCTATTGGATACTGGATTATCACTGGATCCTATCGGATACTGGATTATTACCGTATAGCTGTAATTGATACAATTACTAGTATCAAGCAAAGCTTAACATTAGGGGACTGAATAGAGTGGACTATAAACTTTTTCTTGTGAATAATTACTTCTCCGAAGTATTTTAAGACGGCTATACTTCATCGCCTGTCGCCATGTTGCTTTTTATTCCACCATAATGGACGCTATCATTTGTCCAAGGGCTTTGGAAAGCTTTTCAAAGTTGCATGTTCCATCTTCGAATATAATATGTGGTCAAGCACGATGGTTGAGTTAGTGACGAAACTGCTCTATATGAGTTAGTTTTGTTTGGTTTTATTCCTTCAACTGGGTCATGTCGCAGTGAAAGTTTTAATCGTTTGTACGCTTGTAAAAACCTGGCATTCAATATATCGTATTGATGTTCAAAGAAGCCAAATTTTTAGGTGTCCTTCTTGTAAGGGACACCCAGACAGACACCCGTGGCTTGCCAGTCCCCGAGGTTGTCGGAAACTTATTCGGAACCTGCGCATTCCTAAATTCTACACACATTGTGCAGTTATTTTTGTAGTTTTGTACATGCACAAATCTTTGATTGCATATCATTTTGTTGTTGTGTTTCAGTGTTCGTGATACCGGGCACAATCTTACCTGAAGATAAACCTTACATCAAACTGCCCGACTCCGATATTGTTTACAACGAAGCTTCGATGTTGGTCAACTATCTATACACGCTTTTAAATAACACCAATCATCATCTCGTACATCCTGATGCACTCATACGGTCATGTCGTGACGTAATCACTGGACTTGCGCGTCTCACTTTGTTCAACGCGTACGTTCGCATTCCACCGCTCGTATGGAACATGGGATGGGAAGAGGAAAGGCATGGTACCGAGTTACCCCCATTACCCACGGATATACTCCGAGAGAGAGATGTCCTGCAGGATTTCGTGTTAAGAGTTCACTCGATTGGTGAGTAGGCTGTTATAAATAGAGTATCTGATATAAATAGAGTATCTTTTCCTGCTCATTAGGGGGAAATATTCATTCATTGGCACCAATCTATCTGCATTTGAGTGAAACACGCACTTAGGCAAGACAAAGTTGTGGGCCTTGATATATTTTTGCACAATAAGTTCAGTCTCTGTACGAGGTTTGCGTTGCTCACGTTTCTTGCCTTCCCGGCTTCTGCTTGTAACTCGATGTGTCAACAATTTTGAGTGAATTTAAAGTTTGGCCTGGAAAAACCAACCATTTTATGAGTTCGAAGCATCGTGCATTCAAACAGTAGATAGTACGGTTTTCAACAGCATTTAAATGGTCTAAATTAAGAGTATTTAGCCAGTCCGGAATGACAAACAGTAAAAAGTAATTATGCCCAGATTCTTCGGCCCTCTCGAAAAGTTTTACGATATTTGACTACGTTCCGGAATCCTGTAGATAAATACTTGAGCGAAGACTTGTTCTGTTTTGTTTTATCTTCATAAGGAAATCACCAGCCAACTTTTGATTGTATTGATCTATTTTAAATGAATCTTGAGTTCTCCAAAGTAAAATGAGCTTATTTTTTACTTTGCCGCCATTTTTGAATCTAACTGCACAATTTAATAAAACTGTTGCTTTTACCAAAAAAAATACGTTATTTACCGTTTAGATCGGTACGAATGGCAAAAGATTTCCCTTCGGTCTCTTTGAGATCTTGGGAAAAATTTTTGTTTAATATCATTCATTGAATATTCATTGAGTCTTTTTGATTGATGAAATGACTTCGGAAATAAATACAGAACACACCAGTGGGCAAATTTGTAGTTTAAGACAAAGTTCCCGTGTTTATTCGTAAGTTCTCAACAATGATTAAATACACTAATGATTGTTATGTTTGCTGTAATGAATGAATATTTCCTCTTAACTTAATGGAATGAAAAAGGTGTGATGTTTATATCAAATGTCTTACATAAAGTATCTCTTCATTTTAGGTTGGATATCGCGTCAGCAGTTTGAGGAAACTTGGGCGGCGTTGCTTGGGGTCCTTAGTTCTCCACTATCGCCCGAACAGACTTCAAGAGAGGTACGTATAAAGTGATTTCTAAATAGTCTCGAGCACAATTCTAATGTATGTACAAGTTGTGTATTTGTTTGGTCAATGTGTGAATATATATGGTCATTGTATGTTTTGTATGGTCAATGTGTAAATATATGTATGGTCATTGTATGTTTTTGTATGGTCATTGTATGTTTTTGTATGGTCAATGTATAAATATGTATGGTTAATGTATAAATATGTATGGTTCATTGTGTGAATATATATGGTCAATGTCCGAATATGTATTGCACAATGAATGAATATGTATGGTTTATTGAATGAATATGTATGGTCAATGTGTGAATATGTATGGTTAATGTATAAATATGTATGGTTCATTGTGTGAATATATATGGTCAATGTCCGAATATGTATTGCACAATGAATGAATATTTATGGTTTATTGAATGAATATGTATGGTCAATGTGTGAATATGAAGGGTTCAATGTAAATATGTACGAGTTTCATGTACTAAACGTATTATTCAATGTATATATGGATGAGTCAATAGTAATAAGTGGAATAGCTTTGATCTTTTGAACTGTATGTTAGGAGGACATTGATTCTGTGAAGTCTGGTTGCCTAGCAATACAATGCATAACTAGACTGTTGCTTCAAACGACGCTACATCCTTTGCCTGGTAACCCCTCGGTTGGTGCGAGCTTTCATGTGTCGAGACAAAAAGAGTTACCATTCTTGGGTGGCAGGTAAAACGTAGGGAACCATTCATGGGTGGCAGGTAAAACGTAGGGAACCATTCATGGGTGGCAGGTAAAACGTAGGGAACCATTCATGGGTGGCAGGTAAAACGTAGGGAACCATTCATGGGTGGCAGGTAAAACATAGGGAACCATTCATGGGTGGCAGGTAAAACATAGTGAACCATTCATGGGTGGTAGGTAAAAATAGTGAACCATTCATGGGTGGCAGGTAAAACATAGTGAACCATTCATGGGTGGCAGGTAAAACATAGTGAACCATTCATGGGTGGCAGGTAAACATAGTGAACCATTCTTGGGTGGCAGGTAAAACATAGTGGAACCATTCATGGGTGGCAGGTAAAACATAGTGAACCATTCATGGGTGGCAGGTAAAACATAGTGGAACCATTCTTGGTGGTAGGTAAAACATAGTGAACCATTCATGGAAATAGGAACCATTCAGGGTGGAACCATTCATGGTGGTAGGAAATGGAACCATTCATGGGTAGAAAACATAGTGAACCATGGGCAGGTAAAACATAGCCATTCATGGTGGAAATATAGGAACGGAAATAGTGGAACATAGCCCTGGTGGCAGGAAAAACAAGAACCATTCATGGAGGGGAACCATTCATGGGTGGTGGAAATAGTGGAACCATATTCATGGTGGCAGGTAAAACGTAGTGAACCATTCTGGGGTGGCAGGTAAAAGGTGGAACCATCTCATGGGTGGCAGGTAAAACATAGTGAACCATTCATGGGTGGCAGGTAAAATAGTGAACCATTCATGGGTGGCAGGTAAAACATAGTGGAACCATTCATGGTGGCAGGAAAACATAGTGGAACCATTCATGGGTGGTAAAATATAGTGGAACCATTCCAGTGGTGGTAGTGAACATATGGTAAATAGTGGAACGGAACCATGGTGGAATGGAACCATTCATGGGTGGTGGAACCATAGAACCATGGTGGATAGTGGAATATTCATGGAACATAGGAACCATTCATGGGTGGTAGGTAAACATAGTGAACCATTCATGTGGTAGGTAAACATAGTGGAACATGGGGTAAGGTAAACACATAGGAACCATTCATGTGTGGAAACAGAATGAGTGTTGAGGTAAAACATAGGAACCATTCATGTGGCAGGTAAAAATGGAACCATTCATGGGAATGGACGGTGGATAATAAAGGAACCATTCATGTGGTAGGTAGGAACCATTCATGGTGAAATAGAACCATTCATGGTGGTAGATAAATGGAACCTATGTGGTGGAACATGGAGTGGTGGTGGTAGAACATAGTGGAACTATTCATGTGGTGGTGGGTAAACATAGGAACCATTCATGGGTGGTAGGTAAAACATAGGAACCATTCATGGGTGGTAGGTAAAACATAGTGAACCATTCATGGGTGGTAGGTAAAACATAGTGAACCATTCATGGTGGTAGGGAAAACATAGTGGAACTTCCCCATGTGGTGGAAATGGAACCAAATAGTGGAAGGTAAAACATAGTGGAACCATTCAGGAACGGCCCATGGAATGGAACATAGGGAACATAGTGAACCAAAACATGGAACCATTCATGTGGTGGTAAAACGTAGGAACCATTCATGGGTGGCAGGTAAATGTAGGGAACCATTCATGGGTGGTAGGTAAAACACAGAGAACCATTCATGGGTGGCAGGTAAAACATAGGAACCATTCTTGGGTAGCAGGTAAAACATAGGGAACCATTCTTGGGTGGCAGTTAAAACACAGGGAACCATTCTTTGGGAGTAGGTTAGACAAAGGGAAGAAAGCTTTAATATCACTGATTTGGATATTCTGTTGATTTATCGTATTTAATTTTTTAGGGCTGGTAAAAAACTTTGCACTGTACGAAAAATTGTAGAAGATCATTTCGCCAAACAATGCTCTCAAAGGTGAACAAATTCGTATTCTGACAACGTCACGCTAAGATGAGACCGATTTTTTGTCTAGTCATTCAATCTTTTGATTTCTATTTTCCTTCAGCTCATTTTGGTTGAATGACAGCGTGGATACTTCAAGTCTGTATGGAGTAAACATCGAAAGAATCTCGGCTTTACATTCTTATACATTGTGTCAGGTATTGAACGATGTTATCAAAATAGCTTGTGCATCTTTTTAACCAGTTTTTCATTTATATCTTTTATGCATCACAACGGTTGCACCATTAACATCTTTTTCATCTTAAAATCGTAATTTACATCTTTTTACATCTAAAAATCGTAATTTATGTCTTATTTACACCTCAACGGTTGTACCAGTTGCATTTTTTTACATGTTAAAGGTCTTACCTTGTACATTAATAACACGTCCACGGTCTTTAATTTTTCATGCAAACGTTTCAGAACTCCTTTTCCTTCTGTTTTAGATCTCTGTCAATAGTCTCCAAAACCAATGTACATTTGATAACTCCGATGAAGATGAATCGGGAAATCCATCATCCAGATTGTTATCTTCGGAATTTTCGCCTCGAGAGAAAATCGATGTGCGTTCTTGTGTCCAGTTCTTAATGGAACTGTTTGAGCAATGGGTGTCGCCCTACACGCAGCCGAAAACGCCTCTGATGTTGCTTACAGAATCTGTTAAATCCGTATGTATATATGATGATCTTAGTATTAGTGATTAATCCTGATAAATGCTTTACAACTCAATCCCCCGGATGTCTAACTACAGTGTCAAGGTGAGGCAAGGACGCCATCTTGAAACATGGCAAAAAGCAAAACTCATAATCAAAAGTAAGTTATAAGCAACTTTAAAAACCAATCATATGAAACAGTTTAAACTCCAGACCTAAACTATCATGTCTGCAACTGTATATTAATGCAGAGGAAGTAGATAGTACTGGCAAATATAGTCAGTTTTGCTAGTTTTCAAGATGGCGACCTGCCTCATTCGTAACTTTACAATTTCGGTGGAATCAGGTATATTGTAGATTGAATTCGAGGTCATTGATTTTTATAGTCTGTCTATTATGAACTAAATATAACTGGAAAGCTACTACCCGCCAAAATTTATAAAGCCTGTAGTTTAACTAGTTCCTATTTTTCACGAGCGATCCAAAGAAAGTTGACTTTCGACGATGCGCTAAAATTCGGGATTTGACCTTCCAGAGACACGCGTGTCTGGAGGTGAAATTTGGCTTCAAGCAAGTTCAGGCATGTTTTATGAAGGTAGATTTTTAAACGAAGCTTGTTGGTTTAGGGGACCCGGGAGGGTCGAGTAAAGAGCTACGCATTTTCACTAAAGACCACCAATTTACTTCAAAACAACCTCATGACGTATAAACCAGGCAAAAAATACAGCAAAACTGGCGCTTACTCTTTTGTTGAATCTGAAAATGATTCCTACTAAGGATGTAGAAACGTCACTTAACGAAAACACCAATTGTTCTTCTCGTGAATGATTTGCTGGATTACATGTAATTTGGCAGTGAAACCATACAGTTTTTATTCGGCATTTCTTGATTTCCAACTTTAGAGTTTAACATGAGGTATAAAAGTTTTTGGTTCATAATATCCAATGCTCGATAGTATGATCTAAAATTTTAGTTGCTCATCATTTCGGATCTTTTCGTCGACACGGCGCAGTATGAATGGTTACTGAGCGAACTCCTTGAACTTTATCAAAATTATCCCGCTGAAGATGAAATAATGATGGAGTATTTACTGCCAGCACTTTGTAAGTCGCTGGCCGTCTTAAAAATGGTAACTATGTGTTATATTTCTCCACTGTATGTTCTTCAAGCATATTCAAATTGTTCCTACTATGACATAAAAGGAGATGTATAAAACCGTAGAGTATAAAACCGTAGAGTCTCGAAAGTGGCCTACTTGGGCTACTTTCGAAATTAGTGACCTCAAGGGGCGGTTACATTCAGTGGGGGCGCTTAGTTTGAGTTGTTATTTTTAGCATTGGTTAACTTCAATGGTGAACTCTTTATCCACGCTGTATGAACAGGATTTTTTAGTGCGTTTAAAGTTGTGTAAGGTTGCGTTTGACACGAATAAACGTTTTATTTAGAAATGTTGGGAAATTCCTCAAAAGTTTCATGAGTTAAGTGAACGGTTTCTCTCGCTATTCTTCACTAAGTATTAAGAAAGGCGACTATTTTCGAGGGACGATTGCTTGGGCAGGCTACTTTACAGGGGACGGTTGCTTGGGCAGGCAACTTTTGAGACTCTAAGGGTAACAATATACTAAAGGGAACACGTGTAAAAATATACTTATCGGTGACCGCATGATCAGATTAATGTTAGTCACACAGAGATATGTAACGTTTTTCAAAGTTTCATGCGAAACAGGAAGGTGTGAAACCAGGATTGACTTCCTTTTACATTTTGAAAGAGAAACTGAAAATAATTGTACCTTTACACATTTATCTTTTGTGGAATACAATTCCATATAACAAAGGCAAACTTTTCATCAAAACTTTTCAAGCCAATTTCATGCAACCAAAAGGAAGATGTAATCCCAAAAACAATTGTCAAAACAATAATAGTCATTCTCTACTTATACTTAAAAGTCTTTTTTATTTCGTACAAAAAAAAGGAAGGTGTAATCCCTGAAAAAGTTGTCAAAATAATGGAAACAACATTCAAATCTCCACATATTCCTCTTCAGGTGAGTGAATGCACCATTATCCATTTGCCATTTTTTTGAGTTTTGGCGGTATGCGCATGCGCAAATTTCGTTTCAGTTTCATGACAATCAAGCAAATATACATTTTGAACATAACACCCAAAATTTTTAGTTTATTTATTGATTACAGAGTACATCGTAGTATTTATACCTTATAGTTATGTTCTATTCTCGCTGACAATCCGGCTCCTTTTTCTAACCTCAGCCTTGTTCATAGTCCTTCATGACTGTGAATGATCTCTATTAGAGGGGGTGGGGGCGATGTTCAGGAAATACTTTGTTAGTTATTATTAAAATCAATTGTGATTACAGATTATAAAACATGAATATATGATTTTGAGACCATCCCTGGTTATCTATCTTCTGCGATCCTTGTCCTTACCCCTGACCTTGCCTTGAATGCACTATTATTCCCATTACTCCTTTTCCATGGATATGTTGAAAAACATTCACATCATATGTACATTAGGTTGCTGCATTATTCGGAGCTCTCTATCTTCTCGAGTCTCACATCGTTTCGGTCGTAAATCTTGTCATACCGCTGGTCACAGATTACGTTATGAAAGTCTTGGCTCAAGTGAACGAGTAAGTCGAAACTTTGTGTTTCTGATTATGATCGTCATGCTTCAACTCATTGTTATTAATACATTTAAAGTTGTAGCGTTTTCGGCGAACATCGTTTGCTCGTGTTACTATCTGCGTCTTTTTACCTTCTGGAGCACTATGGCGGTGAGATCAATAATGTCGAATTCAAGAAAAACTTCATCATGGTGAGCAAAGTCACTTGATTTTGGTCATTGTTTATTTCTATGATCATGTTTATGATTGATTCAAAGTACGATAAAGTACAAAACACCATAGAAATGATGAATCTATCCATGACTATTTTCTAATTGACCTGATGAGAAAGCTCATTCATATTTGGTACTTAATGCTGGGCTTTCCGTTAATGATATGTTCTACCAGGGATGTATTTGGGAGAGACAGTGGTGTGCTGTGAGCAAATTCTCCGGTTTAGGGGGGGCAGTCGGTTACCACTGAAAACGCGCTTTAATAATATAGCACTTTAAGAACGAGAGCCAAAGGCCAGAGCCGAGTGCCGAAGGGGCGAGTGGTGTTTGGGGGTTCGAGCACGCTCCCCGGGAAATTTTTTAAAAGTAAGAAGCTATAAAATGCTATTTCCTGGAGTGAATTCATACTAACCGTAAAATTTCAAACGCGTTTCTCCAACATATATTCAAATTTGACGTCCCTTATTTATTTCAGCGCCCCCTAAAATTCAACAGCTGGGGGCGTATCTCCGTCTTCCCCCCTGCTAGCACGCCACTTGGGAGAGGGGTACGGAAAAGGTGCCACAAAACAATTAATACATGACTTAATCAGAAAGTCCATTCATATTCGGTACTTAATGCTGGACTTTCCATGACTTATGTGCAATTAGGGGTATGTTTAGGAGTGGGGTACAGAAAGGGTGCCACACAACATACCAAACATGGAGCACATGATACCAACATAGCTACCAATCAACTAAGCAAACGTAATTGTGATTTGCGTGTAATGGAGCACACTTCCAAGTACCAAAGATCTTTCAATCATAATGAAAAAGAAATAGAATTTAACAAGAAGGTCTGACATGCTTCGGCAAGAAGAAGCCAGCCAAATTCAATCCAAACTAGAGCACACACCTTTCCTCTCCCCCCAAACCATAGTGGATGCATCCCTTTGTGCAAAAAATAATGAATGTATAGTGTTGCCCAGATGATTTTTTGTTATACATCTATAGACCATTTTAACATTGGCGTCGTCTGGAGAGGATAACGTTCCTTTGCATCTTTACCATGCAATAATACGTGGCTTTGAAAGATTGGTCGTCTCTTTCTCGTTATCAAGAGAAGACAGCGATGCTTTGGTTAAGTTTAGTATCGAAAGGTAGCGATTTCCATCATCCTACGAAAGCATTTCAACTTGTTTCAATTTTAGTGAAAAATGACACGATGACGGAGAAGAATTTTTGTTTTCCATTTAATAATGTTGGAATTGAATAAGATTTATTGCAGTAAACAAAAACGCTTAAGAGTTTTTTTAAAGAACCTTTATCCTCCAAACCAACTGCCACTTTTCCAGTAGCAGTTTTTAAACTTTTCCCTGTACCAAGTACATTGTTTTGTTCGAGATTGTGTTTAGTGATGCAGACGCGTAAAACCATGTTTCCTTCTCAAGGTTGGCCATACGAAATCCACAGAAAGCGATATCTGCTCTCGGTCTTTTGCTGACGTGCATGTACACGGGAAAGGAAGGCGATCGTCCCAGCGGTTTATTCCAAGACAACGAAGATGTCGACTCACCGAATGACGATGTTCTTTTATTGGCTTTAGAAAGAACGACAGCGCTCTTCGACCGGTAACTTGAAATTGCACATTCAACTTGACAAGATATTATATTCCTTTTTCCTTGTCTCCGAACTCATGTCTTCAATTTTCATTCTTTAAACATAAATGTTGCAGTTCTGTCCATGATTGCGGGCTCATATTAACATACGCATGTTGTAATCCGTAGAAAACAATGGATTTCAAAAACTTAATGGGGCATATTACGCATATACAAATATGAGCCCCTCCCTTCCCTCTAAATTCTCGATAGTACTACGGTCGTTCATGAATACTAGAGCAAATATGTTTTCCTATGTTCTGTTATTTCTTTGTTTGAGCTTAAATTTATCTATGAATTATGGGAAGTTGCAATGATGGTCCCGAGTCAAGTTGATTGGTTTCTTTCTTTAAAATGTGTTGCAAGCTAGATATTTAGCACTCTTTTATCTCGAGTACTTTTATTCAAATTTCTATTAAAATTTCTATTGTGAAGTTCCATTGCTCATGTGAATTAATGATTTTCTTGCCAATTGAACAATTCACTGTTATTTAGCGTCATAATCCCTTGTTTCTGCAGAATCCGTAAAGGTTTTCGTTCCGAGGCGAGGTTGGTATCGGAGATTCTACCAATTGTACTCTGTGATTTCTTTCCTCCGGACGAGGTTATGAATAAAGTGATTGGAGAATTCGTTTCCAGTCAACAACCACATCCAGAACTCATGGCTTCTGTTTTATTTAAGGTTTGTAAATGCGCTCTGGGACGTTACAGCCCGTGACGATAATGCAGGGGCGTAGAATCCTTGCAAACACTTGCAAGTCTAAGTATAGTTGGTGAAAATTGTTGAAAATGTAAATTTTACGTTCTGAAGACTTTTTACCGATAACGAAAATTTACTGATGAATAGCGATTGAAAAAATATCACTCTTTCAACGATAAGAAGTTATTTGACCAATTTGAACATAGAATTTACGTGTTCAACTATTATGATGACCAACTATACTTAAAATTGGGTTCGCTGCATGTTAGAACTGGGCAAATATTTGTCAATACAATTACAGTCATATTGACCAATACTTGCCCAGTTTTTAGATATGTGTGGTCTGATATGAAAATGACCGCATCAGTGTAATTATGTGGTCATTTTCATACAACACCGCACACATACACACACCCAACTGGACAATTCTTTGCTACGTCCCCGGATAAACTATGCTATGTGAAATGTTCCATGTGTTGACCGTTGTATGATTTCAAAAGCGTTTCTTTCGGGTGTGTGTCTTAGGAGTCTGAGTTGTTTAACAACAATTCTATTATCTATTTTGGAGTAGGTGTGTGAGAATTTGATTAGCAAAGATCAACAAACATCAGTAAAAGATTGGATCTTACTGTCACTTGGTAGCTTTACACAGAGGTGCAAAGTCATTTTGGACAGATCATTGATGTATCAGTCATAAAGGTTTTCTTAACTCTGAAATATTGTCCATATATTTTAAAGGCCGCCGCTCGGAATGGCCGTTTGGAGTTTCACCTGCATCTTCATCGCTGCTTCAACAAACCGATTGCTAAGAGCACTGTATCTTTAATATATTGTTCTCGAGTCTATCTAACATAAAGTTTCACCGATTAGATACATACGTCCTTAACGTCTCTTTTCTTTAACATATCTTTCTTGACTTTATCTAACATAAAGTTTCACTGACTACATACATGCATCCTTAACGTGAGTTTATCTTTAACATATCTTTCTTGACTCTATCTAACATAAAGTTTCACCGATTAGATACATACGTCCTTAACGTCTCTTTTCTTTAACATATCTTTCTTGACTTTATCTAACATAAAGTTTCACTGACTACATACATACATCCTTAACGCGAGTTTATCTTTAACATATCTTTCTTGACTCTATCTAACATAAAGTTTCACCGATCAGATACATACGTCCTTAACGTGACTTTATCTTTAACATATCGTTCTTGACTCTATCTAACACAAAGTTTCACTGACTACATACATACATCCTTAACGTGACTTTAACTTTAACATATCGTTCTTGACTCTATCTAACATAAAGTTTCACTGACTACATACATACATCCTTAACGTGACTTTATCTTTAACATATCGTTCTTGACTCTATCTAACATAAAGTTTCACTGACTACATACATACATCCTTAACGTGACTTAGATTCGAGCATGCCGTATCGCGAATTGGAAAATTAGACACGATCGATCGTACTTACTTTCTACTAACGGCGCTAGATTTCTATCATAATCAGGTTTGTTCGTTTTCCGTCAATTTTTTTTTAAAATGCATCTCATAAAAACTTGCTTCAATTTCTCCAGAACTTGAACGAAGAAGAAAAGGAATCTTTTCTTGCAACATTTAAGAAAGTTGCTCAAACGGGAACGCCTTACGCCGATCTTGTACAGAGGATTACTTGAAATATCATGAGCACCAAATACCTAATTTTGAAGATGACGATGGCAACTATCCGTGTAATTTAAATTAGAATTTTCAAATTGAATGTATGAATAAATTATTTGGTGTGCTTAACTCATTGATGTGGGTTCAACTGCCGATACATTATCAAGAGATAATTGTAGAATTGTTGGCTAAACTTCCCGTGGTTAAATGTAATGACCACTGATCTCGTTATGAGACTGGATCAAGCAACTCTTATGTGTCTGTAGTCACATAAAATCTTTCCTTTTCTACTTTATGGGACTTAACAGCTTCTAGTTCCCCGGCTCGCGTTCCACTGAAAAGTTTTAAAGTAGGTGTTATAATAAATAATGCCGTAAATGATCAAATAAACGCCCGGTGCGTTGAATAAATTCAAGCTTTTCCAGGAAGGAGTGTAATAGAGAGGCGTTTATATGACTTCGATCACCTCCGTTCGTGAGCAAATGAACACATAAACGGTTTTTAATCCGACAGACGACCCATCATTATAATCGTATCACAACGGTAATGTGTTGGATGGCGTCCATTAGAGAGAAAGAGGTATCTAATAGAAACTGGTTTTAAAGGGGGGCGTTTATTAGATACAAAGTGTAATTGATAAGAGGCGTTTATTGGATCATTTGCAGTTATGCAAATCTCTGCTGCTTTTATTGTGACGTCACAAAGGTATAAGTCGACATTGGACATTCTATTTCTTGAATTTAAGATGAATTTCTTAGCTGGATGTATTCATTTTATTCTTGCATGCATTTTAACTGTTCACGGCTTTGATTTCGACGAATGTCCTTCAAAAGAAAGTAGTTCTCTTGATGTAAAGTATGGATCTATGTCGGTCGTTTGCGACCGAAACTATCCAAAGGATTTGGTCACTTCTACTCCTGAAATTAAATTCTCGTTTGCCGATGTGGTAAGACAGCAATGTCTTTTGACCTGACGCAATATCCCCAAAACTGATTTTCTACATCACACTCTATCTTTTTATAAACTAGTCACCCAAATAAATCAAGTTTCTTTAAGGGCAGCAGTTTTAAAAATACCCTACTTAATATTTCTAATACCAACAAACCTGACACTAAGTCATTAACCAAAAGTTGTCCTGATTGTTGTTGGCTAGGTACTCTATTATTGTTCACTTGAAGGTGACATTTAAATGTTGAAATGTTTCATTGTGCTAACCACATGTCATCGTAAAATTGTTGCTGGTTGTATGAAATGCCTGTTTATTATTTAAAAATAAAATTTTACATGCATCCAGCATCACCAGGGGGGGTGAAGGGAAGAATTACCCTTCCTGTATTTCATGACAATTTCAAATTGATAGCTATATATCACTTATTTTGGTGCATTGTTTATGACTTGCCTCCTCTTCCCATCTTCAAAAATTTTACCTTTGCCCATAAGCTTGATTTATCATAGCCTGTTTGCTGGTCGATGTTCTTATGCTAAGAATGGTGCTTTTTTTGCAATTTTTAGAATAAATATTATGAAGTTCTTATGTTTGACCCGGATGCACCATCTGCTATGAATCCAAAATCGCAGAATATACCAAAATGCCAAAGTTGGCTTCATTTGTACTTATCGGATGTTAAGGTAAGTAGGCTGTAACAACTTGAAATTTCAAAGCAATGATCTTTTCTGTATTAAAGCATTTGCTAAGTTTGTTCAAAATGTTCATTCTTTTACAAGGGGAGTGAGCTTAAAAAAGGTTTTTTGGCAAATGATGGCACATCAGATTGGAATGTCATTACAGGTAAATCATAAATGTCTTTCTGAAAAGCAGGCTCAGATTTTAAAGTGTTCACATGGATACTGGGGTTTAGTATTTGGTATCCCTCCTGATAATCTAGTTTCCCAAATCAAGGTATGTGACTTGTGGGTTTTTTATCCACAAGTCACATACCAGGATCAGATATAACATAATCCCATATTTATCTCAGTTTGTGAAATCTGAAATTAAAATTCATCAAAATCACTTCTATTCAATTCTGTATTAAAACTTCTTCCATGTCATTGTTGCCCGTCTGATCTGAATCACGATCGAAATCACTATTGCTTTATTTTGTCATGACTTCAAAATTCATTTCATTAAAATTGGAACATTTTCTCTGTGGAATTCAAAATGATAACTCCTTGTTTCAACATAAGTCTGTAGACATACTTAAATACAGTTAAAATGACAGTTAAAATGTTGCTTCATTTTTCATTATTCTTTTTTATAGATTACAATCCACCAGCACCACCCAAAGGTGTGGGTTATCATCGATACATTTTCACTGTCTATGGTCACACAAAACCTGCAAGGTTTTATGAAAAGATCACGCAAAGATGTGGTTTTGATATTGATTTATTTTCTCATCCATAAATTAGAGTCCATTCCAGATGCAAGAGTAATGTTCCGAACAAGAACTGAGTGAATTCAGATTAAAGAATTTGTTAGCCTTATTTAAAGTAAATTTAGAGTGTCACTATGTAACTGTGAAGACTACCCATTCAATTGTAATATATATTCTATCTATAGTATATTTAATATATGTCCATTAACTGTTCCCATTAGCTGTAGGAAAATCATGTGTACTTGCTTTAGCTTTATATGCTGGCCATCTGCAAACTGGACAGTTAAGGTTGTTCAGTTGATGCTCAGACTTGAACCATTTCTCCAAACAAAGTTGATGAAAAACATGTTTGCAAGGTAATGATACCATGATACAGTTTTTCCGATAGGCACCAAGGCAAATAGAGCATTCTTCTGATATGATTGTTTTGTCAGGCCTTTTCAACCATTTACAGAAATTTGCATCACATGCTGCCTTTGTTTTTTGTGAGAACCTGCTATCAGGCGGCGTGCACTCACAGTTCTTCCAAACAGGTAGGTCCCTCACAAAGTCTGTGGGCAAAAGTGGTTGAAGCCATAGATTAGGAGTTGCAAGCCTTTGTATAAGCATGTCTTCATATGCATGCAAGAAGAAAGTGCCTTCGTTAAGCCGCAAACTGGAAGGAAAGACCATGGTTGTTCCAAAAGAGTTGAAAAATCTACTGAAATACATCAAATCTTCATAAAACCAGTCTGTCGAATCATCATTATCAAGATATTTGATCTTTCTTTTAAGCCTGTTTAAACCAAAGCCATACATGCAAAAGCTAAGAAACCATAAAGACCATTTAGAATAGGATAAGAAATAATATCTAACTAGTGATAACAGATTGCTGGTTGTAATGAAGCGACATATGCGACTTATGTTTATGAGAGGTTGTGCAATATCCAATCGGTACACTTTAACAATCGGAAGCCAAATTATCATAAGCGCCGTGTTGGCAAAAACAAAGAACATGAAGAATTTGACCATTTTTCTCAATATTCCACCTGAGGTTAAAAACAATTCCAATATACAAATTTGATTGACAAGTATTATTGTTAAAAGAAAAGCCTCATTCACTTCCGGATGTAAACTTGTCAAAAATGTTTCCAGAGATCTGTATTGAATAAACTCTCCTTTCATCATTCCATAAGAAAGCTGTCCTTCTGGTGTAATCACCAACAGTCGACAGAATCGCTTGCTACCATGTTCTCCCAAGATTTTATCAGCATTATTTTTTGTCACTTTGAAGTATGCAAAGTTGACTCTGCCCATAAACTTTATGGATAAAGATGACAAAAGAGCAGGTGGTTCATCCAGTTGACCAAAAACACCAATTTAGTCATCTCATAATTACTTTTCTCTTTGCTTGCCAAGTATTGGGAATATTCTTTGGGATTTTTTAGCTTCCTCACTCTTTTCCCAAGTATGCTATTTATCCAGGAGAATGCACGCTCCACGGAAGGTTTGGAACTGTAAATATGAATTTTGACATTTCCCTTGGCATGATGTCCAACTGGAGATGAAAGAAGCAGACATTTCGCATCCCAGCCATTTTTAGCACATAATCGGGGATCCAAGCCGCAATCAAACACTCCCGCTTTAATTCCCAATAATGTCATCTTCTTCGATAGTCGTCGCCATTGTTTCAATGATAGTAGAGAGCCTCTGTAGTCTGGAATGATTTTGACAAGCCATCCGCTCGCCTTCGTGTCTTCGATTTTCTCAAAAAAATGAGAGGAACTATGGAAGTACGTTACTTCGTCATCCTCATCCTCTTGACTACCATTAACATCACTGCAGTTGCAATTCGAGCAAAAACTTCCCGATTCTTCAACGAGCTGGGCTAATTCGGTCTTATCCACGACGCCGACATAACTAACACCTCTTTCGTCCAACAATCTCTTCAATTTTCTGACGCTAACAGCGAGAGGATTAAAAAGAGGGGAGGCAACGCAACTGAGTTCCAACCAGTTTGCAGATAAGTCAAGAACTTTGGCTACCAAGAATATCAAAAGGAAATACATCAAAACCAAAATCGCTTTGGCCAGCATATTTATTGCTGTTTTGTTTACATTTTACATCGCGCAAAATAGTAATGGCGGCTTTAGACGGGTAGGATGACTGGACTAAATTTGATTGGTTAATATAGAGACATTCCTGATTGGCCAAAATCAGTTACTCATCCAATCATTAGTAATCCAAATCCAAACAAGCCAATGTGATCCTCAAATATATGGTCAATTCAATCCCAGTCAATCCAACAATCCAGTAAGTCAACAAGGGTGTGAAACAGGGTGTTTTGTGAACATGGAACATGCCTTTAAGCGGGAAAATTACAGTAAAAAAATAAAACATGGCAGTGACAAAGATTTATCAATAAGTTCAAAGGTGTTTGGAACTTTGGATTAAAAAAATTATGCCAAAATATGAATAAAGATTGATTGAAGGTAAAGTAAGAGTAAGTGCTTTTTCAACTGTAATATTTTGAATCAATGCATCAATAAGAAATGTTTTGTGTTCGTAATAAAGTGAAATCTCTAAAATGCTAATACAGCAATGCTATGTTATGTAAAAAAGTTTTTGTTGGGCTGTGCCTTTATGCAACGTATTGCGCCTGACTGCGAGACATTACTTTCCCATTCTGTGCATATGTAGCATAAAAATAACGATAACTATTCTTGAGTAGCTTTGTTATTTATAGGTTTGGGTAAATATTCGGTCGGACTTTCCATTCAGTTGTTTTTTTGCCATTTTGCTATGACGGCGAACGACGGCGACCTCCGACCTCGGACCTCGTATTTTGAAGAGGAATTGTACGACTTTCCTTCTTTCCTTTGTCTGAAGTGCCTATGACACAAAAATTATTGGTGTCTCAAATGAAGCTTATGAAAGATTTATGGCATTGCAGTAGAACTTCTATAGTTCAATGTGAATTGACACTTTCGACTTATAAAATTTAGGTCTTTGAATTATACCCTATGTTGCCTTCCGAGATTAGAGTTCGAGTTATCTGGGGAAATTTGACCGAAAGGAAAATGAACTTTGTTTACGTTAGCAATGAGTCCGAATCAAGCGAGTTTGAGTAATCAGGGCTTTACTATACTACACTTAGGCGATGTATAAATTAGAGAATTTAAGGTTAATCGTTTGCTAATCTACAATCATACATATCATAAACTCGTTTGTTATTTCGTTGTTAAGCTATAAGCTTGCTTATGGTTTATCTAAAATTTTCCATTGTTGTGACCACGTGATATAAAGCAAATTTGTCTGATATGTCGAGAATAAATGTAAACAACTACTATGTTCATGAGGAAATCTCATGAAATTTCCACACAAATAACTTCAGTTTATGGATTTTAAAGAAATTTTAGTTTTAGGAGATGTTTCACTAAAAGACATGAGAAAATTTCGTGTCTCAGGCACTTTCAGCAAGACACAGACAGACTTGTCCAGTGTGATTATTGAGATTTGACTCTTCTTGGGGGGGAGAGGGCGAGAGAGAAGAGGTGTGATGATTCATACATTCTGTCCTTCACATGTCATTCATACGTCTGGCTATTCCTCAAGCCTTGCAAATTTGTACGACAGTCTGTATTGTTAAATGCTATGTGTAAAAAATGCTTTTCTACCAAACACCAGAGCAGTGAATGACCGTTGTCCGTTTGTCCGTGTCTTCATTTGTTTAACCCTTTTGAGACGGACTTTTTCAAAAGTTTGTACGCATTTCGTTTGGTGATTCGTGCCGCACGGCGCGATCCGTCTCAAAAGAAATAATACAATAATTTTATACTGCACGCTCTTACGTGTCAATTTCAGGTCAAAAAGATGCGCCCTCGAAATTCCAAAAACAATACGTGTGACCTTCCTTTTCTTGGCAGAGCTCAATATCCTATATAGGTTTGAGCGTGTGGGCCTTTGATAAAATTCTTCTGATTACTTTCGTTAGAAAACATTCACTGTGAGTTGTGTATCTTCATTCTACAAAGTGCAATGGCTTATATCATACCTACATCGTGAGCAATTGTGCCAGAAACTCGTTATTCTAATTCCGTTAATTTGCGTAAGTGTTGTTAGTTAGGGCAGAAAAGTCGATGAACAATTTGCTATAACTATGGGGTGTATTGATATGAACAATATCACGCCCACTGTTGAAACTTCAGACATCTCTCGACAATCAGCAAGTGTACAAAATATCGTATAATTTATTTATTGTGTATATTGGTACAATTTTGTATCATGTAAACATGCAAAATGCACATTGAAATTAAAGAATAATGCATGGCATTGAATTTTCAGCAGCAATTTTCGCTGTGGAAAAAACGACTGGAAGTTGGGCACCATATATATGTTAAAGCACATTTCCTCACGCTCAATAAGTCATTAATTAACAGCTCTAATTGAACAATATTACATTTGAGGAACAAAGAACATCCCAACATTAAGTTTCATCACACACACATACACACACACATAACATAATATACGAGAAAACAGGAAAAATAGTTATTTTTTGATTTAATTCGTTGAAACGCGATGTATGTATTAAACACAAGTACGTCTAATGGGCGTGTTTATACTAAAACACCTCTTAAAACGCATCGTAAATGCCGAAATACGCGTGGTGATCTTTTTCTTTGTTACACTTTTGCATGAGCACTAACTACCTTAAATATGATGCGCGAAAAAGTGCTCTAGCTAAAGTCCTTCTTGGTCTTAATGCTCCCAACCCTTCAGAGTACAGCCGAGCAGACGCCAGTTACGCAGATGTTCTTTGTCAATATGATTAGTAAAACAAAGATAGGGTTACACGTTAGCCAATCAAAATCACGAAAATTATGGTATATATTATGTTTGTAACTGACCTTAGCCGAGTACGTCAGTCCATGCAATTGTGTCATTTTAAGTCGCGTTCAAACTTAGCTTACTTGTACAAGATAAATGAAAATGCTTCATTTACCTAAATTTTAACCTGTAAAGGTATTTCAGTCTGTTTCTTTCAGCTGATTTATACAAAATTCCGAGATAAAGTTCGTCATGCCTTGTTCACGTGTGATGTATAGATCTGTTTGGCATTCGTCCAATGAAAAAAGTGCTCTCCTCTTGTTATTTTCCTTCACGATTGATTTTTACCTTAGTTTTGTATGTTTTTATTTTGTTTTTGCTCGGACTTGCGTTCATATTGGAGATAAGAACTGTAGCCCCTACATGCAAAAATATAATTATTTTTACACATAATGCTTCACATTGTTTGTCGTGATCTGTCTCGATGCATTATTGAAAATTTAATATTTGTTATCTTTTCATTTTTTTGACAATAAGATGTCATAAGAATTACAAACACGAATGCATGTTGCTCACAAATCACTTCATCAAATCACATTACACAAGGAAATAAGATCATATTTCTACCTTCGACCATAAATGGACCATAAAGAATAGGCGATTTATTACGCAAAATTTTTCTGAAGATTTTTATCGTGTTTTGATTTGGTCATTGCTCACAATTTACATGACAAACATTGCTTGAAATTCCAAAGAAATTTCCATTTTGAATGAAATTTGATTTAAAACAGATCTTTCCAACAAAACTTGGCATGCTTCACAAATGGATTTTGGAATTCGATATGTACCCTTGGGCGAACGATTCAATCACACCATTTTCTATCCATTCTGACTGATATTGCTGTGTTGTACAAATGTACGGTGCTATGGTTTCGTGTTTATAAACATTCCGTTGAGTCGTTATGATGTTACCAATGGCCTTCAAGTTAAAACAAATATCGCATGCTTCAGATGGCGGACGTAACAAAAAGGACTCATATGATGCTGCACACAAGCAGCGCTGAAATGTACCCAGTGTATGACTGTATCTTTGCCGCTGACGATAAAATCTTTCGATGCTTGCATGCGTTAAAAGTGATTAAAACAAAATGATTGTTTTAATTTCTTTTAATTAAAATGCGTCGAAATTGGACATCGTCGCCCGCACAGGAGGTCATTCATATTAATACAGATGGAAATCTTGCGTATTTTATGAAATAATGTTTTTCAACAATCGAGAAGAAAATATGCATGTTTCTTTTCATACGTACGTATGTTTAATTAGATCTTACGTATTTTTTATCACGAGCGTCGAGCGACATTATATTATGCTATTCAGCGTTTTAGTAAAACTATGACATATTTTTTACAGCGAATATCGCGCCCGGGTATCTTGCTTTGTATACGTAGCAGTTGTACAATACAAAAACAAAGACTTTAACGTGGAATTTTTGTTGCGATATTTATCTCTCGGATTTTTGCCTTTATGGCATCCATTCCATCAATAAGTGTCTGATAGGCTGATAATTTACTGGTTTTCATCTGATCAGAATTTTTAAACGAAACACAGTGCGTATTATGTTGGATGTGCATGATGTGGCAGGCATGTTCAGGATCGTAGCAAAATTATGTCTTTGGTTGATGTATAATTTCGAATACGTTGCCGTGAAAGACATACTCCGACATTTAACAGCGGGGGCTCGTGAAATGACGTTGACTCGGATCATTATGAATATTACTCAAGTGCCGAAAATGAATTCAAAAAATGTGTAAACATTGAGATAAACATCTTTATGAAAAGAAATTCGATCCTAATACTTTACATCGATCATTAAATCACGAAATTTCTCACATTGAAATAATTCAAACTACCAAAGTTTTCATCGTTTGGGCGTATAAAAAAGGGGAACTTAGACAATATCTAGGCAACACAATACTAAAAAAGTTCATGATCGAAGAAGTGTTGGGAAGATACAAACTAAGCAGAATCCGCTTAGGCCATCGTAAGCTTTCCTCCACACACGCGAATTGGGATTGTACAAAATGATTTACACAACCTTATTGTTTTTTTTTCTTTATATTTCGATAGAAAGGAAAATATTGGAGGCTTACAGTTAACACGCCTCGACATAATCAAAATATACTATAAATTGTTCACTAGCGAAGAACATGGCGCGGCCATAAGCTTCGCTTGTCATGTGGAAGGATCTTCTCGTAATCCCGAATCAACAGGAAGACTCGCATTCTCCTCGTGACTCAATATGGAATATTACATGCATCCAGTTGTTTCATTTTATATACACAAGGTTTTATAGGACCAGCCTAAAACAATCATCTCTTGCAACTGTTTAAATATAATACAAACGTGTTTTCTCTCTGGGTACTAAATGTTTAAGTTATATATACTTGTTCTACATATTTGATAGCGCCAGCGCTGGTAAATGTATTTTTTTGAGTGCAAAGTTGGTGATGGTTAAATAAATTGTTCAAGCAGAAAGGGGTCTTGGCATGGTGGAAAGAGAGGGAACTTGAAATTGTGACGAAGGCACGGTCGTAAGATTCGAATGGCTTTGAGCTACTAAAGCCTTTTTAGCCTCTTCCTCTTTTTTGGCTTGCTCGCGCAGATGGATTTTCGTGTGCCTTCTTCTCTCGTCAGAACGGGCGAAGCGTCTGCCGCAGGTATCGCACGCAAATGGTTTCTCACCGGTGTGCGTTCTGATATGGGTTGTCAGATGATCAGAACGAGAGAAATTCCTCATGCAGATACGACATTGAAAAGGTTTCTGACCAGTGTGCGTACGCATGTGGCGAGTGAGCTCGTCAGAGCGAGAAAAACGTCGGGAGCAGGCCTCAAAAGGACATCCATACGGTCGTTCACTTGGCGGTGTTTTGGCTCGTTTCGTGAGTTGGTCGTCTCTTTTCACTTTAAGTATGTTACTTCCACCTTTCACAGGTCTGATGTTGTGGTTGTTGCTATTATTATTGGGTGCAGACTTGGGGACCTTCATGATGTTGTTGTTGTTGTTGTTGTTATTATTGAAGAAGTCGTTTGCGGAAGGATTCAGTAGCTTTTCGAGGCTCGCGTCCATTTTAAGATTTTGCGTAAGCCCATTTGGATCGCCAATCAATGGCCACTTCATATTTACGGTTGCTGTAACTGGAAGGTATGGGAGAGTAGAGAGTGATGGAGGTGCCTTCGTGTAAGGGAAGGCCGTGGCGGCTTGCGTCACTTTTTGGTACGTATCAAAGAGTTGCTGTTGCTGCTGAATCTTTTGTAACAAGGCAGCGGATTGCGGTTGAATTGTGTTTTGAATGCTGCATGAAACTGGTGGTTGCGACATTGATGCGGGAGTGGAGCACGAGGAAAAGGAATCGCAGTATTGATGGGGTTGACGTTGCTGACGAGAGAAGTCAAGACCGTGCGATCAGGATTCCACTGATTGTGAGGTGGCGAGCTGTATGGGGAGGTTTGTGAAGTTGGAGGTGGGCTTGTTCCGGAGGTTTGAGAAAACACTTCTGCAAGAGATGGAGTTTTAAATTGGTCGAAACGATGTGCGTTTTTTTGGAGTAGTGCGATGTCGGGTTTGATGTCTTGTTTTAATTCGGGCACGGCTGCGAAGTCGTACTCTCCTGTTCAAGAAAGGAATAACAACATAGATTTAGTTTAAACTCTTACACCAACGCATTACTCTCAAACAAAACACAAAAGTCCTGAAAATTTGAACACAAAATATCGACTAGAGTATAAAAGAAGTTCAATATCACTATTTCGAAACGCGCAGAATTTCATAAAAATCGATCGACTACCAAACGTAGCATGAAGAAGAAACATATCATTTCTTTACAATGAGAAGAGTGTTTAATTTAAAGCGCTTTATGGAAACGACGATTAGGTTCGCGTAAAATGTGAAGCGAATGATGGCGTCAAAGCACGTAAGTGCGTGATACGACTTACGCCCAAAGTCATCGAATTGTTCATACAAAACAAAGAGTTATGTATCAAAGGAATTTCGAATGCATTGCCAAAACCTATGTCAGTTTGATACACTAGCGTTGATTAAAACGAGCGTCATCAAATAAACGAGAGTTTTAATACCGATTGAGAACACTTTAAACTATATACCTGGCACTGTTTGTTCGCCGAACGTGTCAACGCCAAAAGTGAAGTCGTCAATACAAGCTTGAGCCGTTTGCGTGTTAAGCTGCGATGCTAAAAATCCGGAGGTATCTGTCCAGCCTAGCAGTTGATCTGTAGCGACTTTCGCTAGGCTTCCTAAGCTTCCCAACGCGTCTGTGCTCGTTAGTAAGTTGCTATAGTCGTAGCAGTTTGTGTAAGTCATTGTAGGTTTAAACTAAAAAATTCGACGAAAACTTTGAAACTGATCAACAGACGTTATTGCCAGCAATAACGTTTTATTTTATTTTTATTCGGACTAGCCGAAGTTCACTCTTGTACTTGCTTGGTTTGATTTAATTCCGCTGGCGTGCGCCTTAAACTTTTATTACGTTGCGTCCTTTGAGGTTTGATTGTGTCGTCCCTTTCCGCCAATCACCGCTGTGCATTCTCGTGACGTCAACGACACGATTGACGTAATTACTAATGTGCTATTATCTGTATTTGGTTTCAGATTAACATTCCGAACTGTAATTATTCATGACAACTAAGGTCTTATACTATTTTTATATGATTTCCTCGGATTTTGACTGGCTATGCATTACGGGTGGGTACTTTCATTTAACTTTTTGCAAATGAAAACGACGGCAATAACAGCGGGCGCTCCTTCAGCGGAAACAAACTATTAATAACATTATGAACACAATATGGGTTCGCATATCGACGATATTGAAACTAGGTGTTGCTTTGTTTTGTTGCTAGGAAACTAACACAAAGCTAGCAAATGCCCGTTGTTAAGTTATGCGGAACTGCGATAAAATATGGCGTCGAGCACTGTCTATGTATAAAAGACTGTTTTTGGTTTTGATATTAATTTTTAAGGTGTAACACTTGGCGATTAGCCATCACCGGATGTTAAAGTTTTTCACCGGTGTTCTCCGAGTAACAACTCGCCGATGTACAGCGAATGCAGATTTCGAATTTATTATTAATGCATCAAGAGCTTCCACCTGCCCTCTCAGTCAAGGCAAGCGCATTAGATCGATCTCACGAAGGGAAGCAATTTGTCAATATCTGCGCGGCCAAATATAGCGCAAGCGGTCTAAAAATAAATGCAGCTGTTATTAATATTAACTATGTGCCTCGAGTGCAATGATATGGGCTAGATATTACAAACATTGCTAAATGTTATGAAAAATACAGAATACAATCGCCAACACTGGGACAATTTCGAAACGTATAGAGTGTTATTTTACACTACAGCCGAAGGGCGAGAGGTCAACCTTATTATCGACTAGGCAAGGCGAGATAATCTTCACTTTAAGGCGATTGGGTGGTGGTGTGTATTTTTTATACTCTTGCTATTCGTAGTCCGAATTATATGCGTCGGAGTTTTGGATAGTAAGTAGGGATAAGAGCAGAACAGCTGTGTTAATCTTCGTTTACAGTATAAACGTATAGGTAACAGGTATACGTGGGAGGCAGCTATAAATTACATTTTAAGTCAAAATAAATTACAAGAAACGCATGGTCTAATTGTACTCACATTTTTAGCACATGCAATCGTTGGTAAACGTTATTACTTCAAATAAGTATTCGTGAACTGGCACGAACAGCAGCTTACTACGACATACGTCATCAAACTAACTGATATAATTCATGCATATTCGTATCATCGCGTGCTTTTAAAATCTAGGTGATTTGAACGGATGGCAAACCATGCAGGCACGGTTTACGATGTAGTTGAAAAAAGTCGTTCGTAACGCTGTTAAAATTTTATCTTAGAGCGACAATTCAAGCCGCAAGCAGTTTTAGGTTGCATGCACTTGTTGTAAACCTTACATACTTATGATTTAATCGTCAACAATGCGAGAATTTCTGATGTGTCGAAAAGATAAACGATTGACTTAATAATGATCTATTGATTTTCTTCAATTAACTAATGTGTTTTAAACTCATCGTGTGTTTTGCTGCACGCTTTCAGAATTCCAGAACAGCATCTAGTAAGCTGAGCAGAGCAGCTGTACACTCGAAACATTTTTTCGAAATACAGTACGGTTTATTTGAAAAAAGCTAAAGTGCGCCCACCAGTTTATTATTACAATGCATGTATTGACTGCATATATAATCATCACCTGATAGTTATCAGCTGATGGACTCTCTTCGTCGGATGTTATTCAATTTCATCACACTTTGGTACAGCAACTTTCATTTTAGCATAATGATAAAAATTTGATGTAAGTCCATTGCTCAGGAAGTCGAAGTAAAATTTCGAAGAGGAAACTCGATATTACATGGTCAGTCTTCACACAATCAACGAAGATTTCCGCGACCACTGAAATATTCCCAAAAAAATATGCCGGTAAAAATAATCGTTTACCGAATAATCCCTATGACGTCATCTTAAGATGCGGATGCACCAGAGACTGCCCCTATTTTTCATATATACAAATGGGATGACTATTCAAAGGCCAGAAATCCGTGTCGAGTATCGAAAATTTTCCTCCTACATGTGAATGAAACTTCTTAAAAGAAATATCAGTTCCTACTTTTTGTTTCTATATATAAATATACAGCAACACGCAAAAGTATTCAATACACTGGATAATTGTTAATATCTCACGTTCTAATCATTATTTTTTGATGCAAAGTACATGAAATATTCATGTTAGTGTAAGAAACAAAATCCCTGAAGGATATTGAAAAGCAATCAGTATTGTATTGTTTATTCAAAAAAACATCAAAATAAGTAACGCAAAAGTATTCAATACATTATGTTATCATAATGTTGTTAACATATTACTATAGGTTTTTATTGCGAACATCCCATCATGGTTCATTTCCATATTAATATGACAATATTTGACCAATCACCCGCGTCCCTGTCGTTATTTTGAAGTCAGTATGGCCAGTGATACCTCTGTAACCGTTCGTGAACTCAGTTTCCCTTAGTGTTTACTATTTAGCCATGGTTAAAACAAAGGAATTGTGTAACGACATGCGTGAACGTATCGTAGAACTGTACCAAAAAGGGAATGGGTACAGGAAGATATCACAGGCTTTAAATGTGAATGTAAACACAGTGGGATGCATCATCAGAAAGTGGAGGAAGTGTGACTCTGTGTTAAATGGTCCCAGAACAGGCCGTCCAAGAAAGATTACTGGTGCAAGTGAAAGATTGGTCATTAGAAAAGTGAAACAGAACCCATTTGTAACCCGTTCAGAGATACAAGAGCAGTTAAAAGGCGCTGAAGTAAATGTTAGCAAAGATACTATCAGTCGGACTATTTATCGAGCCGGTATTCACTCCAGGTCCCCCAGAAAAACGCCTCTTCTGAAGAAGAAACATGTTGTTGACCGATTGAAGTTTGCCGACGAATATCTAGTGAAGCCAGATACGTATTGGGACACTGTTGTATGGTCAGATGAGACAAAAATAGAACTTTTTGGTCATAATGGTGCTAACAAGGTTTGGAGAAAAAGCGGAGAATCTCATGCTCCAAAAAACACTATCCCAACAGTTAAATTTGGTGGGGGTAGTATAATGATTTGGGCTTGTTTTTGTTCGAATGGAGTCGGAGAGTTGAAGATCATAGAAGGAAGGATGAATGCCCTTATGTATCGAGACATTTTGACGGAAAAACTTGAGAAATCGGTTGATTCCTTCCAGTTTGAAAGTGGTTTTGTGTTTCAACAAGACAATGACCCGAAGCACACCTCGAAGCTAGTGAAAAAATGGTTTACGGATAACAAAATTGATGTGATGAAATGGCCCAGCCAATCACCTGACCTAAACCCAATCGAAAATTTGTGGAGGATTCTCAAAATCAATGTCCACAAGAGGAATCCTAAAAATATGGAAGATTTGAAAACTTTCTGCTTCGAAGAATGGCATCAAATAACGCCTGAGACATGCAAAAAGTTCACTAAGAATTATGCTAAGAGACTTCTTGCTGTAAAACAGAATAAAGGATTTGCAACTAAATACTAAATTGATGCGTTGAATACTTTTGCGTTACTTATTTTGATGTTTTTTTGAATAAACAATACAATACTGATTGCTTTTCAATATCCTTCAGGGATTTTGTTTGTTACACTAACATGAATATTTCATGCAATTTTCATCAAAAAATAATGATTAGAACGTGAGATATTAACAATTATCCAGTGTATTGAATACTTTTGCGTGTTGCTGTATATGTTATCATCATCATCCTCATCATCATTCATCATCGTGTAACATAACCTAAGCGTGCAAAACTCAGTGGGACAGCAAAATTTTTCTGTTCATAACATGCAACCTCCCTTCTATCAACGGTATTGAGCGGTCTTCTTGTGAAAGTTTACCACGCAATAGCATACGTGACTATCGTATTACGATTTCAACTTAAATGTCAAGATCTCTCCTTTGTAGGCCAATTGAAACTAACTGCCCCCACACACGTAATGATGTAAAAGGACGGACGGATGCAGCGACCACGAATTATGTTTTATGTTGTTCTTATGGTAAATTTAAACTGACAGCGCAAAAGAGCTGACGAAGGGTACGTCGTCAAATAGAAACCTTTAATCTTTGACATACAACTCCTTGTACAGGCGATACCCTATTTATCAGGGTAGTAAATAGGATGTAATTTTCGACCGTTTCAGTTTCGCCAAATTAATTCAAAACAATTCCAATGCATCTTGCCACGCCATGTCATGCACATTACAATCCAATTAAACGCATTAATTTCTAATAAAACCAATTAATTGATTTCTAATTTCGCGTAATTCTCGGAGTTAAGCTTTAGCGCATCGTTAGCGTGTAATTGCTTATTGCATGGTTATTTCATGTCTTCCACCGTAGAGTGAAACGAGTACCATTTCTACAAATGTTCGCGTGCTAATGTTTCTTCATAGGTCCAAATATGTACCGCATTGCAAAAAACTACGAAAAGCAACTTACCATTCGTCGTGGGTTGAAATTGAGCCAATGTGCTTGATGGTGCTGCTGCGAGTTGTCGGGAAACTGCTACAGAAAAAAAATGCTTTGGATTAAATTAAATTTTCATGAAAGGTGAGTTTTCAAAGAGAGTCGCAATGCTAATAACAGTCCGAGACGTTGATCTAAGAAACCACCTGCCTGCCTGCCAAGAAAGTTTAGAGATTGAAAAGTTGGGAAAATTTTTAGCGTTAGTCAGACGAAAATACGGCGAACCTTCTTTGTGAGCTAGCGAAAATATTTAGAGCACCCCCCCCAAAAAAAAATGATAGCTCCCGTACGCCTATGGTGATGCACACATGGCAAACTGCATTCGAAGATTTACTGAGCCCTCTCGGACATTCCACTTAGACGTGAACGTCATCATGTTATAGTGGTACGTGCCCGTTCCTTTTTGTTCCTTTTCCTCATAACTGTCAGTTTGGTTTCACTCCTTTAATTTTCTTCAGTAAATGGAATAAATCGTTTAAAATTGCGTCGTCTGCAAAAACAGAACTCACTTTTCAAGTGTTTTCTCACTTCTCATTCGTATTCGTAGCTAAATGCTTGTTTTGTTTTGCATTTTGCGTTTTACAAAACCGCTTTGCTCTTTGCTTCATGAAATTTATTTACATTTTGTCGAAAACTGATTACAGATAGTGGACCGGGAAAAATGTTTGTGAGGCAAGGAATGCACTTTATTAAAATAAAATGATTGCATATGCCGATGAAATATACCCTGGAGGTTTTGCGCGTTCTCGATAGCTCTATCAACTTTTGAATAACTTTAAATTGGAAGACAGCATTTTGCTAGCTTTTGCAGCATGAAACAAAAGTTGAAAATTATCACGGTGCCAAATAACCTACATCAAAAACCTGAAATTGTCGGAAAAGTCAGTTTTCGAAAATTTGTTTAAAATATTTTTTTTTGTTTTGATCTTTATAATATCAATACATGGAAACGTAAATTTTGTAATCTTAAAAGATCTTTTCAACGAAACTTCTAGTATTTTGCTATGAACGGGATGATTGTTTAAAGAATTTTCTCAAGTGAAACGAATCTCCAGACATTCATCAAGGTATAACTCTCGTGGTGATCATCAAGGTTATCAATATGTGTTTTCGACTGATTTTTGTATCGCCTTCTCATGATATAATTATATATCATAACACGTCTAATTATATAAACAAAAGATTTCAATCGCAAATCTGAAATGATTAAGTAAAACATATTTGGAATAACTAAAACATATATGCATATATAATAATAATATAGTAGCTACAATAAAATAATAATATTTATAATATACATAATCAAATATTATATATGTTTATTATTTATCAAAACGTTGCAATTCTTTTAAAGTCGTATACACCATATACCATCTGCGGTATACTTGGCTTACGAACTTTATACGTAGCTCCTTATCTACAGCGAGACTGAAAAAATGAATGGGAAACGTGTGTATAAAACGAAGAAGTCATAAGAATAAAGATTCAGAAGCTGAAATTCAGTGTTCCTACGGAAGAATTTGTTTGGCAATTATAAGAGCAACGTAACATTGTGTGCTTATGAAATTAATTCTTATTTGAGCATACTTTGGATACTTGCAAAGTCTCTTGACTTTAGTTGCCATCGTAGCGACTTATTTACGGCCGAAAATTTCGCAAAACGAAAAAGTAGGCCCGCAAAACTATCTATTATGAAGTAAAATATGTTTGGCGACTTTCGCTCCGATTTCTTTCACAAATTCTTTATGGAAAAGGCATTTGGCATTGTTGAGGTTGATTAAGAATGCATGATTGCCTTTTCACAATAAACTCCGCTATTAACATAAAATATGGAGAGTATACTGTGATTTATAATACACGGCAATACTTGACAAATTTCTACATCATTAACATCATTTTGTCGCTTAAAATGAACTCGCTTTACAAACCGACTCACGTTTTGTCATATCTCACTGTCAATCCCAGTAATTGGCCTCTGTTCGAACTGTCAAATTGTTTTAGCCAAGCGTTCGAACAAATATTATAGATTTAATGACCCAGCAATTAATTCAAATATTTTTACCTTAAATCATTCGTGGCGACAGTGAATTTCAGAACGAAAGACAACAGTAAAGAGAAACTGGCAGTTTTTATCTCACCTTCTGTAGTGGTGCTCGCGTACCGACTCAGTGCGGCGTAGTTATAAAAGCGAGATCAAAGCAGACAAAAACAAGCAATATCGAAGTGCCATTTGCTAAAACCTTTGCCTTGACACAATACGCCTCCCCAAAAAATCATTTGGTTAATTTGTATTTAGAAAACTTATCTTTGTGTTCTTGCCCACTAAGTGTGCCGGCGATCTAACTGTTCTTTCTTATGTAATACATTATAGATAGACTACCAGTTAAGCTAATTCACTGCTCAAATTATCAGGTGGAAAATCTCGCGGCGTTGAGTGAAACGCTTTCAATACGCTATATTTTACCTTGAAGTAGGGTCAAACGTGGATCGGCTGACATTCTTTCGTCTGACTGATAAACTTTTAAGAAGTTGAAGTTTTGAAAAATGATCGACCAAACTGCGTATACGATGTATATCTACCAATGTAAATTTAAAAGTGCTTGTACGTCGGGGGTTACTTATTTGGGTACTAGTCTTGCGTGGGTTAAATTATGCCATAAATTAAAACACTCCCACGTGTGACGTACTCGAGGGCTTCCGAACGTGATACGAGTGTTTTACGGTTTAGGAAAAGCTCTCGAGTAGAGAAAAGATAACAAAACATGTTGACAGCAGCCGATTGCGTCTTGTCATAAAATTTTAGCATATTCAAGACGCTTGCCTTGTCAGAAAAGCTCTCACTATAACAAATTTCTTTCGAATTTTGCGTGTGTTATTTTTTAAAGAAATAACGTTACTGAATTGGGCATATCCAAGAAAGATAAAGGTCTGGTTAAATTATAATGCATATGTAGGAATAGGAAAAACTGCAATATTTAACGTCTCGCCCTAAATACTTAAACCAATGACTAATATTAAAACAATACTGTTACTTGAAACTTAGAATTGCTATAGAATTAAACATCATATAAACCGTAAACTATCACATTAGTAAAAAGTATAAAAGTTGGCTTGAAAATACGGAGCACGTATTTTGATTTCAGATGTTGACCTATCTTGACGACTACAGGGGGAGTTTTCCCCAAAAAAACCGGAACCGTACAATCGACTACATCTACATTCGAGTTAAAATTAGAGACATAAAACGATGAATTGATGTTGAATATTTTACTTCATTTGAAACAAATATTGAATTTCAAGATGCCTATTTCCCATGGAATCTGCTTCTTCTTATACTTATTAAAATTGTCTTAGTAAGAATGGTTTATTGTAAAATAATGCCTGGAAATCTGTGTTAACAAACATTAATTTAATGCTGGCTGAATGCAAGCTCCATTTGTGTATAACCGACCTGCTATCACTATCAGTCATAAAGTATAAACAACGGGGACATAAAGTAAAGTTCGTCATCATCAATGGTCTTTTCCAACTAAGATATGTATTAGTAATGATAATTTAAGATCGTACGTCAATAATTAGTGATTTAATTTTGTTTGAGCAATCCCCATTTGATCCTTATCAAGATAAGATCCATAAGATCATCATTATCATGAGATTTAATCGCGTGGTCGTTGCCATGGCGGTTGTTAAGGTTTCCGGCGCCATATTGGGATGCCATAGAAGTTTGACTAACGTGTTTGTTATGATGTTATACCGTTTTGTCGATTTAACTTCTTTTTGAATGATTTATAAGACGTTAATTTAAATATTTCTTTTCGATATTGTAAAGCTGTAAGTTTGCTTTGCAATATTTTTTAGTTTTTAGAAAGAGTCCGAATAATAGGCAATGAATTCGGTGAAGTTACTGTTAAAATACTCGATTGAAGTTTACGAAAGTTATAATGGCATGACTCATGGTGTCGAAGAGCATTTAGAAAGGTGTCTAGTGAAGAATAAGGTACAAAATACATTTTGATACCCTTGCATATTGTGCGTGGCTGATGAAAAAAATAAAATTGTTTGATAAACATTTATCTCTTGAAGGTTAATAACGAGGAGACCAAAGTGTTCATTTCTGAGGTTTTCTCCGGATGTGTGAGATATCAAAGCGTCATTAAGGTTTTTATGAACATAAATGCTTTTTTAGTCTATTAATTTCAAATGTAATAATGATTACAGAGGAGTTTTGAGTATTTTGACTGTCTGAAGCAGAGTATGGCATTTCAGTTGCACAACGAAGATTTATACATACTTTAGTAAACTACTGCACACACCAATAAAATTATTGAGCCTACTAAGCCAAGTGCAAAGTTTTGAAAACTAGTCACATAGAAACTCAAAATCGAGGGATTTTGCTATTAATTTCCCAATTTCAATTCACCTCAAAAGATCAGAGATGTTCATCATCATGAGCGTCAATCCAATGTTAAATGAGTGTCACTGTATTCATGTATAGCTAGGCATAATAGAATATATGAATAACGGTCCCCTCTCCAATTAATGTGAAAAGATGCCAATGTTCATCATGTTTGTAAAAAAACAGAACAGTCTGCATCGCACAATTTGTACTCAATTGCACACCACCAAAGACAAAAAAAATTTTTGTTTTACATTTGAAAAGTGCTCTTGCACGTCTTGCTGAAAATTTCCATAATTTGCAGTCCAGTCATTGGTGTAACTAGGGTTTTCTATCAAGGGGGGGGGGGGCAGTTAAAGGGAAGAGTGTCATGACTGTCATGGAAACAATGTAATGTAAATAAAGTGCAACATTTTAGTTTAGGGAGGGGGAAATTTTGCAAGATGGCCCTTTGCTTCCCCCCTTCCCTTTGGCTATGTAACTGAGTCTGGTTTGGCTGTTTAATCTACTATGTTCCAACATCATCAAGACAGTTTGCACATTTTACCATTCACTTATGAATAGGTTGTAATTGATGCATATTACGCCAGGGATGGTAAAAATTGCCTCCGTTCAGATAAAAGTCTTTATTCTGGTAGGCATTTGCTTCTATATTAAATTTATTATGAATTTTTAAATCTAACTGATATCCATTTCTTTTTCATTTGCTAAGTGTTGTGCTATCTCGTTCTGTTTCGACTGGATGAGCTAGGAGTTGGTTACTTGTGGAAGCTGGTCGGTTGTCAGGATGCCAGTAAAATGCACAATTTCTTTAAATTTTTTCTGAATAAAGGAAACATCAATACATGGATGGCAGATGAGGTTTCTGGGCTTAGTGAACTCATTTGATGAACTTTGCATTTTCTTCTGTAATAATGATGTGATCTGTGATTGCTCTTTAGTGGTGTAGACATTATGATCATAGCTTTGTGGAGAAAAGTTTAGTTTCAACGTTACTTAGGTAAGAAAAAAACTTGATTTGTGGTTTAAATACACTATTATTCTTTAGCGGTGTAAACATTATGATCATAGCTTTGTGGAGACAAACTTAGTTTCAACATTGTTTAGGAAAGAACGACATATTTTTTGATAAAACAGAGATAGCTTCTGATAACCCTTTGTGGTAAATCATTTCATGTCTCCTAAAATATTTGATAAAAGTCGATTGAAGTTTTTCCAGAAAAAGTTAATTACAGCAGTGGCATCGCCTGCTCGATAAGCTAGGGAGATTTTTATTCATATATGCATGTTTTTCCATGTTAAGTTCCTTTGAAATCAATTGTTTCTAACAGATATAAACATGATAATATGAATTCTGTCCCCCTCACGTATCGAGCTAGAGATGCCACTGGATTACACTTTTTCCAGCAGTTTCATTAGAAGCTGGCAACTAGTAATTTCTGTTGGATACTTTTAATAAAACATATAGTTATTGTGTATCTTAGATTAAAGTTTTTTGATGTAATCAACAGTTACAAATTTAACTATGCCTCCCTTCTCCTCTGTTTTATGGAGCTTCTAGAACTGTGACCATATTCCAGTGCCTGCCACTTTCAAAATGCACATTAAAGTTTGAAATACCTGTTTGGCAATTAAACTGTACTAACCCTAACCCTAACCTTAACTTAACCAACACCCCCACAACAGCCATATATGATCACCTTTCTAACATATTTTTTGTTTGTATTTTTTCGATCTTTTTATTGCACTTTGCCATCACAAGGTGTGAAGGATTTTCTTTAGATTGCTGATATTTTTGTTCATTTTTTTATCTTTTCCCCCATGCTTATAGAGTGGGAATCAAGTTATCTGTATAACATTTGTGTGTTTTTTTTCATGTTACAGCTGGTTGCCTGAACTACAAGAGATTGTCTTGCTGCGATTAGAAAACAAAATTTCCTCGCGACGTGTGCCCGAACGGATTAGAAAACCAAATACAGGTGAATAAATTTTTCTCTTTTTTTTTCTGCCTTGCGTAATTTACACGAGCGATGTTTCTGTGTCAAAGTTATTTACGACAGAAATACACCCGTGTATATGAGTAAAATCTTTGTGATCAGTTTAATTTTTCATGACAAAGATGTTTGTTGAAAAACTAACATGCCAGTTTTGGAACAAGTGACTTTGTCATTGAAATATTTGTCAAATTTCGTTAATTACACTTTGCCGCCGAAGACAACTTTGTTACACAAGCGTTGTTCACACGTTGAAAGATCTCGTGTCAGTTCACGCGACCAGTATTTGTAATGTGACGCTACGGGATAAAAAAAACAACATTTATCTTTAAAATGAGAATTGCCCCATCGATTGCTTCAAAAATATACGAGGGCGATGGTCTTGATAAAAACAAGATGATATGTTTTTGTTGAACAATTTGCTGAGTAAAAGACAAATGCACGCGGATATAGAAATGCTTACGGAGGCGTACACAATTTCAATATATGAAAGAGAGAATCAATGGAGTCGCCTGCTACTATGCTGTTCGAAAGTCTTTCATTGAATGTCTTCTTTGAAATGTATTATAAACAACATTTATTTGTTGTGACTATCTTTAACTGAAAGGAAGAGGCAGTCGGGAATCAAAGATATGGATCTAAATAAAAATACAGTCGGTGTGATAGTTATCTTGCAAGCAAAACAGTTTTTCTCGATTTTCATTCGTAATACATTATTTGCCGACATCGTAAGACTGTAATTTACACATCTTACTACTGCCTATATCGTAAGACTGTATTTTACACATTTTACAACGTACTGCCGACATCGTAAGAATGTATTTTACTCATTTTACAACGTTCTTCCGACATCGTAAGACTGTATTTTACACATTTTACAACGTACTGCCGACATCGTAAGACTGTATTTTACACATTTTACAACGTACTGCCGACATCGTAAGACTGTATTTTACACATTTTACAACGTACTGCCGACATCGTAAGACTGTATTTTACACGTTTGCCAACGTACTGACATCGTAAGACTGTATTTTACACATTTTACAACGTACTGCCGACATCTTAAGACTGTATTTTACACATTTTACAACGTACTGCCGACATCGTAAGACTGTATTTTACACATTTTACAACGTACTGCCGACATCTTAAGACTGTATTTTACACATTTTACAACGTACTGCCGACATCTTAAGACTGTATTTTACACATTTTACAACGTACTGCCGACATCTTAAGACTGTATTTTACACATTTTACAACGTACTGCCGACATCGTAAGACTGTATTTTACATTTTACAACGTACTGCCGACATCGTAAGACTGTATTTTACTCATTTTACAACGTACTGCAACCAAAGTGCAATAATGCTAACCTTGAAATGACGATGTTCATGTCATAAACTCAACTTATATTAAGTTATATTAAATGATAATAACTAATATTAGCTATTTCGTCGTCTTTTTGTTTCTATGACGTCATGATGACGAATCCATGACGTCACGGTAAGAATTCTTGTTTCTTTTAGCCATACAACCTTTCAAGTTGACTCAACCACGACCACGGAGTATTCCCATACCTGATAAGGTATGTTCTTACATATAGACAAGCGGTTATGGATCGAGCCAGGATTTTTTTAGGTGGGGGGATGTTTGGCTTAGTGATTAACTAAAGTTCAGTGGTTAGAAACCAATTATTTATTTACCTACTCGTCGTTAAAAGGGGAAACTTGTTCTTGTTTAGTCAACAAATCAATTGTCATTCACGCCTTTCGATCAAAGTAAATACATTGACAGTCAACAAACTTTAATCGTAAAGGCTTTTTCCATTAAAAGTAGGATGGATTTTAATTTTAATTTTGCAATTAGCATCCCTCTTTGCACCCTTGTTGACCTTTGCGCAGAGGGGCGAAGCAATGGGGTAAGCACCTCTGTCCACCCCACCCCACCCTTTCATTCCACCAATGTACAAAAGCTTAAATCTTGCTGAAACTTATGAATGGCGTAGCTGTAGCCTAAGTTTGGCTGTCAAAATAACAGATTTCAATTGAAGTAAATAGCGCTGATGATCTGAAAATTGCATAGCACGACCAAAAATGCAAGGATGGATTTTTGTGTTGAGGGAGGGGAGGGGGAGGCACTAACTTCCCAACTAAATATCATTATACTTGACAACTAAGCGATGTGTGATTAACGGAGACCACTTCTAAAAATCTCCCAAATAAAGTTTGCAAGATTAAACAAAAAAGTCTGACTTGCTACGGTAAAAAATTGTCACCGAAGTCTAATCATAGCGAAGGCACTCCCCTACAAAACCATGGTGGATCCATCCCTGGGATTGCTACGCCACTTGGTTTTGATCCTCTAAAAATCATTCAGAGTGTTTTTGTTTTTGATAGATACCGAAATTGAAGCCTTCAAAGCCTGTAAGTCAAACTTATTGATTTGGAATTGAGTCCTAAATATTTCCACAAGGCAAATTCGCTCATGATGTATTTTTTGTATTATAGGTTCCCCAGAGTACATACACAATTCCTGCCGTTGCCTCAAGATTGCAAGAAGAGAGGTCAAAAAATAAGAAAAAGGCTGAGGTGTAAAGAGGATATGTGGCTTTTTAACTGTTGTGCAGACTGAGTGTTATGTTTCTTTTTAGTTGAAAGTCACTATTTTCTTGTATAGTTAATGTTTCATACGTTTCCTTTCCAAAGTAAATGATTCGATGTTTAACACGTTTCCTCTTCAGATAAACTTACTCGATGTTTAACATGTGTCCTCTTCACATAAAGTTACTCAATGTTTAACATATGTCCTCTTCAGATAAACTTACTCAATGTTTAACATGTTTCCTCTTCAGATAAACTTACTCAATGTTTAACATGTTTCCTCTTCAGATAAACTTACTCAATGTTTAACATGTGTCCTCTTCACATAAAGTTACTCAATGTTTAACATGTTTCCTCTTCAGATAAACTTACTCAATGTTTAACATGTTTCCTCTTCTGATAAACTTACTCAATGTTTAACATGATTCCTCTTCAGATAAACTAATTCAATGCTCAACACGTTTCTTCTTTAGATAAACCTATTCAATGTTTAAAACGTTCTTCTCTAGATAAACTTGCTCAATGCAAATGCCTCACAGTTTCAATGCGCAAATCCAGAGAAGTCGGACAAAACTATGAGGAAAATGTACGAAATCCAGGCGGAGAAAGACTCCAAGTATGTATTTAAAACAGTAAGCATTTGTTATTCTGCATGTTTACCATACGACTCATTTCATGCATGAAGTTTTTGTTTAAAAACAGTGTTATGATCATCATACAAATGCGATATTTTTCCAGGTTAAAGTTTGCATCTGCAAAAGCGAACCCTGCTCCATCATACATAGTACGTATTGGAACATTTCAGAAACATTCAGAAACGTTCAGAAACATTTCAAAATATTTTCGTTTTGGGGAAATTTTTTGTGAGTGTTATTGATGATGCTAAACCGAATCCTTAACCGCAATTCGAGTTCACCATGCAAACTTTTTTTTCATGTCTTTCTAAGGTGGCACGAGAGGGGTAAGAAGTCTTACGTGATAACCCTCTCAA